>NC_143476.1:92147293-92495991 GCF_987193195.1 Phasianus colchicus | reverse complement strand
GACCCTATAAAGGAGCCCTGACCCTATAAATGAAGCCCGACCCTATAAGGAGCCTTGACCCTATAAAGGAACTGTGGCCCTATAAACGAAGCTTGACCCTATAGAGGACCCCTGACCCTATAAAGGAAGCCAGACCCTATAAAGGAGCCCTGACCTTATAAATGAAGCCCGACCCTATAAGGACCCCCGACCCTACAAGGATCCCGGCCCTATAAGGGACCCCCGACCCTATAAAGGAAGCCTGACCCTATAAAGGAACTGCAACCCTATAAACGAGCCCCAACCCTATGAAAGAACCCCAACCCTATAAGGGAATACTGACCCTATAAAGGAACCCTAACCCTATAAGGACCCTGACCCCATAAGGACCCCCAACCCTATAAAGGGCCCCTACCCTATAAGGGAAGCACGATCCTATAAAGGAAGCGAGACCCTATAAAGGAGCCCTGACCCCATAAACGAAGCCTGACCCTATAAGGGAACCGTGACCCTATAAAAGCACTGCAACCCTATAAACGAAGCCTGACCCTATAAACGAAGCCTGACCCTATAAAGGAACTGCGACCCTATAAAGGAAGCGCTGTGACTTTATAAAGGACCCCTGATCCTATAAACGAAGCCTGACCCCATAAACGAAGCCTGACCCTATAAGGACCTCCAACCCTATAAAGGAGCCCCGACCCTATAAAGGAACCACGACCGTATAAGGTAAGCGCGATCCTATAAAGGAAGTGAGACCCTATAAAGGAGCCCTGACCCTATAAAGGAGCCCTGACCCTATAAAGGAAGCCTGACCCTATAAAGGAACTGCGACCCTATAAAGGAGCCCTGACCCTATAAAGGAGCCCTGACCCTATAAACAGAGCCTGACCCTATAAAGGAGCCCTGACCCTATAAACAAAGCCCGACCCTCTAAGGATCCCTGACCCTATAAAGGAAGCGAGACCCTATAAAGGAAGCGAGACCCTATAAAGGAAGCGAGACCCTATAAAGGAAGCGAGACCCTATAAGGGAACCCAGACCCTATAAGGGAATCCCTGCGACCCTATAAAGGAACCCTGTTACCCTATAAAGGAAGCCCAACCCCATGAATGAAGCATGACCCTATAAGTGACTCTCAACCCTATAAGTGATCCCCAACCCTATAAAGGAACCATGACCCTATAAGGGAACTGCGATCCTATAAAGGAAGCCCTGCAACCCTATAAATGAAGCCTGACCCTATAAATGAAGCCTGACCCTATAAATGAAGCCTGACCCTATAAATGAAGCCTGACCCTATAAATGAAGCCGTGACCCTATAAATGAAGCCGTGACCCTATAAACGAAACCCTGACCCTATAAAGGAACTGCGACCCTATAAACGAAGCCTGACCCTATAAACAAAGCCTGACCCTATAAACGAAGCCCGACCCTATAAAGGGACCCCGACCCTACAAGGGAAGTGGGATCCTATAAGGGAAGCGGGACCCTATAAAGGAACTGCGACCCTATAAAGGAACTGCGACCCTATAAACAAAGCCTAACCCTATAAAGGAACTGTGACCCTATAAGAGAAACCTGACCCTATAAGGGACCCCAACCCTATAAGGGAAGCGCGATCCTATAAAGGAAGCGAGAGCCTATAAAGGAGCCCTGACCCTATAAGGGAAGCGAGACCCTATAAAGGAACTGCGACCCTATAAAGGAACCCCTGCAACCATACAAAAGAACCGTGACCCTATAAAGGAAGCCCGATCCTATAAAGGAAGCCCGGCCCTATAAAGGAGCCCTGACCCCATAAACGAAGCCTGACCCTATAAGGACCCTCGACCCTATAAGGGGCCCCTGACCCTATAACGAAGCCTGACCCTATAAGGGAACCGTGACCCTATAAAAGCACTGCAACCCTATAAACGAAGCCTGACCCTATAAACGAAGCCTGACCCTATAAAGGAACTGCAACCCTATAAAGGAAGCGCTGTGACTTTATAAACGAAGCCTGACCCCATAAACGAAGCCTGACCCCATAAACGAAGCCTGACCCCATAAACGAAGCCTGACCCCATAAACGAAGCCTGACCCCATAAACGAAGCCTGACCCTATAAAGGAGCCCCGACCCTATAAAGGAACCACGACCGTATAAGGTAAGCGCGATCCTATAAAGGAAGTGAGACCCTATAAAGGAAGCGAGACCCTCTAAGGATCCCTGACCCTATAAAGGAACCGTGACCCTATAAGGGACCCCTGACCCCATAAAGGACCTCCGACCCTATAAAGGAACCCTGACCCTATAAAGGAGCCCTGACCCTATAAACAAAGCGCGACCCTCTAAGGATCCCTGACCCTATAAAGGAAAAGGTGACCCTATAAAGGAACTGTGACCCTATAAGAGAAACTTGACCCTATAAAGGAGCCCTGACCCTATAAACGAAGCCTGACCCTATAAACAGAACCCGAGCCTATAAAGGACCCTCAACCCTATAAAAGACCCCTGACCCTATAATGACCCTACAAGGACCCCATAAGAGCCCATAAGAGCCCATAAGAGCCCATAAGGACCCCATCAGACCCCATAAGACCCCATAGGATCCCATAAATCTCACATAAGACCCCATAGGACCCCATAAGACCCCATAGGACCCCATAAGGACCCATAGGATCCCATAAATCTCACATAAGACCCCATAGGACCCCATAAGACCCATAAGGACCCCATAAGACTCCATAAGACTCCATAAGAGCCTTTAAGACCCCATAAGAAGTCGATAAGGACCCCATAAAGGACCCCATAAGGACCCATAAGACCCCATAAGGAGCCCATAAGACCCCATAGGACCCCATAGGATTCCATAAATCTCACATACGACCCCATAAGAGCCCATAAGAGCCCATAAGGACCCCATAAGACCCCATAGGACCCCATAAGACCCTATAAGGACCCCATAAGGAGCCCATAAGACCCCATAGAACCCCATAGGATCCCATAAATCTCACATAAGACCCCATAAGAGCCCATAAGGACCCCATAAGAACCGGTAAGACCCCTAAGGACCCCATAGGACCTGATAAGACCCCATAGAACCCCATAAGAACCCATAAGAGCCCATAAAGGACCCCATAAGGACCCATAAGACCCCATAAGGGACCCTATAAGACCCCCTAAGGACCCCATCAGACCCCATAAGACCCCATAAGGAGCCCATAGAGGACCCCATAAGAGCCCATAGGACCCCATAAGAGCCCTTAAGGACCCATAAGACCTCATAAGGAGCCCATAGGACCCCATAAGGACCCCATTGAACCCCACAGAACCCCATTGAACCCCACAGAACCCCATAGAACCCCATAAGACCCCATAGGATCCCATAAATCTCACGTAAGACCCCATAAGACCCCATAGAACCCCATACGACCCTATAAGGACCCTATAAGGACCCCATAAGGACCCACAAGACCCCATAAGGACCCCAGAGGGGACCCGATAAGACCCCATAAGACCCCACAGAACCCCATAGGACCCCATAAGACCCTATAAGACCCCACAGAACCCCATAGGACCCCATAGGACCCCATAGACCCCACAGTCCATACCGCAGCTGCAGCCCCACAGGCCATGCGCAGAGCTCCTTGCGCAGCAGCAGCCGATCCCATAAAGGAGCCCTGACCCCATAGGACCCCATAGGACCCCATAGGACCCCATAGGACCCCATAGACCCCATAGGACCCCATAGGACCCCATAGGACCCCATAGGACCCCATAGGACCCCATAGGACCCCATAGGACCCCATAGACCCCATAGACCCCATAGACCCCACAGGACCCCATAGACCCCACAGGACCCCATAGACCCCATAGGACCCCATAGACCCCATATCCGTACCGCAGCTGCAGCCCCACAGGCCATGCGCAGAGCTCCTTGCGCAGCAGCAGCCGATCCCATAAAGGAGCCCTGACCCCATAGGACCCCATAGGACCCCATAGGACCCCATAGGACCCCATAGGACCCCATAGGACCCCACAGGACCCCACAGGACCCCACAGGACCCCACAGGACCCCACAGGACCCCATAGACCCCATAGGACCCCATAGGACCCCATAGGACCCCATAGACCCCACAGGACCCCACAGGACCCCATAGACCCCATAGGACCCCATAGACCCCACAGGACCCCACAGGACCCCATAGACCCCATAGGACCCCATAGGACCCCATAGACCCCATAGGACCCCATAGGACCCCATAGGACCCCATAGGACCCCATAGGACCCCATAGGACCCCATAGGACCCCATAGACCCCATAGGACCCCATAGACCCCATATCCGTACCGCAGCTGCAGCCCCACAGGCCATGCGCAGAGCTCCTTGCGCAGCAGCAGCCGATCCCATAAAGGAGCCCTGACCCCATAGGACCCCATAGGACCCCATAGGACCCCATAGGACCCCATAGGACCCCATAGACCCCATAGACCCCATAGGACCCCATAGGACCCCATAGGACCCCATAGGACCCCATAGGACCCCATAGACCCCATAGGACCCCATAGGACCCCATAGGACCCCATAGGACCCCATAGGACCCCACAGGACCCCACAGGACCCCATAGGACCCCACAGGACCCCATAGACCCCATAGGACCCCATAGGACCCCATAGACCCCATAGACCCCATAGACCCCATAGACCCCATAGACCCCATAGACCCCATAGGACCCCATAGGACCCCATAGGACCCCATAGGACCCCATAGACCCCATAGACCCCATAGGACCCCATAGACCCCATATCCGTACCGCAGCTGCAGCCCCACAGGCCATGCGCAGAGCTCCTTGCGCAGCAGCAGCCGATCCCATAAAGGAGCCCTGACCCCATAGGACCCCATAGGACCCCATAGGACCCCATAGGACCCCATAGGACCCCACAGGACCCCACAGGACCCCATAGACCCCATAGACCCCATAGGACCCCATAGGACCCCATAGGACCCCATAGACCCCATAGGACCCCATAGACCCCATATCCGTACCGCAGCTGCAGCCCCACAGGCCATGCGCAGAGCTCCTTGCGCAGCAGCAGCCGATCCCATAAAGGAGCCCTGACCCCATAGGACCCCATAGGACCCCATAGGACCCCATAGGACCCCATAGGACCCCATAGGACCCCATAGACCCCATAGACCCCATAGGACCCCATAGGACCCCATAGGACCCCATAGGACCCCATAGGACCCCATAGACCCCATAGGACCCCATAGGACCCCATAGGACCCCATAGGACCCCATAGGACCCCACAGGACCCCATAGGACCCCACAGGACCCCATAGGACCCCACAGGACCCCATAGACCCCATAGGACCCCATAGGACCCCATAGGACCCCATAGGACCCCATAGACCCCATAGGACCCCATAGGACCCCATAGGACCCCATAGACCCCATAGGACCCCATAGACCCCATATCCGTACCGCAGCTGCAGCCCCACAGGCCATGCGCAGAGCTCCTTGCGCAGCAGCAGCCGATCCCATAAAGGAGCCCTGACCCCATAGGACCCCATAGGACCCCATAGGACCCCATAGGACCCCATAGGACCCCATAGGACCCCATAGGACCCCACAGGACCCCACAGGACCCCACAGGACCCCATAGACCCCATAGGACCCCATAGGACCCCATAGGACCCCATAGACCCCATAGGACCCCATAGACCCCATATCCGTACCGCAGCTGCAGCCCCACAGGCCATGCGCAGAGCTCCTTGCGCAGCAGCAGCCGATCCCATAAAGGAGCCCTGACCCCATAGGACCCCATAGACCCCACAGGACCCCATAGGACCCCATAGGACCCCATAGGACCCCATAGACCCCATAGGACCCCATAGGACCCCATAGACCCCACAGGACCCCATAGGACCCCACAGGACCCCATAGGACCCCATAGACCCCATAGGACCCCATAGGACCCCATAGACCCCATAGGACCCCATAGACCCCATATCCGTACCGCAGCTGCAGCCCCACAGGCCATGCGCAGAGCTCCTTGCGCAGCAGCAGCCGATCCCATAAAGGAGCCCTGACCCCATAGGACCCCATAGGACCCCATAGGACCCCATAGGACCCCATAGGACCCCATAGACCCCATAGGACCCCATAGGACCCCATAGGACCCCATAGGACCCCATAGGACCCCACAGGACCCCACAGGACCCCATAGGACCCCACAGGACCCCATAGACCCCATAGGACCCCATAGGACCCCATAGACCCCATAGACCCCATAGACCCCATAGACCCCATAGACCCCATAGGACCCCATAGGACCCCATAGGACCCCATAGGACCCCATAGACCCCATAGACCCCATAGGACCCCATAGACCCCATATCCGTACCGCAGCTGCAGCCCCACAGGCCATGCGCAGAGCTCCTTGCGCAGCAGCAGCCGATCCCATAAAGGAGCCCTGACCCCATAGGACCCCATAGGACCCCATAGGACCCATAGGACCCCATAGGACCCCATAGGACCCCATAGGACCCCATAGGACCCCATAGGACCCCATATCCGTACCGCAGCTGCAGCCCCACAGGCCATGCGCAGAGCTCCTTGCGCAGCAGCAGCCGATCCCATAAAGGAGCCCTGACCCCATAGGACCCCATAGGACCCCATAGGACCCCATAGGACCCCATAGGACCCCATAGGACCCCATAGACCCCACAGGACCCCACAGGACCCCACAGGACCCCACAGGACCCCACAGGACCCCACAGACCCCACAGACCCCACAGACCCCACAGACCCCATAGACCCCATAGACCCCATAGACCCCATAGACCCCATAGACCCCATAGACCCCATAGACCCCATAGGACCCCATAGGACCCCATAGACCCCATAGACCCCATAGGACCCCATAGACCCCATATCCGTACCGCAGCTGCAGCCCCACAGGCCATGCGCAGAGCTCCTTGCGCAGCAGCAGCCGATCCCATAAAGGAGCCCTGACCCCATAGGACCCCATAGGACCCCATAGGACCCCATAGGACCCCATAGGACCCCATAGACCCCATAGGACCCCACAGGACCCCACAGGACCCCACAGGACCCCACAGACCCCACAGACCCCATAGACCCCATAGACCCCATAGACCCCATAGACCCCATAGACCCCATAGACCCCATAGACCCCATAGACCCCATAGGACCCCATAGGACCCCATAGGACCCCATAGGACCCCATAGACCCCATAGACCCCATAGGACCCCATAGACCCCATATCCGTACCGCAGCTGCAGCCCCACAGGCCATGCGCAGAGCTCCTTGCGCAGCAGCAGCCGATCCCATAAAGGAGCCCTGACCCCATAGGACCCCATAGGACCCCATAGGACCCCATAGGACCCCATAGGACCCCATAGGACCCCATAGGACCCCATAGGACCCCACAGGACCCCACAGGACCCCATAGACCCCATAGGACCCCATAGGACCCCATAGACCCCATAGGACCCCATAGACCCCATATCCGTACCGCAGCTGCAGCCCCACAGGCCATGCGCAGAGCTCCTTGCGCAGCAGCAGCCGATCCCATAAAGGAGCCCTGACCCCATAGGACCCCATAGGACCCCATAGGACCCCATAGGACCCCATAGGACCCCATAGACCCCATAGGACCCCATAGGACCCCATAGGACCCCATAGGACCCCATAGGACCCCATAGACCCCATAGACCCCATAGACCCCATAGGACCCCATAGACCCCATAGACCCCACAGGACCCCATAGACCCCATAGGACCCCATAGAGCCCATATCCGTACCGCAGCTGCAGCCCCACAGGCCATGCGCAGAGCTCCTTGCGCAGCAGCAGGTGGTTGAGGCAGGCGGCGCAGACGCGGTAGCACAGCTGCCGGAAGAACTGCAGCAGCAGCTGCGGGTCCAGGGCGCAGGCGCTGAGCGCAGCGTGGAACCCGTCCAGGTGCCCTATAAGGGTCTGTAGGGTGCAGGGCGGCCCGGCCTCGGCCATATTAGGGCTGCGCGCTCGCAATCCCACAGGGTTCAGACCCCGTAAGCTTTGGGATTCCAGCACCGCCGGCACTGCGAGGGAAACGGTAGGAAATCCTATTAGAGCCCTACAAGGGAAGCTCAAATCCTATAACTTTGTAGGGGAAGGATAAGGGGTCCTATGGGGTCTTATGGGGTCTTATGGGGTCCTATGGGGTCTGATGGGGTCCTATGAGGTCTTATAGGGTCCCTATAAGATAAGGAGGTCCTATGGGTCCTTATGGGGTCTTATGGGGTTTTATGGGGTCCTTATGGGGTCTTATGGGATCTGATGGGATCCTATGGGGTCTTATGGGGTTTTATGGGGTCCTTATGGGGTCTTATGGGGTTTTATGGGGTCCTTATACGGTCTTATGGGATCTGATGGGGTCCTATGGGGTCTTATGGGGTCCCTATAAGATAACGAGGTCCTATGGGGTCCTATGGGGACTTACGGGATCCTTATAGGGCAAATGTGTCTTATAGGGTCTTATGGGGTCTTATGGGGTCTTATGGGACATTTATGGGGTCTTATGGGACATTTATGGGGTCTTATGGGACATTTATGGGGTCCTATGGGGTCTTATGGGGTCCTATGGGGTCTTATGGGGTCCTATGGGGTCTTATGGGGTCCTATGGGGTTTTATCGGGTCCTTATGGGGTCTGATGGAGTCTTATGAGGGATTTATGGGGTCCTTATGGGGTAAGAGGGTTCTATGGGGTCTTCCGGGGGATTTATGGGGTCCTTATAGGGCTAAGGTGTCTTATGGGGTCCTTATGGGGTCTTATGGGGTCTTATGGGGGATTTATTGGGGTTTTATGGGGTCCTTATGGGGTCTTATGGGACATTTATGGGGTCCTATGGGGTCTTATGGGGTCCTATGGGATCTTACGGGTTTTTTTGGGAGATTTATGGGGTCTTACGGGGTCCTATGGGGTCTTACGGGAGATTTACGGGATTTTCTCGGGTCCTATGGGGTCCTATGGGATCTGATGGGGTCTTACGGGGTCTTATGGGGCTTTATGGGGTCTTATGGGGTTGTTATGGGATAAGGGGGTTCAATGGGGGTCTTATGGGGTCCTACTGGGGTTTCATGGGGTTTTATGGGGTCTTATAGGGTTCTTATGGGGTCTTATGGGGGATTTATGGGGTCCTTATGGGGTCCTTACAGGGTCTTATGGGGTCTTATGGGGTCCTATGGGGTCTTATGGGGTCTGATGGGGTCCTATGGGGTCTTATGGGGTCCCTATAAGATAAGGAGGTCCTATGGGGTCCTATGGGGTCCTTATGGGGTCTTATGGGTGATTTATGGGGTCTTAAGTGGTCTTATGGGGTCCCTATGGGGTCCTATGGGGTCCTATGGGGTCCTATGGGGTCCTATGGGGTCCTATGGGGTCCTATGGGGTCCTATGGGGTCTTATGGGGTCTTACGGGAGATTTATGGGATCCTATGGGGTCCTATCTGGTCTTATGGGAGATTTATGGGGTCCTTATGGGGTCTTATGGGGTTTTATGGGGTCCTTATACGGTCTTATGGGATCTGATGGTGTCCTATGGGGTCTTATGGGGTCCCTATAAGATAACGAGGTCCTATGGGGTCCTATGGGGACTTACGGGATCCTTATAGGGCAAATGTGTCTTATAGGGTCCTATGGGGTCTTATGGGGTCCTTGTGGGGTCTTACAGGGTCCTATGGGGTCTTATGGGAGATTTATGGGGTCCTGTGAGTTCCTATGGGATCTGAGGGGGTCCTATGGACTCTGATGGGGTTTTATGGGGTCCTTAAGGGGTCTTATGGGGGTTTATGGGGTCCTTATAGGGTCTTATGGGATCTGATGGGGTCCTATGGGGTCTTATGGGAGATTTATGGGGTCCTATGGGGTTTTATGGGGTCCTATGGGGTCTTATGGGGTTTTATGGGAGATTTATGGGGTCTCATGGGGTCCTTATGGGGTCTTACGGGGTCCTATGGGGTCTTACGGGAGATTTACGGGATTTTCTGGGGTCCTATGGAGTCCTATGAGGTCTTATGGGGTCTTATGGGGCTTTATGGAGTCTTATGGGGTTGTTATGGGATAAGGGGGTTCAATGGGGGTCTTATGGGGTCCTAATGGGGTTTCATGGGGTTTTATGGGGTCTTATAGCGTTCTTATGGGGTCTTATGGGGGATTTATGGGGTCCTTATGCAGTCCTTATGGGGCAAGGGGGTTTTATGGGGTCTTATGGGGGATTTATGGGGTCCTTATGGGGTCCTTACAGGGTCCTATGGGGTCTTACAGGGTCCTATGGGATCTGATGGTGTCCTATGGGGTCTTATGGGGTCCCTATAAAATAAGGAGGTCCTATGGGGTCCTATGGGGTCTTATGGGATCCTTATAGGGCAAAGGTGTCTTATGGGGTCCTATGGGGTTCTATGGGGTCTTATGGCAGATTTATGGGGTCCTATGAGATCCTATGGGATCGGATGGGGTCTTATGGGATCTTCTGGGGTCCTATGGGGTCTTATGTGGTTTTATGGGGTCCTTATAGGGTCTTATGGGATCTGATGCGGTCCTATGGGGTCTTATGCGGTCCCTATAAAATAAGGAGGTCCTATGAGGTCCAATGGGGTCTTATGGGGTCCTTATAGGGCAAAGGTGTCTTATAGGGTCTTATGGGGTCCTGTGGGGGATTTATGGGGTTTTATGGGGTCTTATGGGGTCCTATTGCGTCTTATGGGGGATTTGTGGGATTCTATGGGGTCTTATGGGCTCTTACGGGGTTTTATGGGGTCCCTATAGGATAAGGAGGTTTTATGGGGTCCTTATGGGGTCTTATGAGCTCTTAGGGGTTTTTATGGGGTCCCTACAGGATAAGGAGGTTTTATGGGGTCCTTATGGGGGATTTATGGGGTCTTATGGGGGATTTATGGGGTTCTTATGGGGTAAGAGGGTTCTATGGGGTCTTATGGGGGATTTATGGGGTCCTTATAGGGCTAAGGTGTCTTATGGGGTCCTTATGGGGTCTTATGGGGGATTTATGGGGCATTTATGGGGTCTTATGGGGTCCTTATGGGGTCTTATGGGGGATTTATGGGGTCTTACGGGGTCCTTACAGGGTAAAGGGGTCTTATGGGATCTTAAGGGGGATTTATGGGGTCCTTATGGGGCAAAGGGGTCTTATGGGGTCTTATGAGGATTTATGGGGTCCTATGGGATCTTATGGGGTCTTATGGGGTCCCATAAGTTCTTATAGGGTCCTCATGGGACAAAGGGATCTTATGGGGTCTTATAGGGTCCTATGGGGTCCAATGGGGTCTTAAGGGGTCCTATGGCATCTTATAGGGTTCCACGGGGTCTTATAGGGTCCTTAAGGGGTAAAGGCATCTTACGGGGTCTTATAGGGTCATTATGAGGCCAAGGGATCTTATGGGGTTCTGTGGGGTATTATAGGGTCCTTAAGGGGGAAAGGGATCTTATAGGGTCTTATGGGGTCGTTATGGGACAAAAGGAGTCCTATGGGGTTCCATGGGGTCTTATAGGGTCCTTAAAGGGGAAAGGCATCTTATGGGGTCCTATAGGGTCCAATGGGGTCTTATGGGGTTCCATGGGGTCTTATAGGGTCCTTAAGGGGGACAGGGGTCTTATGGGGTCCCATGGGGTCTTATAGGGTCCTTATGGGACAAAGGGATCTTATGGGGTCCTATAGGGTCCTATGGGGTCTTATGGGGTCCTATGGGATTCCATGGGGTCCTATGGCATCTTATAGGGTTCCACGGGGTCTTATAGGGTCCTTAAGGGGTAAAGGCATCTTATAGGGTCCAATGGGGTCTTATAGGGTTCCATGGGGTCTTATGGGGTCCTTAAAGGGGAAAGGCATCTTATGGGGTCCTGTAGGGTCCAATGGGGTCTTATAGGGTCCTTAAAGGGGAAAGGCATCTTATGGGGTCCTGTAGGGTCCAATGGGGTCTTATGGGGTCCCATGGGGTCTTATGGGGTCCTTAAGGGGGAAAAGCATCTTATAGGGTCTTATGGGGTCGTTATGGGACAAAAGGGGTCCTATGGGGTTCCATGGGGTCTTATAGGGTCCTTAAACGGGACAGGGGTCTTATGGGGTCCTATAGGGTCCAAAGGGGTCTTATGGGGTTCCATGGGGTCTTATAGGGTCCTTAAGGGGGACAGGGGTCTTATGGGGTCCCATGGGGTCTTATAGGGTCCTTAAGGGACAAAGGGATCCAATGGGGTTTTATGGGGTCCCATGGGGTCTTATAGGGTCCTTAAGGGACAAAGGGATCCAATGGGGTTTTATGGGGTCCTATGGGGTCTTATGGGGTCCTACGGCATCTTATAGGGTTCCATGGGGTCTTATAGGGTCTTTAAGGGGGAAAGGCATCTTATAGGGTCTTATAGGGTCCAATGGGGTCTTATAGGGTTCCATGGGGTCTTATGGGGTCCTTAAAGGGGAAAGGCATCTTATGGGGTCCTGTAGCGTCCAATGGGGTCTTACGGGGTCCCATGGGGTCTTATGGGGTCCTTAAGGGGGAAAAGCATCTTATAGGGTCTTATGGGATAAAAGGAGTCCTATGGGGTTCCATGGGGTCTTATAGGGTCCTTAAACGGGACAGGGGTCTTATGGGGTCCTATAGGGTCCAATGGGGTCTTATGGGGTTCCATGGGGTCTTATGGGGTCCTTATGGGACAAAGGGATCTTATGGCGTCCAGTGGAGTCTTATGGGGTCCCATGGGGTCTTACAGGGTCCTTAAAGGGGAAAGGCATCTTATGGGGTCCTATAGGGTCGCTGTGGGGTCCAATGGGGTCCTATGGGGTCTTATGGGATTCCATGGTATCTTATAGGGTCCTTAGGGCAGAAAGGCATCTTATAGGGTCTTATAGGTTCCTTATGGGACAAAGGGATCTTATGGGGTCTTTCGGGGTCGCTATGGGGTCCTACGGGGTTCCATGGGGTCCTATGGGATCTTATAGGATTCCATGGGGTCTTATAGGGTCCTTAAGGGGGAAAAGAGTCTTATGGGGTCCCATGGGGTCTTATAGGGTCTTTAAGGGAGAAAGGGATCTTATGGGGTCCAATGGGGTCCAATAGGGTCTTATGGGGTCCTATGGGATTCCATGGTATCTTATAGGGTCCTTAAAGGGGAAAGGCATCTTATGGAGTCCTATAGGGTCGTTATGGGGTTCTATGGGTTCCATGGGGTCTTATGGGGTTTTATGGGGTCCTTAAGGGGGACAGGGGTCTTATGGGGTCCCATGGGGTCTTATAGGGTCCTTAAGGGACAAAGGGATCCAATGGGGTTTTATGGGGTCCCATGGGGTCTTATAGGGTCCTTAAGGGACAAAGGGATCCAATGGGGTTTTATGGGGTCTTATGGGGTCCTATGGCATCTTATAGGGTTCCATGGGGTCTTATAAGGTCCTTAAGGGGGAAAGGCATCTTAGAGGGTCTTATAGGGTCCAATGGGGTCTTATAGGGTTCCATGGGGTCTTATAGGGTCCTTAAAGGGGAAAGGCATCTTATGGGGTCCTATAGGGTCCTATGGGGTCTAATGGGGTCCTTAAAGGGGAAAGGCATCTTATGGGGTCCTATAGGGTCCTATGGGGTCCAATGGGGTCCTTAAAGGGGAAAGGCATCTTATGGAGTCCTATAGGGTCGTTATGGGGTTCTATGGGTTCCATGGGGTCTTACGGGGTCTTACGGGGTCTTACGGGGTCTTACGGGGTCTTACGGGGTCTTACGGGGTCTTACGGGGTCTTACGGGGTTTTACGGGGTTCTATGGGGTTTTACGGGGTTCTATGGGGTTTTACGGGGTTCTATGGGGTTTTAGGGGGTTCTAAGGATTCCTACGGGTTCTTATGGGGGAATGGGACTTTGTAGGGCCGTTACCCAAGATGGGCTGTAGGATCCTTTCGGCCACCCCGCAGAGCTGGCCATAAATGTTGGTGCAGAGGCGGCTCAGCACCTCCCTGTACTCCGTCAGGTCGAAGTTCCTCAAGCTCTGCTCGTTTTGTTTCGGGCTGTTCTGGCTCATGAAACCCTACACAAACAGAAGACCCCATAAAGAACCCATACAGACCCCATGAGACCCATACAGACCCCTTAAAACCCATAAAGACCCCATAAAACCCATAAAGATCCCATAAAACCCAAAAAGACCCCATAAAACCCCAAAAAGATCCCATAAAACCCATAAACCCTCACAGGACCCCATGGACCCCATAAAGACCCCATAAAGACCCAAAGGACCCCATAAACCCCATAAAGACCCCATAAACCCCATAAAGACCCCATAGGACCCCATAAAGCCCCACAGAACCCCATAAGACCCCACAGGACCCCATAAAGACCCCACAGGACCCCATAAATCCATAAAGACCCCACAAGACCCCATAAATCCCATAGAACCCCATAAACCCCATAGGACCCCATAAAGACCCATGAAGCCCCATAGAAGCCCATAAACCCCATAAGACCCAATAGGACCCCATAAACACCCCATAGGACCCAACAAGATCCCATAAGACCCCACAGTGACCCCATACAATCCAATAAGACCCCATAGGACCCCATAAGACTCCATAGAATCCCATAAAACCCCATAAGAACCCCATACAACCCCATAGGACCCCATAGAATCCCATAGGACCCCTTAAGACCTTATAGGACCCCATAAGAACCCCATACAACCCCATAGGCACCCATAAGACCCCAAAGGACCCAAAAGGCCCCCAAAAGACCCCATAAGAACCCCATAGGACCCCATACGACCCCATAAGACCCCATACGAACCCCATAAGAACACATAAGATCTCATACAAGCCCATAAGAACCCCATACAAGCCCATAAGACCCCATACAAGCCCATAAGACCCCATACAAGCCCATAAACCCCACAAGACCCCACAGGACCCCATAAGACCCCATAAGAACCCCATACAACCCAATAAGACCCCATAAGAACCCCATACAACCCAATAAGACCCCATAAGAACCCCATACAACCCCATACAACCCCACAGGACCCCATAAAACCCCATAAAAACCCCATACAACCCCATACAACCCCACAGGACCCCATACAACCCCATAAGACCCAATAAAAACCCCATACAACCCCACAGGACCCCATACGACCCCATAGGACCCCACAGGACCCCATAGTGACCCCATAAGAACCCATACAAGCCCATACAACCCCATAGGACCCATAACAACCCATACGACCCCAGAGGACCCCATAACAACCCCATAAACCCCATAAGACCCCATAACAACCCCATACAACCCCACAGGACCCCATCCAACCCCATAAACCCCATAAGAACCCCATACAACCCCATAAGACCCCATAAGAACCGCATACAAACCCATAAGACCCCATAAGAACCCCATACAACCCCATAAGACCCCATAAGAACCCACAAGACCCCATAAGAACCGGTAGGACCCCCATAGGGCCCCATAGAATCCCATAGGACTCCTTAAGACCTTATAAGATCCCATAGGACCCCATAAAAACCCCATACAACCCCATAGGACCCCGTAAAGACCCCATATGACCCCATACAACCCCATAAACCCCATAAGACCCCATAGTGACCGCACAAGACCCCATAAGAACCCATAGGACCCCATAAGAACCCCATAGGACCCCATAAGACCTTATAAGACCCCGTAGGACCCCATAAAAGCCCCATACAATCCCATAGGCCCCCATAAGACCCCATAAGAACACCATAGTGACCTCATAAGACCCCCATACAACCCCATAGGACCCACAAGACCCCATACGACCCCATAGGACCCTATAAGAACCCCATATGACCCCACAGGCCCCCATAGGACCCCATAAGACCCCACAGAACCCGATAAGACCCCATAGGACCCCATAAGAACCCCATAGGACCCCATAAGACCTTATAAGATCCCATAGGACCCCATAAAAACCCCATAAGACCCCATACAACCCCATAAGAACCCCATACAACCCCACAGGACCCCATACAACCCCATAAGACCCCATAAGAACCCCATACAACCCCACAGGACTCCATACAACCCCATAAACCCCATAAGACCCCATAAGACCCCCATACAACGCCATACAACCCCACAGGACCCCATAAGACCCCATAAAAACCCCATAAGACCCCATAAAAACCCCATAAGAACCCCATACAACCCCACAGGACCCCATAACAACCCCATAACAACCCCATAAAACCCCATACGACCCCATACAACCCCATAAACCCCATAAGACCCCATAAGAACCCCATACAACCCCACAGGACCCCATAAGAACCCCATAGTGACCCCATAAGAACCCCATACAAGCCCATAAGACCCCATAGGACCCATAAGAACCCATAGGACCCCATAAGAACCCCATAGAAACCCATAAGACCCCATAGAAACCCATAAACCCCATAAGACCCCATAAGAACCCCATAGAAACCCATAAACCCCATAAGACCCCATAAGAACCCCATAGAAACCCATAAACCCCAGAAGAACCCCATAAGAACCCCATAGAAACCCATAAACCCCATAAGACCCCATAACAACCCCATAAAAACCCCATAAGAACCCCAAACAACCCCATAAACCCCATAAAACCCCATACAACCCCATAAGACCCCCATACAACCCCACAGGACCCCATACAACCCCATAAACCCCATAAGACCCCATAAGAACCCCATAGAAACCCATAAGACCCCATACAACCCCACAGGACCCCATAAGAACCCCATAGAGACCCATAAACCCCATAAGACCCCATAAACCCCATAAGAACCCCATAGAACCCCATAAACCCCATAAGACCCCATAAGAACCCCATAAAAACCCATAAACCCCATAAGACACCATAAGAACCCCATAGAAACCCATAAACCCCATAAGACCCCATAAGAACCCCATAGAAACCCATAAACCCCATAAGAAACCCATAAACCCCATAAGAACCCCATAAGACCCCATAAGACCCCATAAAAACCCCATAAGAACCCCATACAACCCCACAGGACCCCATAAGAACCCCATAAGACCCCATAACAACCCCATAAAAACCCCATAAAAACCCCATACAACCCCATAAGAACCCCATACAACCCCACAGGACCCCATAAGACCCCATAAGAACCCCATACAACCCCATAAGAACCCCATAGAAACCCATAAACCCCATAAGACCCCATAACAACCCCATAAAAACCCCATAAGAACCCCAAACAACCCCATAAGACCCCATAAGAACCCCATAAACCCCATAAAACCCCATACAACCCCATAAGACCCCCATACAACCCCACAGGACCCCATACAACCCCATAAACCCCATAAGACCCCATAAG
The DNA here is from genome assembly GCF_987193195.1 of Phasianus colchicus. NCBI lineage: Eukaryota > Metazoa > Chordata > Aves > Galliformes > Phasianidae > Phasianus > Phasianus colchicus. The sequence continues at coordinate 92,478,619 of NC_143476.1, read as the reverse complement.
AACCCCATAGAAACCCATAAGACCCCATACAACCCCACAGGACCCCATAAGAACCCCATAGAGACCCATAAACCCCATAAGACCCCATAAACCCCATAGAACCCCATAAACCCCATAAGACCCCATAAGAACCCCATAAAAACCCATAAACCCCATAAGACACCATAAGAACCCCATAGAAACCCATAAACCCCATAAGACCCCATAAGAACCCCATAGAAACCCATAAACCCCATAAGAACCCCATAAGACCCCATAAGACCCCATAAAAACCCCATAAGAACCCCATACAACCCCACAGGACCCCATAAGAACCCCATAAGACCCCATAACAACCCCATAAAAACCCCATAAAAACCCCATACAACCCCATAAGAACCCCATACAACCCCACAGGACCCCATAAGACCCCATAAGAACCCCATACAACCCCATAAACCCCATAAGACCCCATAAGAACCCCATAGAAACCCATAAACCCCATAAGACCCCATAAGAACCCCATAGAAACCCATAAGACCCCATACAACCCCACAGGACCCCATACAACCCCATAAGACCCCATAAAACCCCCATAAACCCCATAAAACCCCATAAAAACCCCATACAATCCCATAAGACCCCATAAGAACCCCATACAACCCCACAGGACCCCATACAACCCCATAAGAACCCCATAAGACCCCATAAGAACCCCATAAGAACCCCATACAACCCCATAAGACCCCATAAACCCCATAAGACCCCATAAGAACCCCATAGAACCCCATAAACCCCATAAGACCCCATAGAAACCCATAAACCCCCTAAGACCCCATAAGAACCCCATAGAAACCCATAAACCCCCTAAGACCCCATAAGAACCCCATAGAAACCCATAAACCCCATAAGACCCCATAAGAACCCCATACAAGCCCATACAACCCCAGAGGACCCATAAGACCCCATAACAACCCCATAAACCCCATAAGACCCCATAAGAACCCATAGGATCCCATAACAAGCCCATAAACCCCATAAGAACCCCATACAACCCCACAGGACCCCATACAACCCCATAAACCCCATACGACCCCATAAGAACCCCATACAACCCCACCGGACCCCATAACAACCCCATACGACCCCACAGGACCCCATAAGAACCCCATACGACCCCACAGGACCCCATAAGAACCCCATACGACCCCACAGGACCCCATAAGAACCCCATACGACCCCACAGGACCCCATAAGAACCCCATAGAACCCCATAGAACCCCATAAGACCCCATAAGAACCCCATAGAACCCCATAAACCTCATAAGACCCCATAAGACCCCCATAGAAACCCATAAACCCCATAAGAACCCCATAGAAACCCATAAACCCCATAAGAACCCCATAGAAACCCATAAACCCCATAAGACCCCATGAGAACCCCATAGAAACCCATAAACCCCATAAGACCCCATAAGAACCCCATACAACCCCACAGGACCCCATACAACCCCATAAACCCCATAAGACCCCATAAAAACCCCATACAACCCCATAAGACCCCATAAGACCCCACAAAACCCCATAAAAACCCCATAAACCCCATAAAACCCCACAAAACCCCATAAGACCCCCCAGCATCCATTCTGACCCCCCGTAACCCCAGAAAACCCCACTAAATCCCGACCCCCCAGACCCTACAAACGAGAGCCGACCCCACAAACCGCGCGGCGCCGTTAACGAGGTTAATTAACGAGCCGTGGCAATTAACGAGCGCCGTTAATTAACGAGCGGCTCACCGGGTCCCCGCTGTATTGCTTCAGGCAGTGCAGCAGGCGGCAGCAGTTGGCCAGCCAGAATGCGGTCAGATGGAAGCTGGGGCTGCCCTATGGGGTTTTATGGGGTTTTTGTAGGGTTTTTGTAGGGTCTTATGGGGTTTATGGGGATTATGGGGTTCTATGGGTTCCTATGGGTTCCTATGGGTTCCTATGGGTTCCTATGGGTTCCTATGGGTTCCTATGGGTTCCTATGGGGGGCTATGAGACTCTATGGGGATCTATGGGGGTTATGAGACTCTATGGGGTCTTATGGGGTCACTATGGGGTTTTATAGGACCCCATAAGACCCTATAAGGTCCTATGGGGTCTTATGGGGTCACTATGGGGTTCTATGGGGTCTTATGGGGGACTATGGGGTTCTATGGGGTCCTATGGGGTCTCAGCCAGCCAGAACGCAGTCAGATGGAAGCTGGGGCTGCCCTATGGGGTTTTATGGGGTTTTTGTAGGGTTTTTGTAGGGTCTTATGGGGTTTATGGGGATTATGGGGTTCTATGGGTTCCTATGGGTTCCTATGGGTTCCTATGGGTTCCTATGGGTTCCTATGGGTTCCTATGGGGGGCTATGAGACTCTATGGGGATCTATGGGGGTTATGAGACTCTATGGGGTCTTATGGGGTCACTATGGGGTTTTATAGGACCCCATAAGACCCTATAAGGTCTTATGGGGTCACTATGGGGTTCTATGGGGTCTTATGGGGGACTATGGGGTTCTATGGGGTCCTATGGGGTCTCAGCCAGCCAGAACGCAGTCAGATGGAAGCTGGGGCTGCCCTATGGGGTTTTATGGGGTTTTTGTAGGGTTTTTGTAGGGTCTTATGGGGTTTATGGGGATTATGGGGTTCTATGGGTTCCTATGGGTTCCTATGGGTTCCTATGGGTTCCTATGGGTTCCTATGGGGGGCTATGAGACTCTATGGGGATCTATGGGGGTTATGAGACTCTATGGGGTCTTATGGGGTCACTATGGGGTTTTATAGGACCCCATAAGACCCTATAAGGTCTTATGGGGTCACTATGGGGTTCTATGGGGTCTTATGGGGGACTATGGGGTTCTATGGGGTCCTATGGGGTCTCAGCCAGCCAGAACGCAGTCAGATGGAAGCTGGGGCTGCCCTATGGGGTTTTATGGGGTTTTTGTAGGGTTTTTGTAGGGTCTTATGGGGTTTATGGGGATTATGGGGTTCTATGGGTTCCTATGGGTTCCTATGGGTTCCTATGGGTTCCTATGGGTTCCTATGGGTTCCTATGGGTTCCTATGGGGGGCTATGAGACTCTATGGGGATCTATGGGGGTTATGAGACTCTATGGGGTCTTATGGGGTCACTATGGGGTTTTATAGGACCCCATAAGACCCTATAAGGTCCTATGGGGTCTTATGGGGTCACTATGGGGTTCTATGGGGTCTTATGGGGGACTATGGGGTTCTATGGGGTCCTATGGGGTCTCAGCCAGCCAGAACGCAGTCAGATGGAAGCTGGGGCTGCCCTATGGGGTTTTATGGGGTTTTTGTAGGGTTTTTGTAGGGTCTTATGGGGTTTATGGGGATTATGGGGTTCTATGGGTTCCTATGGGTTCCTATGGGTTCCTATGGGGGGCTATGAGACTCTATGGGGATCTATGGGGGTTATGAGACTCTATGGGGTCTTATGGGGTCACTATGGGGTTTTATAGGACCCCATAAGACCCTATAAGGTCCTATGGGGTCTTATGGGGTCACTATGGGGTTCTATGGGGTCTTATGGGGGACTATGGGGTTCTATGGGGTCCTATGGGGTCTCAGCCAGCCAGAACGCAGTCAGATGGAAGCTGGGGCTGCCCTATGGGGTTTTATGGGGTTTTTGTAGGGTTTTTGTAGGGTCTTATGGGGTTTATGGGGATTATGGGGTTCTATGGGGTGTCATTGGATCCTATGGGTTCCTATGGGTTCCTATGGGGGCTATGAGACTCTATGGGGGCCTATGGGGGTTATGAGACTCTATGGGGTCTTATGGGGTCACTATGGGGTTTTATAGGGTCTTATAGGGTCCTATGAGGGCCTATGGGGGCTTATGGGGTCACTATGGGGTTCTATGGGGGACTATGGGGTTCTATGGGGTCCTATGGGGTCTGAGCCAGCCAGAACGCAGTCAGCTGGAAGCTGGGGCTGCCCTATGGGGTTTTGTAGGGTTTTTGTAGGGTTTTTGTAGGGTCTTATGGGGTTTATGGGGATTATGGGGTTCTATGGGGTCTTATGGGTTCCTATGGGGGCCTATGGGTTCCTATGGGGGCTATGAGAGTCTATGGGGATCTATGGGGGTTATGAGACTCTATGGGGTCTTATGGGGTCTTATTGGGTTCTATGGGGTCTTATGGGGTCCCTTGGGGTCTTATGGGGTCCCTTGGGGTCTTATGGGGTCCCTTGGGGTCTTATGGGGTCCCTTGGGGTCTCATAGGGTCTCTTGGGGTCCTATGGGGTCCCATCGGGTCTCATAGGGTCTCTTGGGGTCCTATGGGATCTTATGGGGGCCTAGGACACTCTATGAGGTCACTATGGGGTCACTATGGGGTCCCATGGGGTCCCATGGGGTCCCATGGGGTCTCATAGGGTCTCTTGGGGTCTTAGGGGGTCCTATGAGACTCTATGGGGTCTTATGGGGTCTTATTGGGTTCTATGGGGTCTTATGGGGTCCCTTGGGGTCTCATAGGGTCTCCTGGGGTCCTATGGGGTCTTAGGGGGCCTAAGAGACTCTATGGGGTCTTATGGGGTCCTATGGGGTCTTATGGGGTCACTATGGGGTCTTATGGGGTCTCATAGGGTCTCTTGGGTTCCTATGGGGGGCTATGAGACTTTATGGGGTCCTATGGGGTCTTATGGGGTCACTATGGGGTCTTAGGGAGTCACTATGGGGTCCTATGGGGTCTTATTGGGTTCTATGGGGTCTTATGGGGTCCCATGGGGTCTCATAGGGTCTCTTGGGGTCCTATGGGGTCTTATGGGGGCCTACGACACTCTATGGGGTCCTATGGGGTCTTATGGGGTCTTATGGGGTCTCATAGCGTCTCTTGGGGTCCTATGGGGTCTTATGGGGGCCTAGGACACTCTATGGGGTCACTATGGGGTCACTATGGGGTCTTATGGGGTCTTATTGGGTTCTATGGGGTCCCATGGGGTCTCATAGGGTCTCTTGGGGTCTTATGGGGTCCTATGGGGTCACTATGGGGTCTTATTGGGTTCTATGGGGTCTTATGGGGTCCCATGGGGTCTCATAGGGTCTCTTGGGGTCACTATGGGGTCTTATGGGGTCCTATGGGGTCACTATGGGGTCTTATGGGGTCTTACTGGGTTCTATGGGGTCCCATGGGGTCCCATGGGGTCTCACAGGGTCTCTTGGGGTGCTATGGGGTCTTAGGGGGTCCTATGGGACTCTATCAAGTCTTATGGGGTCACTATGGGGTCTTATGGGGTCACTATGGGGTCTTAGGGGGTCCTATGAGACTCTATGGAGTCTTATTAGGGTCCTATGGGGTCTCATTGGGTTCTATGGGGTCTTATGGGGTCCCATGGGGTCTCATAGGGTCTCTTGGGGTCTTATGGGGGCCTATGAGACTCTATGGGGTCTTATGGGGTCACTATGGGGTCTTAGGGGGTCCTATGAGACTCTATGGGGTCACTATGGGGTCACTATGGGGTCCTATGGGAGCCTATGAGACTCTATGGGGTCTTATGGGGTCTTACTGGGTTCTATGGGGTCTTATGGGGTCCCATGGGGTCTCATAGGGTCTCTTGGGGTCCTATGGGGTCTATGGGGGCCTAAGAGACTCTATGGGGTCACTATGGGGTCACTATGGGGTCCTATGGGGTCTTATGGGGTTTTATGGGGTCTTATGGGGTCTTATGGGGTCCTATGGGGTCTCAGCCAGCCAGAACGCCGTCAGCTGGAAGCTGGGGCTGCGCTATGGGGTTTTATGGGGTCTTACGGGGTTTTTGTGGGGTTTGTGGGGTCTTATGGGGTTTTATGGGGCGTCATTGGGTCCTATGGGTTCTTATGGGGTCCTATGGGATCTTGTGGGGTCTTATGGGGTTCTATGGGGCGTCATTGGGTCCTATGGGGTATTTGTGGGGTCCTATGGGGTCTTATGGGGGCCTTTGAGTCTCTATGGGGTCCTATGGGATCTTATAGGGTTTGATACGGTTTTATGGGATTCTATGGTGTCCTATAAGGTCCTATGGGGATCTATGGGGTCTTATAGGGTCTGGAAATTTCCCTGTGGGGTCTTTCGGGGTTCTATAGGGTCTTATGGGTTTCTGTGGGGTTGTATGGGGTCACTATGGAGTCTTGTGGGGTCCCTATGGGATTTATGGAGTTCTATGGGGTCCTATGGGTTCTTACGGGGTTTGATAGGGTTTTATGGGATTCTATAGGGTCACTATGGGGTCTTACGGGATTTTGTGGGCTTTTATGGGGTTTATGGGGTCCAATGGGGTTTTATGGGATTCTGTGGGGTCACTGCGGGGTCTTATGGGGTTCTGTGGGGTCCTGTTGGGTTATGGGGTCCAGAAATTTCTGTATGGGGTTCTATGGGATCCTAAAGGGGTCCTGTGGGGTGTTATTGGGTCCTGTTGGTTCTTATGGGGTTCTTATAGGGTTTTATGGGATTCTATGGGGTCTTATAGGGTCTTATGGGGTCCTATGGGGTCTTATGGGATTCTATGGGTCTTATGGGTGTTTATGGGGTCTTATGGGGTCCACAAACTTCTCTATGGGGCCTTATAGGGTCCTATGGGATTTATGGGGTTCTATGGGGTCCTATAGGGCTTTATGCAGTCCTTATAGGGGCCAGTGAGGTCCTATGGGGTCCTTATGGGGTTTGGGGCCTCTATGGGGCCTTTATGGGGTTTTTATGGGGTCTTATGGGGTCACTATGGGGTCTTGTGGGGTCACTATGGGGTCTTATGGGGTCTTGTGGGGTCCTATAGGGTCTTATGGGATCTTGTGGGGTCCTATGGGGCCAATGGGGTCTTATGGGGTTTTGTGGGGGCCTGTGAATCTTTATGGGGTCTTATGGGGTTTGATAGGGTCTTATGGGGCCCTATGGAGTCTTATGGGATTCTATGGATCTTATGGGTGTTTATGGGGTCTTATGGGGTCCACAAACTTCTCTATGGGGTCTTATAGGGTCCTATGGGATTTATGGGGTTCTATGGGATCCTATAGGGCTTTATGCAGTCCTTATGGGGTCCAGTGAGATCCTATGGGGTCCTTATGGGGTTTGGGGTCTTTATGGGGTCTCTATGGGCTTGGGGCCTCTATGGGGACCTTATGGGGTCTCTATGGGGTCGTTATGGGGTTGGGGGTTTGGGGCCTCTATGGGGCCTTTATGGGGTCTCTATGGGGTCCTTATGGGGTTGGGGCCTCTATGGGGTCGTTATGGGGTCTCTCTGGGGTCTTTATGGGGTTGGGGGTTTGTGCCCTCTATGGGGTCCTTATGGGGCCTCTATGGGGTTTTTATGGGGTCCTTATGGGGTCCTTATGGGGTCTTTGCGCTCACCTGCAGGACGGCTTTGATGGCGTTGATGGCGGCTCCCAGCAGGGACTGCAGGCGTCGCGCGTCGTTGACGTCATCGGCGCGCCGGATGCACAGGAAGAGGATGTAGGCGGGGAGGCAGGGCAGCGCGGCGGCCATCTTGGTAGGGTCAAGCTCTAGGAAGGTCAAAGAGGAGGAGCCCTATAAAAGTCTATGGGGAAACCCAGAAATCCCATCAACCCCACAAAATCCCATAAGCACTATAAGACCCCACAGGACCCCATAAGACCCCTTAGGACCCCATAAGACCCCATAGGACCCCACAGGACCCCATTAAACCCCATAGGACCACACAAAACCCCATAAGCCCTATAAGACCCCATAGGACCCCACAGGACCCCATTAAACCCCATAGGACCCCACAAAATCCTGTAAGATCCCATAGGACCCCATAAACCCCATAGGACCTCATAAGGCCCCACATAACCCCATAAGCTCTATAAGACCCCATAAACCCCACAGGACCCCATAAATCCCATAAGACCCCATAAGCCCTATAAGGCCCCACAGGACCCCATAGGATCCCACAAAATCCCAAAAGCCCTATAAGACACCATAGGACCCTACAGGACCCCATAAACCCCATAAGACCCCACAAAACCCCATAAGCCCTATAGAACCCCAAAGGACCCCATAAACCCCATAAGGCCCCATAGGACCCTACAAAACCCCATAAGCCCTATAAGACCCCAGAGGACCCCATAGGATCCCACAAAATCCCATAAGCCCTATAAGACCCCATGGGACCCAACAGGACCCCATAAATCCCATAAGACCCTATAGGACCACATACAACCCCATAGGACCCCACAAAACCCCATAAGCCCTATAAGACCCCACAGGACCCCATAAACCCCTATAAGACCCCAAAGGACCCCATAGGATCCCACAAAACTCCATAAGCCCTATAAGACCCCATAGGACCCCACAAACCCAATAAAACCCCACAAAATCCCATAGGACCCCAGAAATCCCATAGGACCCCATAGTGACCCCATAAATCCCATAAGATCCCATAGTGACCCCATAGTGACCCCATAAGGACCCTATAAGGACCTGACCCCATAAGCCAACCCCATAAGGACCAGATCCCATAAGCTGACCCTATAAGGAGCCGATCCCAAAAGCCAACCCCATAAACTCACCCCATAAGGAGCCGACCCCATAAGCTGACCCTATAAAAACCCAACCCCATAAGCCGACCCTATAAGAAGCTGATCCCAAACCCTGGCCCTATAAACTGACCCTATAAGAAGCCGACCCCATAAGGCGACCCTATAAAGAGCCCATCCTAAAAGCTGACCCCATAAACCGACCCTATAAAGACCCGACCCCATAACAACCAGATCCCATAAGCTGACCCTATAAGGAACCGATCCCATAACCCCTTAAGTCGACCCTATAAAGAGCCGACCCTATAAGAAGCTGATCCCATAACCCCATAACCAGACCCTATAAGGAAACGACCCTATTAGAAGCTGACCCTATAAAGAGCCGACCCTATAAGGACCCGACCCTATAAGGAGGCGACCCTATAAGGAGCTGATCCCATAACCCCATAACCTGACCCTATAAGGAGGCGACCCTATAAGGAGCTGATCCCATAACCCCATAACCTGACCCTATAAAGAGCCGACCCTATAAGGACCCAACCCTATAAGGAGGCGACCCTATAAGGAGCCGATCCCATAACCTGACCCTATAAGGGGGCGACCCTATAAGGAGCTGATCCCACAACCCCATAACCTGACCCTATAAAGAGCCGACCCTATAAGGACCCAACCCTATAAGGAGGCGACCCTATAAGGAGCCGATCCCATAACCCGACCCTATAAGGAGCCGACCCTATAAGGAGCCGATCCCATAACCCTATAATCTGACCCTATAAGGAGGCGACCCTATAAGGAGCTGATCCCATAACCCGACCCTATAAGGGGGCGACCCTATAAGCAGCTGATCCCATAACCCCATAACCTGACCCTATAAGGAGGCGACCCTATAAGCAGCTGATCCCATAACCCCATAACCTGACCCTATAAGAAGGCGACCCTATAAAGAGCCGACCCTATAAGGAGGTGGCCCTATAAGCAGCTGATCCCATAACCTGACCCTATAAGGAGGCGACCCTATAAGCAGCTGATCCCATAACCCCATAACCTGACCCTATAAGAAGGCGACCCTATAAAGAGCCGACCCTATAAGGAGGTGGCCCTATAAGCAGCTGATCCCATAACCTGACCCTATAAGGAGGCGACCCTATAAGCAGCTGATCCCATAACCCCATAACCTGACCCTATAAGAAGGCGACCCTATAAAGAGCCGACCCTATAAGGAGGCGGCCCTATAAACCTGTGATGAGGGTCCGGATGAGGAGGGGTTCGTTTATGGGGTCGTAGTCCAACATTCCTTTGTAGGGTCGGGGCGCTGCAATGGGGTCAGAGTTATGGGGTCGGTTATAGGGTCAGAGGGTTATGGGGTCGGTTATGGGGTCAGGTATGGAGTTATAGGGTCGGTTATAGGGTCAGAGGGTTATGCGGTCAGGTATGGGGTTGGTTATGGGGTCGGTTATGGGGTCAGAGGGTTATGGGGTCGGTTATGGGGTCAGGTATGGAGTTATAGGGTCGGTTATAGGGTCAGAGGGTTATGCGGTCAGGTATGGGGTTGGTTATGGGGTCGGTTATGGGGTCAGAGGGTTATGGGGTCGGTTATGGGGTCAGGTATGGAGTTATAGGGTCGGTTATAGGGTCAGAGGGTTATGGGGTCGGGTATGGGGTCAGAGGGTTATGGGGTCGGTTATGGGGTCAGGTATGGAGTTACAGGGTCGGTTATGGGGTCGGGTATGGGGTCGGTTATAGGGTCAGAGGGTTATGGGGTCGGGTATGGGGTCGGGTATGGAGTTATAGGGTCGGTTATAGGGTCAGAGGGTTATGGGGTTGGTTATGGGGTTGGTTATAGGGTCAGAGGGTTATGGGGTCGGGTATGGGGTCGGTTATAGGGACAGAGGGTTATGGGGTCAGTTATGGGGTCAGGTATGGAGTTATAGGGTCGGTTATAGGGTCAGAGGTTTATGGGGTCGGGGATGGGGTTGGTTATGGGGTAGGTTATAGGGTCAGAGGGTTATGGGGTCAGTTATAGGGTTGTTTATGGGGTAGGTTATAGGGTCAGAGGGTTATGGGGTCAGGTACGGGGTTAGAGAGGTTATGGGGTCGGATATAGGGTCGGTTATGGGGTCAGAGGGTTGTGGGGTCGGTTATGGGGTCAGGTATGGAGTTATAGGGTCGGTTACAGGGTCAGAGGGTTATGGGGTCGGGTATGGGGTTGGTTATGGGGTAGGTTATAGGGTCAGAGGGTTATGGGGTCGGTTATGGGGTCAGTTATGGGGTCAGAGGGTTGTGGGGTCGGGTATGGGGTTGGGTATGGAGTTATGGGGTCGGTTATAGGGTCAGAGGGTTATGGGGTCGGGTATGGGGTCGGTTATAGGGTCAGAGGATTGTGGGGTCGGTTGTAGGGTCGGTTATGGGGTCAGAGAGTTATGGGGTCGGTTATGGGGTCAGAGGGTTATGGGGTCGGGTATGGAGTTATAGGGTCGGTTATAGGGTCAGAGGGTTATGGGGTCGGCTATGGGGTCGGGTATGGGGTCAGAGGGTTATGGGGTCGGTTATGGGGTCAGGTATGGAGTTACAGGGTCGGTTACAGGGTCAGAGGGTTATGGGGTCGGGTATGGGGTCGGTTATAGGGTCAGAGGGGTATGGGGTCAGGTATGGGGTCAGTTATAGGGTCAGAGGGTTGTGGGGTCGGTTATGGGGTCAGGTATGGAGTTATAGGATCGGTTATAGGGTCAGAGGGTTATGGGGTCAGGTATGGGGTCAGTTATAGGGTCAGAGGGTTGTGGGGTCGGTTATGGGGTCAGGTATGGAGTTATAGGGTCGGTTATAGGGTCAGAGGGTTATGGGGTCGGTTATGGGGTCAGGTATGGAGTTATAGGGTCGGTTATAGGGTCAGAGGGTTATGGGATCGGTTATGGGGTCGGGTATGGAGTTACAGGGTCGGTTATAGGGTCAGAGGGTTATGGGGTCGGGTATGGGGTTGGTTATGGGGTAGGTTATAGGGTCAGAGGGTTATGGGGTCGGGTATGGGGTCGGTTATAGGGTCAGAGGGTTATGGGGTCGGGTATGGGGTCGGTTATAGGGTCAGAGGGTTATGGGGTCGGGTATGGGGTCGGTTATAGGGTCAGAGGGTTATGGGGTTGGTTATGGGGTCAGGTATGGAGTTATAGGGTCGGTTATAGGGTCAGAGGGTTATGGGGTCGGTTATGGGGTCAGGTATGGAGTTATAGGGTCGCTTATAGGGTCAGAGGGTTATGGGGTCGGCTATGGGGTTGGTTATGGGGTAGGTTATAGGGTCAGAGGGTTATGGGGTCGGTTATGGGGTCAGAGGGTTATGGGGTCGGTTATAGGGTCAGAGGGTTATGGGGTCGGTTATGGGGTCGGTTATGGGGTCAGAGGGTTGTGGGGTCAGTTATGGGGTCAGGTATGGAGTTATAGGGTCGGTTATAGGGTCAGAGGGTTATGGGGTGGGGTATGGGGTTGGTTATGGGGTCGGTTATAGGGTCAGAGGGTTATGGGGTCGGGTATGGGGTCGGTTATAGGGTCAGAGGGTTATGGGGTCAGGTATGGAGTCGGTTATAGGGTCAGGTATGGGGTCAGGTATGGAGTTATAGGGTCGGTTATAGGGTCAGAGGGTTATGGGGTCGGGTATGGGGTCAGTTATAGGGTCAGAAGGTTATGGGGTCGGTTATGGGGTCGGTTATGGGGTCAGAGGGTTGTGGGGTCGGTTATGGGGTCAGGTATGGAGTTATAGGGTCGGTTATAGGGTCAGAGGGTTATGGGGTCGGGTATGGGGTCGGGTATGAAGTTATAGGGTCGGTTATAGGGTCAGAGGGTTATGGGGTCGGGTATGGGGTTGGTTATGGGGTAGGTTATAGGGTCAGAGGGTTATGGGGTCGGTTATGGGGTCGGTTATGGGGTCGGTTATAGGGTCAGAGGATTGTGGGGTCGGTTATGGGGTTGGGTATGGAGTTATAGGGTCGGTTATACGGTCAGAGGGTTATGGGGTCGGGTATGGGGTCGGTTATAGGGTTAGAAAGGTTATGGGGTCGGTTATAGGATCAGAGAGTTATGGGGTCGGATAAAGGACCGGTTATGGGGTCAGAAGGTTATGGGGTTGGTTATGGGGTCAGAAGGTTATGGGGTCGGCTATGGGGTCGGTTATGGGGTCAGAGGATTATGGGGTCGGTTATGGGGTTGGTTATAGGGTCAGAGGGTTATGGGGTCGGTTATGGGGTCAGAGGGTTATGGGGTCGGGTATGGGGTCGGTTATGGGGTCAGAGGGTTATGGGGTCGGTTATGGGGTTGGTTATAGGGTCAGAGGGTTATGGGGTCGGGTATGGGGTCGGTTATGGGGTCAGAGGGTTATGGGGTCGGTTGTAGGGTCGGTTATGGGGGCAGAGGGTTATGGGGTCGGTTATGGGGTCAGGTATAGAGTTATAGGGTCGGTTATAGGGTCAGTGGGTTATGGGGTTGGGTATGGGGTCAGTTATAGGGTCAGAGGGTTATGGGGTCGCTTATGGGGTCAGAGGGTTATAGGGTCGCTTATGGGGTCAGAGGGTTATGGGGTCGCTTATGGGGTCAGAGGGTTATGGGGTCAGTTATGGGGTCGTTTATAGGGTTATGGGGTTGGGTATGGGGTCGGATATAGGGTCAGAGGATTATGGGGTCGGTTATGGGGTCAGTTATAGAGTTAGAAAGGTTATGGGGTCGGTTATAGGATCAGTGAGTTATGGGGTCAGATATAGGACCGGTTATGGGGTCAGAAGGTTATGGGGTTGGTTATGGGGTCAGAAGGTTATGGGGTCGGCTATGGGGTCGGTTATAGGGTCAGAGGGTTATGGGGTCAGTTATAGGGTCAGTTATAGGGTTATGGGGTTGGGTATGGGGTCGGAGGATTATGGGGTCGGTTATGGGGTCAGAGGGTTATGGGGTCGGTTATAGGGTCAGAGGGTTATGGGGTCGGTTATGGGGTCAGAGGGTTATGGGGTCGGGTATGGGGTCGGTTATAGGGTCAGAGGGTTATGGGGTCGGTTATGGGGTCGGGTATGGGGTCGGGTATGGGGTTATAGGGTCGGTTATAGGGTCAGAGGGTTATGGGGTCGGGTATGGGGTCGGTTATAGGGTCAGAGGGTTATGGGGTCGGTTATGGGGTCAGAGGGTTATGGGGTCGGGTATGGGGTCGGGTATGGGGTTATAGGGTCGGTTATAGGGTCAGAGGGTTATGGGGTCAGGTATAGGCTCAGAAAATTATGGGGTTGGTTATGGGGTTGCTTATAGGATCAGAACGGTTATGGGGTCGGTTATGGGGTTGTGGGGTCAGTTATAGGGTCGGGTATGGGGTCAGCTATGGGGTTTTGGGGTTGTGGGGTCGGATTATGGGGTCAGCAATGGGGTCGTGGGGTTTTGGGGTCGGGTATGGGGTTGTGGGGTCAGGTATGGGGTTATGGGGTCGCTTATAGGGTCAGTAAGGTTATGGGGTCAGTTATAGGGTCAGGGATGGGGTTATGGGGTGGCTTATAGGATCGGGCATGGGGTTGTGGGGTCTTGGGGTTGGCTATGAGATTATGGGGTCGGTTATAGGGCCGCCTATAGGGTTATAGGGTTGGTTATGGGGCTATGGGGTCAGATACGGGGTTATGGGGTTATGGGATCAGTTATGGGGTCAGGAAAGGGTTTATGAGGTCGTTTATAGGGTCAGAGGAGCTATGGGGTCGGGTTTGGGGTTATGGGGTTGGTTATAGGGTTATGGGGTCAGATATGGGGTTATGGGGTTATAGGGGCAGATATGGGGTTGTGGGGTCACGTGTGGGGTTATGGGGTCGGTTATAGGGTCAGGTATGGGGTTATGGGGTTATGGGGTCAGGCTATGGGGTTTTGGAGTTATGGGGTCGGTTATGGGAACAGATGTGGGGTTACGGGGTTGTTTATAGGGTCAGAGCAGTTATGGGGTCGGTTATGGGGTCAGTTATGGAGTTATGGGGTCAGTTATGGGATTGGGAATGAGATTGTGGGGTTATGGGATCAGTTATAGGGTCGGTTATGGGGTCAGAAAGTTATGAGGTTATTTATGGGGTCAGATGATTCTGGGATCGGTTATAGGGTCTGAAAGGTTATGGGGTCGCTTATGGGGTCAGTCATGTGGTTATGGGGTCAGTTATAGGGTCAGAGGGTTATGGGGTTGGGTACAGGGTTATGGGGTCGGTTATGGGATCAGGTGTGGGGTTATGGGGTGGTTGTGGGGTTATAGGGTCAGGTATGGGGTCGGGTATGGGGTTATGGGGTTTCGGGGTCAGATTATGGGGTTATGGGGTCAGTTATGGGATCAGGAATGAGGTTGTGGGGTTATGGGGCTGGGAATGGGGTTATGGGGTCAGCAGTGGGGTTGTGGGGTTATGGGGTCGGTTATAGGGTCAGGTATGAGGTTATGGAGTTTTGGGATCAGGTATGGGGTTATGGGGTCAGCTATGGGGTCAGGGATGGGGTTATGGGGTCAGATGTGGGGTTATGGGGTTGGTTATAGGGTCAGAACGGTTATGGGGTTGTGGGGTGGTTCTGGGGTTGGGTTATGGGGTGGTTATGGGGTCCCACCTTCCGTTTGTAGGGCCGACCCACGAAGAGCCTCTTCCAGGTCCTGAAAGGGGCAGAGTTAGAAATGACCCCATAAAACCCCATAGGACCCTATAAAACCCCATAGGACCACATAAGTCCCCATAAGACACCATAGGACCCCATAAGACCCTATAAAACCCCATAGGCCCCCATAAGACCCCATAAAAACCCCTTACCCTTTCAGACCCTATAAGCCCCCATAAATCCCCCATAGGATCCTATAAAACCCTATAGGACCCCATAAGATCCCATAAATCCCCCATAGAACCCCAGAGGACCCCATAAGACCCAATAGGACCCCATAAATCCCCCATAGGACCCCATAAAAACCCCTTTCCCTTTCAGACCCTATAAGCCCCCATAAATCCCCCATAGGATCCTATAAAACCCTATAGGACCCAATAGGACCCCATAGGACCCTATAAGACCCTATAAATCCTCCATAGGACCCCATAGGACCCTATAAATCCCCCACAGGACCCCATTAGACCCCATAAAACCCCATAGGACCCCATAGAACCCCATAAAAACCCCTTTCCCTTTCAGACCCCATAAGCCCCCATAAATCCCCCATAGGATCCTATAAAACCCCATAAGACCCAATAGAACCCCATAAATCCCCCACAGGACCCCATAAGACCCCATAAATCCCCCATAGGACACCACAGGACCCCATAAAACCCCATAGGACGCCATAAGACCCCATAAATCCCCCCTAGGACCCCACAGAACCCCATAAAAACCCCTTTCCTTTCAGACCCTATAAGCCCCCAGAAATCCCCCATAGGACCCCATAAAACCCCATAAGACCCCATAGGACCCCATAAGACCCTATAAATCCTCCATAGGACCCCATAAAACCCCATAGGACCCCATTAGACCCCATCAAACCCCATAGGACCCTATAAAACCCCATAGGACCCCATAGAACCCCATAAAAACCCCTTTCCCTTTCAGACCCTATAAGCCCCCATAAATCCCCCATAGGACCCCATAAATCCCCCATAGGACCCCATAAGACCCCATAGGACCCCATAAGATCCCATAAATCCCCCCTAGGACCCCACAGAACCCCATAAAAACCCCTTTCCTTTCAGACCCTATAAGCCCCCAGAAATCCCCCGTAGGACCCCATAAATCCCCCACAGGACCCCATAGGACCCCATAGGACCCCATAAGATCCCATAAATCCCCCATAGGACCCCATAAGACCCAATAAGACCCCATAAGACCCTATAAATTCTCCATAGGACCCCATAAACCCCATAGGACCCCGTAAGACCCCATAAGACCCCATAAAACCCTATAAAACCCCATAGGACCCCATAGAAACCCCTTACCCTTTCAGACCTTATAAGCCCCCATAAATCCCCCATGGGATCCCAGAAATCCCCCATAGGACCCCATATGACCCCATAGGACCCCACAGGAGCCGCCACCCCATCCAAAACCCCACAAAAACCCCATGAAAAACCCCATAAGACCTTTTTGACGGCCTGCAGCTCCTCCCTCATGGCCTCCAGTTGGGTTTCGTGCTCCCAGCGCTGCTCCTGGAGCTGGGATTCCAGCAGCCTGCAATGGGGTCGGAGCCACAAAACCCCATAAAGACCCCATAAGACACCATAAGACCCCATAGGACCCCGTAGGACCCCATAGGACCCCATAAACCCCATAAAATCCCATAGGACTCCATAGGAAACCAGAGAAACCTATAGGACACCGTAAGACCCCATAGACCCCATAAGACCCCACAGGACCCCATAGGGACACTTGAAACCCCATAGGACCCCATAAGACCCTACAGAGACCCTTCAGCCCCTAAGGACCCCATAAGGACCCCATAGAGCCTATAAGACGTCATAAGACCCCATAAACACCCGTTAGACCCCATAAGTCCCATAAAACCCTATAAGGACCCCATAAGACCCCATAAGGACCCCTCAGATCCCATAAGACCCCATAAGACCCCACAGAGACCCTTCACCCTATAAGACCCTATAAGGACCCATAGGACCCCATAAACCCCATAAAGGTGCCATAGACCCCATAAGACCCCAAAGGACCCCATAAGATCCCGTAAAACCCCTTAGATCCCATAGAACTCCATAAGATCCCATAAACCCCCCCTAAAAGACCCCATAAAGACCCCTTAGACCCCATAAGACCCCACAGAGACCCTTCACCCCATAAGGACCCCATAAGGTCCCATAAGGACCCCATAAAACCCCATAGGACCCCACAGGACCCCAGAGAGACACTTCACCCCATAAAGACCCCATAAAGACCCCATAAAGCTCCTAAAGCACCTATGGGAACCCATAAACCCCATAAGACCCCATAAGGACCCCTTAGATCCCACAGGACCCCATAGAGCCCATAAACCCCATAAAGACCCCAGAAGACCCCATAAAACCCTATAAGACCCCAAAGGACCCCAGAGAAACACTTCACCCCATAAAGACCCCATAAAATCCCATAGGACCTCTTAGATCGCATAGGACCCCATAAAGACCCCATAAACACCCCTTGGACCCCATAAGACCCCACAGGACCCTACAGAGACCCTTCACCCCATAAGGACCCCATTAGACCCCATAAGGTCTCATAAGACCCCATAAACACCCCTTAGATCCCATAGGACCCCATAAACATCATAAGACCCCATAAAGACCTCTTAGATCACATAAAACCCCATAAGACCCCAAAGGACCCCATAGAACCCCAGAGAGACACTTCACCCTATAAGACCCTATAAGACCCCATAAGGACCCCTTAGATCCCATAGAATCCCATAGGACCCCATAAAGACCCCATAAGACCTCTTAAATTCCATACAACCCCATAAACCCCATAAGGACCCCATAAAGCCCCATAAGAACCCATAAACCCCATAGGACCCCATAAAGACCCCTAAAACTCCATAAAACCCCATAAGACCCCATAGGACCCCAGAGAGACCCTTCACCCTATAAGACCCTATAAGGACCCACAGGACCCCATAAAGCCCCATAGGACCCCACAGGACCCCATAGAGCCCATAAACCCCAGAAAGGCCCCATAGACCCCATAAGACCCCAAAGGACCCCATAAGATCCCGTAAAACCCCTTAGATCCCATAGAACTCCATAAGATCCCATAAACCCCCCCTAAAAGACCCCATAAAGACCCCTTAGACCCCATAAGATCCCACAGAGACCCTTCACCCCATAAGGACCCCATAAGGTCCCATAAGGACCCCATAAGACCCCATAAAACCCCATAGGACCCCACAGGACCCCAGAGAGACTCTTCACCCCATAAAGACCCCATAAAGACCCCATAAAGATCCTAAAGCACCTATAGGAACCCATAGACCCCATAAGACCCCATAAGGACCCCTTAGATCCCATAGGACCCCATAAAGCCCCACAGGGCCCCATAGAGCCCATAAACCCCATAAAGACCCCATAAGACCCCATAAAACCCTATAAGACCCCACAGACCCCATAAAAACCCATAAGAGCCCATAAAGACCCCTTAGATCCCATAGAACCCCATAAGACCCCATAACGACCCCTTAGACCCCATAAAACCCTATAAGACCCCACAGGACCCCAGAGACACACTTCACCCCATAAAGACCCCATAAAGCACCTATAGGAACCCATAGACCCCAAAAAACCCCATAAGGACCCCTTAGATCCCATAGGACCCCATAGAGCCCATAAACCCCATAAAGACCCCATAACGACCCCTTAGACCCCATAAAACCCTATAAGACCCCAAAGGACCCCAGAGAAACACTTCACCCCATAAAGACCCCATAAAGACCCCATAGATCCCATAGGACCCCACAAAGCCCCATAAGACCCCATAGACCCCATAAAGACCTCTTAGATCGCACAGGACCCCATAAAGACCCCATAAAGACCCCTTGGACCCCATAAGACCCCACAGGACCCTACAGAGACCCTTCACCCCATAAGGACCCCATAAGACCCCATAAGACCCCATAAACACCCCTTAGATGCCACAGAACCTCATGAACCCCATAAAGACCCCATAAAGACCCATAAGACCCCATAAACCCCGTAAGGACCCCATAAAGACCCCTTAGATCCCATAGGACCCCATAAAGACCCCTTAGATCCCATAGGACCCCATAAAGACCCCATAAAGCCCCATACAACCCCATAAATCCCATAAAGGCCCCATAGAACCCTTAAGACCCCATAAGACCCCATAAATCCCATAAGACCCCATAAAACCCCCATAGGACCCCATAAAACCCCATAAGACCCCATAGAACCCGTAAGACCCCATAGAACCCCATAGAACCCCATAAGATCCCACAAATCCCCCATAAAGCCCCATAAGACCCCATAAAGACCCCACAAACCTGTTGGTCTCCGCCATCCCATAATAAGCCTCGATCAGATCCTCTCTGTCCATATGTTGGTCGCTATGGGGCCAACGGGGCGCCGACCCCAAAACCCGATCCTAAATAGGGATGGACCCCAGAAAACCCCATAAGATCCCATAGAAACGCATAGGATTCCCATAAAACCCCATAGGATCCCATAAAAACCCATAGGATCCCCCAAGACCCCATAAGACCCCATAAGGACCCTATAAGAACCTATAAGACTCTATAAGACCCCATAAACCCCATAAACCCCATAAACGTTGTAAGACCCCATAAATCCCCCATAAGACCCCATAAGACACCCAGAGGACCCCATAAACCCCACATGACCCCATAAGACCCCATAAAACCCCAAAGGACCCCATAAGATCCCCCATAAGACCCCCATAAGATTCCCTAAATCCCCCATAAACCCCGTAAGACCCCATAAGACCTCACATGACCCCATAAAACCTCATAGATCCCATAAGACACTGAGAAACCCCATAAGATCCCATAAGACCTCATAGATCCCATAAGACCCCGAGAAACCCCATAAGATCCCATAAGACCCCATAAGACCTCATAGATCCCATAAGACCCCGAGAAACCCCATAAGATCCCATAAGACCCCATAAGACCTCATAGATCCCATAAGACCCTGAGAAACCCCATAAGATCCCATAAGACCCCATAAGACCTCATAGATCCCATAAGACCCTGAGAAACCCCATAAGATCCCATAAGACCTCATAGATCCCATAAGACCCCGAGAAACCCCATAAGATCCCGTAAGACCCCACAGGACCCCCACAAGCCCCTATAAGACCCCATAAGATCCCCAGAAACCCCAATAAGACCCCACAGGACCCTATAAAGTCCCAGAAAAACCCCATAAGACCCCAGAAATCCCCCATATGACCCCATAAGCCCCAGAAATCCCCTATGAGAATCCATAAAACCCTATAAACTCCGCAGGACCCCATAAAACACTCATAAAACCCCCATAAGATCCCACAGGACCCCATAAGAACTCCATAAGACCCCATAGGACCCCATAGGACCCCATAAATCCCATAAGACCCCCATAAGACCCCATAAATCCCCCGTAAGACCCCATAAATCCCCCATAAGACCCCATAAACCCCCATAAATCCCCATAGGACCCCATAAGACCCCCATAAACCCCATAAATCCCCCATAAGACCCCATAAATCCCCCATAAGACCCAACAGGACCCCATAAATCCCCACAAGACCCCATAAATCCCCACAAGACCCCATAGGACCCCGTAAATCCCCCATAAGACCCCATAAAAACCCGTAAGACCCCATAGGACCCCGTAAATCCCATAAAACCCCATAAAGCCCCCATAAGACCCCATAAAAACCCATAAGACCCCATAGGACTCTATAAAACCCCATAAGACCACCTAAAACCCCACAAGACCCCATAGGAACCCATAAATCCCATAAGACGCCATAAATCCCCCATAAGACCCCATAAAACTCCGTAAGACCCCATAAATCCTCCATAAGACTCCATAAACCCCATAGGACCCCATAAATCCCCCATAAGACCCCATAAACCCCCATAAATCCTCCATAAGACCCCTAAGACCCCATAGGACCGCATAAATCGCCCATAAACCCCATAAATCCCCCATAAGACCCCATAAACCCCCATAAATCCCCTTAGGATCCCATAAGACCCCTGTAAACCCCATAAATCCCCCATAAGACCCCCATAAGACCCCATAGGCCCATAAAACCCCATAAATCCCCCGTAAGACCCCATAAGAACCCTGCAAGACCCCATAAGACCCCATAAATCCCCCGTAAGACCACACAGGACCCCATAGGACCCCATAAATCCCCCATAGGACCCCATAGGACCCCACAAGACCCCATAAGACCCCCGTAAACCCCATAAATCCCCCATAAGACCCCATAAGAACCCTACAAGACCCCACAGGACCCCATAAATCCCCCATAAGACCCCATAGGCCCCATAAAACCCCATAAATCCCCATAAGGACCCTACAAGACCCCATACGACCCGATAAATCCCCCACAAGACCCCACAAATCACATAAGACCCCATAGGACCCCATAAATCACATAAGACCCCATAAATCCCCATAAGACCCCATAGGACCCCATAAACCCCGTAAATCTCCCCTAAGACCCCCATAAGACCCCATAGTCCCCAATAGGACCCCATAAAACCCCATAAATCCCCCATAAGACCCCACAGGACCCCATAAATCCCCATAAGACCCCATAGGACCCCCTAAATCCCCCATAAGACCCCCATAAGACCCCATAAACCCCCATAAATCCCCATAGGACCCCATAAGACCCCCGTAAATCCCATAAATCCCCCATAAGGCCCCATAGGACCCCAAAAGACCCCATAAATCTCCCATAAGACCCCATAGGCCCCCATAGGACCCCATAAATCCCCCATAAGACCCCATAACATCCCACAAATCCCCCATAAACCCCCACAGGACCCCATAAGATCCCCATAAACCCCATAAGACCCCATAAATCCCCCATAAGACCCAACAGGACCCCATAAATCCCCATAAGACCCCATAAATCCCCACAAGACCCCATAGGACCCCATAAATCCCCCATAAGACCCCATAAATCCCCCATAAGACCCCATAAAAACCCATAAGACCCCATAGGACTCTATAAAACCCCATAAGACCACCTAAAACCCCACAAGACCCCATAGGAACCCATAAATCCCATAAGACCCCATAAATCCCCCATAAGACCCCATAAATCTCCCATAAGATCCCGTAAGACCCCATAAATCCTCCATGAGACCCCGTAAGACCCCATAGGACCCCATAAATCCCCCATAAGACCCCATAAGAACCCTGCAAGACCCCATAAGACCCCATAAATCCCCCATAGGACCCCATAAATCCCCCATAGGACCCCATAAATCCCCCATAGGACCCCATAAATCCCCCATAAGACCCCACAAGACCCCACAGGAACCCATAAATCCCATAAGACCCCATAAATCCCCCATAAGACCCCATAAAACCCCGTAAGACCCCATAAATCTCCCATAAGACCCCACAGGACCCCATAAATCCCCCATAAACCCCATAAATCCCCCATAAGACCCCATAAACCCCCATAAATCCCCTTAGGACCCCATAAGACCCCCGTAAACCCCATAAATCCCCCATAAGGCCCCATAGGACCCCATAAATCCCCCATAAGACCCCATAACATCCCACAAATCCCCCATAAACCCCCACAGGACCCCATAAGATCCCCATAAACCCCATAAGATCCCCATAAACCCCATAAGAGCCCATAAATCCCCCATAGGACCCTACAAGACCCCATAAATCCCCCATAGGACCCCATAGGACCCCATAAGACCCAATAGGACCCCATAGGACCCCATAAATCCCCATAAGACCCCATAGGACCCCATAAAACCCCATAAGATCGTTAGTGTTAATTACCTTAACGAGGCTCTGATCTCCGGCTCCATCCTTGAAGGCCTCTATGGGGTCAAGGGGGGGGAAATATGGGATGGGCAGATCCCAAAAGGGAAACCCTATAACTGATCCTATAACTGATCCTATAACTGATCCTATAACTGATCCTATAACTGACCCTATAACTGACCCCATAACCGACCCCATAGCCGACCCCATAGCCAATCCTATAAGCAATCCCACACCCGACCCTATAATTAACCCTATAAGTGACCCCATAGCTGTCCCTGTAAGTGACCCTATAACCAACCCCATAACTGACCCCATAACTGGATCCTATAAACGACCCCAAAAGCGATCCTATAAGCAACCCCATAGCCGACCCCATAGCCGACCCTATAAGGACCCCACAGCTGACCCTATAAGCGACCCTATAAGTGACCCTATAAGCGACCCCACAGCTGACCATATAAGGACCCCATAACTGACCCCATAACCGACCCCATAGCCAACCCTATAAACGACCCTATAACTGCCCCTATAAGTGACCCCATAACTGAATACACAGCTGACCCCATAACTGACCCCACAGCCGACCCTATAAGCGACCCCATAGCCGACCCCATAGCCGACCCCATAACTGACCTCACAGCTGACCCCACAGCCGACCCTATAAGCGACCCCATAACTGACCCCATAACTAACCCCACAGCCGATCCTATAAGCGACCCCACACCTGACCCCACAGCCGACCCTATAAGCAACCCCACAGCCGACCCTATAAGCGACCCCGCAGCCGACCCTATAAACGACCCTATAAGCAACCCCATAGCTGACCCTATAAGCGACCCCATAGCCGACCCTATAAGCGACCCTATAAGTGACCCTATAAGGACCCCATAACCGACCCTATAAGTGATCCCATAACTGACCCCATAACTGACCCCATAAGGACCCTACAGCCGACCCTATAAGCGACCCCATAACTGACCCTATAAGGACCCCATAACTGACCCTATAAGCAACCCTATAGGGACCCCACAGCCAACCCCATAGCCGACCCCATAAGTGACCCCATAGCCGACCCTATAAGTGACCCCATAGCCGACCCTATAAGTGACCCCATAGCCGACCCTATAAGCGACTCCAAAGCCGACCCCACAGCTGACCCTATAGCCGACCCCACAGCTGACCCTATAAGCGACCCTATAAATGACCCCATAAGCAACCCCATAGCTGACCCCACAGCCGACCCTATAAGCGACCCCATAACTGCCCCTATAGCTGTCCCTAAAACTGACCCCATAACTGACCCTATAAGCGACCCCATAACTGACCCTACAGCCGACCCTATAAATGACCCCACATCTGACCCTATAAGCGACCCCACAAGTGATCCTATAAGCGACCTCACAGCCAACCCTATAAGCGACCCTATAACTGACCCCATAGCCGACCCTATAAGCGACCCCATAACTGACCCCATAGCTGATCCTATAAGCGACCCCACAGCTGACCCCACAGCCGACCCTATAAGCGACCCCATAGCTGACCCCACAGCCGACCCCATAGCTGACCCCATAGCCGACCCTATAAGCAACCCCACAGCTGACCCTAGAAGCGACCCAATAAGTGATCCTATAAGCGACCCCACAGCCAACCCTATAAGCGACCCCATAACTGACCCCATAACTGACCTCACAGCTGACCCCATAAGGACCCTACAGCCGACCCTATAAGCGACCCCATAACTGACCCTATAAGGACCCCATAGTTGACCCCATAACTGACCCTATAAGCAACCCTATAGGGACCCCACAGCCGACCCTATACCCGACCCTATAAGTGACCCCATACCCGACCCTATAAGTGACCCCATACCCGACCCTATAAGTGACCCCATACCCGACCCTATAAGCGACTCCATAGCCGACCCTATAAGCGACCTCATAAGCGACCCCACAGCCGACCCTATAAGCGACCCCATAACTGACCCTATAGCCGACCCTATAGCCGACCCTATAAGCGACCCCACAGCCGACCCCATAGTCGACCCTATAAGCGACCCCACAGCTGACCCTAGAAGCGACCCTATAAGTGATCCTATAAGCGACCCCACAGCCGACCCTATAAGCGACCCCATAACTGACCCTATAGTCGACCCTATAAGCGACCCCACAGCCGACCCCACAACTGACCCCATAGCCGACCCTATAAGCGACCCCACAGCTGACCCTAGAAGTGACCCCACAGCCGACCCCACAGCTGACCCTATAGCCGACCCTACAACTGACCCTATAAGCGACCCTATAAGCGACCCCACAGCCGACCCTATAAGCGACCCCACAGCCGACCCTATAAGCGACCCCATAACTGACCCCATAGCTGACCCCATAGTCGACCCTATAAGCGACCCCACAGCTGACCCTACAGCCGACCCTATAAGTGACCCCATAACTGACCTCACAGCTGACCCCATAAGGACCCCATAACCGACCCTATAAGCAACCCCATAACTGCCCCTATAACCGGCCCTATAAGCGACCCCACAGCCGACCCTATAGGCGACCCCACAACTGACCCTATAAGCGACCCCATAGGTGACCCCACAACTGACCCTATAAGCGACCCCATAGCCGACCCCACAGCCGACCCTATAAGCGACCCCACAGCCGACCCTATAAGCGACCCCACAGCCGACCCCATAGCTGACCCCACAGCCGACCCTATAAGCGACCCCACAGCCGACCCTATAAGCGACCCCATAGCCAACCCCATAGCTGACCCCATAGTCGACCCTATAAGCGTCCCCACAGCTGACCCTACAGCCGACCCCATAACTGACCCTACATCCGACCCTATAAGCGACCCCATAACTGACCTCACAGCTGACCCCATAAGGACCCCATAACCGACCCTATAAGCAACCCTATAAGCGACCCCACAGCCGACCCTATAAGCGACCCTATAGCCGACCCTATAAGCGACCCCATACCTGCCCCCGCTGCCAGCTCCCTTTTTAGGGTCGCGTTCTCCTCTTCCAGCTCCTCCGCGCGCTTATAGGGTCACAGGGTTATAGGGTCACAGGGTTATAGGGTCAGGGGGGGGCTTATAGGGTCAGGGGGGCTTATAGGGTCAGGGGGGGTTTATAGGGTCAGGGGGAGTTTATAGGGTCAGGGGGAGTTTATGGGATCGGTTTATAGGGTCAAGGTTTGCTTTATAGGATTGGAGCTGGGTTATAGGGTCAGGGGGGGTTATAGGGTCAGGGCTGAGTTTATAGGGTCAAGGTTTGGTTTATAGGGTCGGAGCTGGGTTTATAGGGTCAGGGCTGGGTTTATAGGGTCAGGGGGAGCTTATAGGGTCAGGGGGGGGTTATGGGATCGGTTTATAGGGTCAAGGTTTGGTTTATAGGGTCAGGGGGGGCTTATAGGGTCAGGGGGGGTTTATGGGATCGGTTTATAGGGTCAAGGTTTGGTTTATAGGATCGGAGCTGGGTTTATAGGGTCGGGGGCGGCTTATAGGGTCAGAGGGAGCTTAGGGGATCGGTTTATAGGGTCACGGCTGGGTTTATAGGGTCAGGGGGAGCTTATAGGGTCAGGGGGAGCTTATAGGGTCAGGGGGGGTTTATGGGATCGGTTTATAGGGTCAAGGTTTGGTTTATAGGATCGGAGCTGGGTTTATAGGGTCGGGGGCGGCTTATAGGGTCAGGGGTGGCTTATAGGGTCAGAGGGAGCTTAGGGGATCGGTTTATAGGGTCACGGCTGGGTTTATAGGGTCAGGGGGAGCTTATAGGGTCAGGGGGGGGGTTATGGGATCGGTTTATAGGATCAAGGTTTGGTTTATAGGGTCAGGGAGAGTTTATAGGGTCAGGTAGGGGTTTATGGGATCGGTTTATAGGGTCAAGGTTTGCTTTATAGGATTGGAGCTGGGTTATAGGGTCAGGGGGGGTTATAGGGTCAGGGCTGAGTTTATAGGGTCAAGGTTTGGTTTATAGGGTCGGAGCTGGGTTTATAGGGTCAGGGCTGGGTTTATAGGGTCAGGGGGAGCTTATAGGGTCAGGGGGGGGTTATGGGATCGGTTTATAGGGTCAAGGTTTGGTTTATAGGGTCAGGGGGGGCTTATAGGGTCAGGGGGGGTTTATGGGATCGGTTCATAGGGTCAAGGTTTGGTTTATAGGATCGGAGCTGGGTTTATAGGGTCGGGGGCGGCTTATAGGGTCAGAGGGAGCTTAGGGGATCGGTTTATAGGGTCACGGCTGGGTTTATAGGGTCAGGGGGAGCTTATAGGGTCAGGGGGAGCTTATAGGGTCAGGGGGGGTTTATGGGATCGGTTTATAGGGTCAAGGTTTGGTTTATAGGATCGGAGCTGGGTTTATAGGGTCGGGGGCGGCTTATAGGGTCAGGGGTGGCTTATAGGGTCAGAGGGAGCTTAGGGGATCGGTTTATAGGGTCACGGCTGGGTTTATAGGGTCAGGGGGAGCTTATAGGGTCAGGGGGGGGGTTATGGGATCGGTTTATAGGATCAAGGTTTGGTTTATAGGGTCAGGGAGAGTTTATAGGGTCAGGTAGGGGTTTATGGGATCGGTTTATAGGGTCAAGGTTTGGTTTATAGGATTGGAGCTGGGTTATAGGGTCAGGGGGGGTTATAGGGTCAGGGCTGAGTTTATAGGGTCAAGGTTTGGTTTATAGGGTCGGAGCTGGGTTTATAGGGTCAGGGGGGGATTTATAGGGTCAGGGGGGGTTTATAGGGTCAGGGCGGGTTTATGGGATCGGTTTATAGGGTCAAGGTTTGGTTTATAGGGTCAGAGCTGAGTTATAGGGTCAGGAATGGTTTATAGGGTCAGGGGTCGGGTTTATAGGGTCGGAGCTGGGTTTATAGGGTCAGAGGGGGCTTATAGGGTCAGAGGGGGCTTAGGGGATCGGTTTATAGGGTTAAGGTTTGGTTTATAGGGTCGGCACTGGGTTTATAGGGTCAGGGGTGAGTTATAGGGTCAGGAATAGTTTATAGGGTCAGGTTTATAGGGTCAGAGGGGGCTTATAGGGTCAGGGGGGCTTATGGGGTCGGTTTATAGGGTCAAAGTTTGGTTTATAGGATCGGAGCTGGGTTTATAGGGTCGGGGGTGGGGTTGTAGGGTCAGGGCTGGGATTATAGTGTCGGGATTGGGTTTATAGGGTCAGAAATGGAGTTATAGGGTCGGGGGTGGGGTTATAGGGTTGGGGTCGGGTTTATAGGGTCAGGAGCGGGGTTATGGGGTTGGGGTTGGGGTTATAGGGTCAGAGGTGGGGTTGTAGGGTCAGGGCTGGGATTATAGGGTCGGGATTGGGTTTATAGGGTCAGAAATGGGGTTATAGGATCGGGATGGGATTATAGGGTCAGGATTGGGTTTATAGGGTCAGGAGTGGGGTTATGGGGTTGGGGTTGGGTTTATAGGGTCGGGGCTGGGGTTATGGGGTCGGGGTTGGGGTTATAGGGTCAGAGCTGGGGTTATAGGGTCGGGGGTGGGGTTATAGGGTCGGGGGTGGGGTTATAGGGTCAGGGATGGGGTTATAGGGTCAGGGATGGGTTGGACGGGTTTATAGGATCACGGTTGGGTTTATGGGGTCAGGGATGGGTTTATGGGGTCAGGGATGGGTTGGACATGTTTATAGGGTCACGGTTAGGTTTATGGGGTCAGGGATGGGTTTATAGGGTCAGGGATGGGTTGGATGGGTTTATAGGGTCACGGTTGGGTTTATGGAGTCAGGGATGGGTTGGATGGGTTTATAGGGTCACGGTTGGGTTTATAGGGTCAGGAATGGGTTTATAGGGTCAGGGATGGGTTAGACGGGTTTATAGGGTCACGGTTGGGTTTATGGGGTCAGGGATGGGTTAGATGGGTTTATAGGGTCACGGTTGGGTTTATGGGGTCACGGTTGGGTTTATAGGGTCGCTGGTTCTTATAGGGTGGGTTATGGGGTCCCGTACCTTTCGCAGCCGCCCCATTTCCTCTTGTAGGGTTTTCAGGCGCCGTCCTTCATCCCGTTCCCGATCCCGAAGTTCCCTCTGCAGCCCCTCAACCTGGGCCTGTAGGGCTTTATGGGATCGCTCCTGTCACCCCAAAAACGACCCCATAAGGATCCCGGAACCGATAGGATCCCGTAAGACCCTACAAAAACCCGTAAAACCCCATAAAAATCCCATAGAAGCAACTTAAGACCCCACAAATCCCCCGTAAGACCCCATAGAACCCAATAGGGCTGCATAGGACCCCATGAATCCCCTATAACACCCCATAAAATCCTATAAGACCCCATAGAGACCCTATAAGACACCATTAGACCCCATAAGCCCCCAAAAACCCCATAGGGCCCCATAGAACCCAATAGGACCCCATAAATCCCCATAGAACCCCATGGGACCCCATAAGACCCCATAAAGACCCCATAGAACTCATCAAGATCCCTTAAGACCCCATAAATCCCCCGCAAGATTGCACAGAATCCCATAGAACCCAATAGGGCCCCATAAGACCCCATAGAGACCCCATAAAACCCTATAAGACCCCACAGAACCCAATAGGCCCCCATTGAGACCCCATAAGACCCCATAGAACCCAATAGGACCCCATAAAACCCCATAGAACCCAAGAGGACCCCGTAGAGACCCCATAAAACCCCATAGAACCCAATGGGACCCCATTGAGACCCCATAAGACCCCATAGAACCCAATGGGACCCCATAAAACCCCATAGAACCTAATGGCCCCCCATAGTGACACCATAAAACCCCATAGAACCCAATGGGACCCCATAGAGACCCCATAAGCCCCCATAGAACCCCATAAGGCCCCATAGAACCCTATAAAACCCAATAGGACCCCATAGAGACCCCATAAGACCCCATAAAACCCCATAGAACCCAATAGAACCCAATGGCCCCCATAGAGACCCCATAAAACCCCATAGAACCCAATGGGACCCCATAGAGACCCCATAGAACCCCATAGGCCTCCATAGAACCAAATGGGCCCCCATAGAACCCCATAGAGACCCCATAAAACCCCATAGAACCCAATGGGACCCCATAGAACCCTATAGAGACCCCATAAGACCCCATAGAACCCAATGGGACGCCATAGGACCCCACAGAACCCAATGGGACCCCATAAAACCCCATAGAAGCCAATGGGACCCCATAGAGACCCCATAAGCCCCCATAGAACCCAATGGGACCCCATAGAACCCCATAGAGACCCCATAAAACCCCATAGAACCCAATGGGACCCCATAGAACCCCATAGAGACCCCATAAGCCCCCATAGAACCCAATGGGACCCCATAGAGACCCCATAAGACCCCATAGAACCCAATGGGACCCCATAGAGACCCCGAAAGACCCCATAGAACCCCATAGAGACCCCATAGGACCCCACAGAACCCCATAGGACCCCATAAAACCCCATAGAACCGAATGGGACCCCTTTGAGACCCCACAGAGACCCCATAAGACCCCATAGAACCCAATGGGACCCCATAGAGACCCCATAAAACCCCATAGAACCCAATGGGCCCCCATAGAGACCCCATAAGCCCCCATAGAACCCAATAGAACCCCACTGAGACCCCATAAGCCCCCATAAAATCCCACAGAGACCCCATAAGCCCCATAGAGACCCCATAGAACCCAATGGGACCCCATAAAACCCTATAGAACCTAATGGGACCCCATTGAGACCCCAAAGAACCCCATAGAATCCAATGAGACCCCATAGAACCCCATAGAACCCAATAGGCCCCCATTGAGACCCCATAGAACCCAATGGGACCCCATAGAACCCAATGGGACCCCATAGAGACCCCATAAGCCCCCATAGAACCCAATAGGCACCCACTGAGACCCCATAAGCCCCCATAAAATCCCATAGAGACCCCGTAAGCCCCATAAAGACCCCATAGAACCCAATGGGCCCCCATTGAGACCCCATAAGCCCCCATAGAACCCCGTAAGACCCCATAAGGCCCCATAGAACCCTATAAAACCCAATAGGACCCCATAAGACCCCATAAAACCCCATAGAACCCAATAGAACCCCATAGAGACCCCATAAAACCCCATAGAACCCAATAGAACCCCACAGAGACCCCATAAAACCCCATAGAGTCCAATGGGAACCCATAGAACCCAATGGGACCCCATAAAACTCCATAGTACTCAATGGCCCCCCATTGAGACCCCATAAGACCCCATAGAACCCAATGGGCCCCCATTGAGACCCCATAAGACCCCATAGAACCCAATGGGCCCCCATTGAGACCCCATAAGACCCCATAGAACCCAATGGCCCCCCGTAGAACCCAATGGGACCCCATAGAACCCCATAGAGACCCCATAAGCCCCCATAGAGACCCCATAAGGCCCCATAGAACCCAATGGGACCCCATAGAGACTCCATAGAACCCCATAAACCCCCATAGAACCCCATAGAACCCAATGGGACCCCATAGAGACCCCATAAGACCCCATAGAACCCAATGGGATCCCATAGAACCCCACAGAGACCCCATAAAACCCCATAGAACTCAATGGGACCCCATAAGCCCCCATAGAACCCCATAGAACCCCATAAGCCCCCATAGAACCCAATGGGACCCCATAGAACCCCATAGAGACCCCATAGGACCCCACAGAACCCAATGGGACCCCATGGAGACCCCATAGAACCCAATAGGACCCAATGGCCCCCCATAGAGACCCCATAGAACCCCATAAACCCCCATAGAACCCAATGGGACCCCATAAGGCCCCATAAAACCCCATAGAACCCAACAGAACCCCACAGAGACCCCATAAGACCCCATAGAACCCAATGGGACCCCATAGAACCCAATGGGACCCCATTGAGACCCCATAAGACCCCATAGAACCCAATAGGCTCCCACTGAGATCCCATAAGCCCCCATAAAATCCCATAGAGACCCCATAAGCCCCACAGATCCCCATAGAACCCAATGGCCCCCCATAGAGACCCCATAAGACCCAATGGAACCCAATGGGACCCCATAGAACCCCATAAGACCCCATAGAACCCAATGGGACCCCATAAAACCCCATAGAACCCAATGGCCCCCCATAGAGACCCCATAAGCCCCCATAGAACCCCATAGGACCCCATAAAACCCCATAGGACCCAATAGAATCCCATAGAAACCCTATAAAACCCCATAGAACCCAATGGGACCCCATAAAACCCCATAGAACCCAATGGGACCCCATAAGACCCCATAGAAGCCAATGGGACCCCATAGAACCCAACAGAACCCAATGGGACCCCATAGTCCCCCATAGAGACCCCATAAAACCACATAGAACCCCATAGAGACCCCATAAAACCCCATAGAACCCAATGGGACTGCATAGAACCCCATAGAGACCCCATAGGACCCCATAGAACCCAATGGGACCCCATAAGACCCCATAGAACCCAATGGGACCCCATAAAACCCCATAGAACCCAATGGGACCCCATAGAGACCCCATAAAACCCCATAGAATCCGATGGGACCCCATAGAGACCCCATAAAACCCCTTAGATCCCAATAGAACCCCATAGAGACCCCATAAAACCCCATAGAACCCAATGGGACCCCATAGAACCCAATGGGACCCGATAGAGACCCCATAAGCCCCCATAGAACCCCACAGAGACCCCATAAAACCCCATAGAACCCAATGGGCCCCCATAGAATCCCACAGAGACCCCATAGAACCCAATGGCCCCCATAGAACCCAATGGGATCCCATAGAACCCAATGGGACCCCATAGAGACCCCATAGAACCCAATGGGCCCCCATAGAACCCAATGGGACCCCATAAAACCCCATAGAATCCCATAAACCCCCATAGAACCCAATGGAGCCCCCCCACAAACCTCCCCCCCCTCCTCACCTGCAGCCGCTCGGCTTGGCGCATGCGCAGCTCGTCCCGCTCCGCCCCGTCGCGCCGCTCCTCCTCCCCTCCCCGCTGGGATCGCGGCTCCTCCAGGTTCCGCAGCGCCACCTGGCGGCGGTAGCGGCGTTGCAACGTAATGGCGGCCCGGCGGAGGCGCACGTACCGGAAACGGGCCGCCCAAGCCCGGAAGTGACGTTGGATGGTAATGGCGCTGCGCACGACCTGCAAGATGGCGGCGGGGTGAGGGGATTTTGGGGGGGATTTAGGGGGGTCTGTGGGGGTCTATGGGGGTTTTGGAGGGGTTTATAGGGGATTTAGGGGGTCCTATGTGGGATTTAGGGGGTCCTATGGGGGATTTATGGGGGATTTATGGGATTCTATGGGGGTTTTATGGGGGATTTATGGGGTCCTATTGGGATTTCATGGGGTCTTATGGGGGTTTTATGGGGTCCTATGGGGTCTTATGGGACGATCTATGGGGTCCTATTGGGGTCTTATGGGGGATATATGGGGTTTTATGGGGCTTTTATGGGGTCTTATGGGGTCCTATGGGGGATCTATGGGGTCCTATGTGGGATTTATGGGGTTTTATGGGGTCTTATGGGGTCCTATGTGGGTTTCATGGGGATTTATGGGGTCTTACGGGGTTCTATGGGGTCCTATGGGGGATTTATGGGGTCCTATTGGGGTTTCATGGGGTCTTATGGGGGATTTAGGGGTTCTATGGGGGTTTTATGGGGTCCTATGGTGGTTTTATGGGATCTAATGGGGAATTTATGGGGTCTTATGGGGTTTTATGGGGTCCTATGAGGGATTTATGGGGTCCTATTGGGGTTTCATGGGGTCCTATTGGGGGATTTAGGGGTTCTATGGGGGTTTCATGGGGTCTTATGGGATCTTATGGGGTTCTATGAAGGATTTATGGGGTCTTATGGGGTTCTATGGGGTCTTATGGGGGATCTACGGGGGACTTATGGGTGATTTGTGGGGTCCTATGGGGTCCTATGGGGAATCTATGGGGTCCTATTGGGGTTTCATGGGGTCCTATGGGGTTCTATGGGGTCTTATGGGGAATCTATGGGGGATTTATGGGATCCTATGGGGGATTTATGGGGGATTTATGGGGTCCTATGGGGGATTTATGGGGTCCTATTGGGGTTTCATGGGGTCTTATGGGGATTTAGGGGTTCTATGGGGTTCTATGGGGGATTTATGGGGGTCTTATGGGGGTCCTATGGGGGATTTATGGGGTCCTATTGGGGTTTCATGGGGTCTTATGGGGGATTTAGGGGTTCTATGGGGTCTTATGGGGTCCTATGGGGGTCTTATGGGGTTCTGTGGGGTCTTATGGGGATCTATGGAGTCCTATGGGGGTCTTATGGTGGTTTTATGGGGATCTATGGGGTCTTATGGGGGATTTATGGGGTCCTATGGGGGTCTTATGGGGTCTTAGGGGGCTTTATGGGGTCATATGGGGTCCTATGGGGGGTATATGGGGTACTATGGGGTTCTATGGGGGATTTATGGGGGTCTATGGGGGTCCTATGGGGTCCTATGGGGGATTTATGGGGTCCTATGGGGGATTTATGGGGTCCTATTGGGGT
Organism: Phasianus colchicus; assembly: GCF_987193195.1. Classification (NCBI taxonomy): domain Eukaryota; kingdom Metazoa; phylum Chordata; class Aves; order Galliformes; family Phasianidae; genus Phasianus; species Phasianus colchicus. The sequence continues at coordinate 92,444,127 of NC_143476.1, read as the reverse complement.
TTCATGGGGTCTTATGGGGGATTTAGGGGTCTTATGGGGTCCTATGGGGGATTTATGGGGTTCTATGGGGGTCTTATGGGGGATCTATGGGGGTCTATAGGGGATTTAGGGGGGGTTTATAGGGGATTTATGGGGTCCTATGGGGGATTTATGGGGGATTTGTGGGGTTCTATGGGGGTCTTATGGGATCTTATGGGATCTTATGGGGATCCTATGGGGTCTTATGGGGGATTTATTAGGTCTTATGGGGTTCTGTGGGGGTTTTATGGGGTCTTATGGGGTCCTATGGGGGATCTGTGGGGTCTTATGGGGGATTTATGGAGTTCTATGGGGGATTTATGGGGTCCTAGGGAGTTCTATGGGGGAATTAATGGGGTCTTATGGGATTCGATGGAGTCTTATGGGGTTCTATGGGGGTTTATGGGGTCTTATGGGGTTTTGATGGGGGCTTATTGGGTCCTTTGGGGTTCTATGGAAGATTTATGGGGTTTTATGGGGTCCTATGGGATTTTATGGGGTCCTATGGGGTTTGTATGGGATCTTCTGGGTTTCTATAGGGGTCTTATGGGGATTTTATCGGGGATTTAGGAGGGGTTTATAGGGGATTTATGGGAGTCTTATGGGGGATTTATGGGGTCCTATGGGGGATTTATGGGGGCTTATTGGGTCCTATGGGGTTTTTATGGGGTCTTATGGGGAATCTATGGGGATTTATGGGGTCCTATGGGGTTTTTATGGGATCTTCTTGGTTTCTATGGGGGTTTTATGGGATCTTATGGGGGATTTATGGGGGCTTATTGGGTCCTATGGGGTTTTTATGGGGTCTTATGGGGGATCTATGGGGATTTATGGGGTCTTATGGGGGATTTATTGGGGTCCTGTGGGATTTTATGGGATCTTATGGGGTCTTATGGGGTTCTATGGGGGTTTCACTGTATCTTATGGGGTTTTTATGAAGTCTTATGGGATTCTATGGGGGATTTGGGGGGATCTATGGGTTCCTATGGGGGATTTATGGGATTTTATGGGGTTTGTGGGGGATTGATGGGGTTCTATGGGGTCCTATGGTGGTTTTATGGGATTGGGGGATTTATGGGGTCCTATGGGGTTCTGTGGGGGACTTATGGGGTCTTATGAGGTCCTATGGGGGATTTATGGGGTCTTATGGGGGATTTATGGGATCTTATGGGGTCCTATGGGGTCTTATGGGAGATTTATGGGGTCTTATGGGGTCCTATGGGGTTTTTATGGGGTTTTATGGGGTCTTATGGGGGATTTCTGGGGTCCTATGAGTTTCTATGGTGTTTTATGGGGTTTTATGGGATCTTATGGGGTTTTATGGGGTTTTATGGGATCTTATGGGGGATTTCTGGGGTCCTATCAGTTTCTATGGTGTTTTATGGTGTTTTATGGTGTTTTATGGGGTTTTATGGGATCTTATGGGGTCCTATGGGGTCTTATGGGGGATTTATGGGGTCTTATGGGGTCCTATGGGGTTTTTATGGGGTTTTATGGGGTCTTATGGGGGATTTCTGGGGTCCTATGAGTTTCTATGGGGGATTTATGGGATCTTATGGGATCTTATGGGGTTTTATGGGATCTTATGGGGTTTTATGGGGTTTTTATGGGATCTTATGGGGTTTTATGGGGTCTCTCTGGTTTCCTATGGGGCTGCGGGTTGCTCGTTAATTAAGGAGCTCGTTAAGCCTCACCTGGCGGTAATCCCTCCTAATTAAGGCGCCCCTAACGAAGGCCTGGATCTTAATGGCGGCCGCGCGGAGCCTCTGGTAGCGTCTGAGGAGAGAAATTTGTCATTAATTACTAATTAATTATCGTTAATTAGCTCTAATTGACTGAGTTCACAGCCTTGGGTCGTTATTAGAGGCTATTAGAGAGGCTAATTAACGAGCTGCGCTAATTAAGCTGAGATCTGTGAGCTCCCGCCATTGATTTCGATGGGGCGGGTGAGGAAACGTCGATTAATGACTAATTAATTGTCATTAATGAGCTCTAATTGACTGAGTTCACGGCCTTGGGTCGTTATTAGAGGCTATTAGGGAGGCTAATTAACGAGCTGCGCTAATTAAGCTGAGATCTGTGAGCTCCCGCCATTGATTTCAATGGGGTGAGTGAGAAAACGTCAATTAATGACTAATTAATTGTCATTAATGAGCTCTAATTGACTGAGTTCACAGTTTGGGTGGTTATTAGAGGCTATTAGGGGGGCTAATTAACGAGCTGTGTTAATTAGGGCTGAGATCTGTGAGCTCCCGCCATTGATTTCAATGGGGTGGGTGAGGAACTGTTGATTAATTATTAATTAATTGTCATTAATATGCTCTAATTGACTGAATTTATGGCCTTGGGTGGTTATTAGAGGCTATTAGGGAGGCTAATTAACGAGCTGCGTTAATTAGGGCTGAGATCTGTGAGCTCCCGCCATTGATTTCGATGGGGCGGGTGAGGAAACATCGATTAATTACTAATTAATTGTCATTAATGAGCTCTAATTGACTGAGTTCACAGGTTTGCTTGTTATTAGAGGCTATTAGGGAGGCTAATTAACGAGCTGCGCTAATTAGATCCTATTAGGACAACAATTAAGTATCTATTGGGGTTTTTTACGCATCTGCCAGGACCCTGCATTAATTAAAACCTCTTATTAGAAGCTAATGAGCCTGATTACGCAGCTGCCAGCACCCTGCATTAATTAAAACCTATTATTAGATGCTAATGAGCCTAATTACGCAGCTGCCAAGACCTCGCCTTAATTAAAACCCGCGATGAAAACCAATTAAACCTCGCTGCTTATCTGCCAGGACCCACCTGCGCGCCAAAAATCCCCGGATGGAACGTTGCAAAATGGCGGCCGCCTCCCACTTCCGCCGGAAGTGACGTCGTTGAAGCCAACCCCTGTACGTGGCTTGAATCAAAATGGCGGCCGCCAGGAGCCGCTCCGCCCGCAGTTTTTCTAAATAGGCGACTTGGGAGGACCGGAAGAAGATTTTGGTGCGGCCTAACCGGAAGTGCTCCGGGTCCTGGAAGGGAGATAAAGCAAGCGAGAATTAATTAAAATCAATTAAAGCTTCCCTGCGGGGTTTTTTTTAATTGGTTTTAATTAAGTCCTCCAGCAGGTCCTGGGAGGTGAATAATTAAGGTTAATGAAGTCCTCCAATAAATCTTGGGAAGGGGGTGGTGAGGTTAAACAAGTCCTCCGATAGGTCCTGGAAGGTGAATAGTGAGACTAATAAAGTCGTTTTATTAGGTAATTAATGAGGCTAATGAGGTCCTCCGGCAGGTCCTGGCAGGTCACTAACGAGCCTAATGATTCTACTTAATGAGGTCATCCAAAAGGTCCTGGCAGGTCACTAATGAGTCTAATAACTCACCTTAATGAGGTCCTCCAACAGGTCCTGGCAGATAAGTTTGGGGTCCTTCTTAATTGGGTCTCTCTTCTTAATTAAGACTCGATAACGATTTAGGAAGTCCTGATAGGAGCATCTGGAATAGAAAGGTCCTGGAAGGTCAAAAATGGGGTTGGAAAGGTCCTGGAAGGGGAAAGAAGGGTCAGAAGAAGACTCAGAAAGGTCCTGGAAGGTCAAAAATGGGGTTGGAAAGGTCCTGGAAGGGGAAAGAAGGGTCAGAAGAAGACTCAGAAAGGTCCTGGAAGGGGAAAAAGTGGGTTGGAAAGGTCCTGGAAGGGAAAAGAAGGGTCAGAAAAAGGCCCAAAAAAGTCCTGGAAGGGGAAGAATGGGGTTGGAAAGGTCCTGGAAGGGAAAAAAATGGGTTGGAAAGGTCCTGGAAGGGAAAAAATTAGGTTGGAAAGGTCCTGGAAAGGGAGAAAGTGGGTTGGAAAGGTCCTGGAAGGGAAAAGAAGAGTCAGAAAAAGGCTCAGAAAGGTCCTGGAAAAAGAATGGGTTGGAAAAGTCCTGGAAGGGGAAAAATGGGTTGGAAAGGTCCTGGAAGGGGAAAGAATGGTTTGGAAAAGTCCTGGAAGGGAAAACAATGGGTTGGAAAGGTCCTGGAAAGGCACAGAGGCTCAAAAAGGTCCTGGGAGGGGAAAAACTGCATTGGAAAGGTCCTGGAAGAGGAAAGAATGGGGTTAGAAAGGTTCTGAAAGGGGAGAAATGGGCTCGAAAGGTCCTGGAAGGGAAGAAACAGGTTGGAAAGGTCCTGGAAAAGCACAAAGAGGCTCAAAAAGGTCCTGGAAGGGGAAAGAATGAGTTGGAAAGGTCCTGGAAGGGGGAAGAATGGTCAGAAAAAGGCTCAGAAAGGTCTTGGAAGGGGAAGAATGGGTTGGAAAGGTCCTGGAAGGGGAAACAATAGGTTGGAAAGGTCCTGGAAGGGGACAAAGAAGTTCAAAAAGGTCCCGGAAGGGGAAAAACTGCGTTGGAAAGGTCCTGGAAGAAGAAAAGAAGGGTCAGAAAAAGCTCACAATGGATTGGAAAGGTCCTGGAAGGGGTAAGAAAGGTCAGAAAAAGGCTCAGAAAAGTCCTGCAAGGGGAGAAAGTAGGTTGGAAAGGTCCTGGAAGGGCACAAAGAAGCTCAAAAAGATCCTGGAAGTGGAAAGAATGGGTTGGAAAGGTCCTGGAAGGGGAAAGAATGGGGTTGGAAAAGTCCTGGAAGGGGAGAAATGGGATCGAAAGGTCCTGGAAGGGGAAAGAATGGTCAGAAAAAGGCTCAGAAAGGTCTTGGAAGGGGAAGAACTGCATTGGAAAGGTCCTGGAAGGGGAAAAAATGGAGTTGGAAAGGTCCTGGAAGGGGAGAAATGGGTTGGAAAGGTCCTGGAAGGGCACAAAGAGGCTCAAAAAGGTGCTGGAAGGGGAAAGAATGGGTTGGAAAGCTCCTGGAAGGGGAAAGACTGGGTCAGAAAAAGGCGCAGAAAGGTCCTGGAAGGGGAGAAAGTGGGTTGGAAAGATTCTGGAAAAGGAAAAATAGGGTTGGAAAGGTCTTGGAAGGGGAAAGAATGGGGTTGGAAAGGTCCTGGAAGGGCAAAAAAAAACCCATACCTGGAAGGAAAGCCCGCAGCGCTGATCCGGACGGTTTCCAAAACCCCACAAGCCCTCAATTGTTCCACGGCCCTTTTGGGGTCGAACCTAAAAAGATCGGGATCTGTAGGACCTGGAAAGGTCCTGGAAGGGTGATAAAGATCCTATGTGCACCATAAACGGCCCTATAAAGGATCCTGCCCTAAAAGGACCCCGTTCCTGACCCTATAAGGACCCCATACCTGACCCCATTTGTGACCCTATAAGAACCCCATTTGTGACCCTATAAGGATCCCATTTAGGACCCCATTGCTGACCCTACAAGGACCCCATTTAGGACCCAGTTTCTGACCCTATAAAGACCCCAGTTGTGACCCTATAAGGACCCCATTTAGGACCCCATTCCTGACCCTAAAAGGACCCCATTTGTGACCCCATTCCTGACCCCATTCCTGACCCTATAAGGACCCCATTTAGGTCCCCATTCCTGATCCTATAAGGACCCCATTTCTGACCCCATTCCTGACCCTATAGAGACCCCATTTAGGACCCCATTCCTGACCCTATAAGGACTCCATTGCTGACCCTATAAGGACCCCATTTAGGACCCCATTGCTGACCCTATAAGGACCCCATTTAGGACCCCATTCCTGACCCTATAAGGACCCCATTTAGGGCCCCATTCCTGACCCTATAAGGACCCCATTTGTGACCCCATTCCTGACCCTATAAGGTCCCCATTCCTGACCCTATAAGGACCCCATTCCTGACCCTATAAGGACCCCATTTAGGACCCCATTCCTGACCCTATAAGGACCCCATTTAGGACCCCATTCCTGACCCTATAAGGACCCCATTTGTGATCCCATTCCTGACCCTATAAGGACCCCATTCCTGACCCTATAAAAGCCCCATTTGTGACCCCATTCCTGACCCTATAAGGACCCCATTCCTGACCCTATAAGGACCCCATTTAGGACCCCATTCCTGATCCTATAAGGACCCCATTTCTGACCCCATTCCTGACCCTATAGAGACCCCATTTAGGACCCCATTCCTGACCCTATAAGGACTCCATTGCTGACCCTATAAGGACCCCATTTAGGACCCCAATGCTGACCCTATAAGGACCCCATTTGTGACCCCATTCCTGACCCTATAAGGACCCTATAAGGACCCCATTTAGGACCCAGTTTCTGACCCTATAAAGACCCCAGTTGTGACCCTATAAGGACCCCATTTATAACCCCATTCCTGACCCTATAAGGACCCCATTTAGGACCCCATTCCTGACCCTATAAGGACCTCATTTAGGACCCAGTTTCTGACCCTATAAGGACCCCATTTGTGACCCCATTCCTGACCCCATTGCTGACCCTATAAAGACCCAATTCCTGACCCTATAAGGACCCGATTTGGGACCCTATAAGGACCCCGATTCCAGCCCCATTTCCGACCCCATACGGCCGCCATTTGGGATCCCGTTTCCACCCCATTCTCCCGACCCTATAAGTTCCCCGTTCCCGACCCTATAAGGACCCCGTTACCTGAAGGGCTCCCTGTTGTCATTGGGTTTAATGCAGCGCACGTAGTGGGGGGTGGTGGCATTTAGGGTTTCCATCAGGAGCCGCAGGGAACCCCGAAACTTTTGGGGCCGGGGGAGAAAAAACCCCATAAAGATCCCATAATGATCCCATAATGATCCCATAAAGATCCCATAAAGATATAAGGGGCTCCGCTGGAGGACCAACGTTGGAGGACCTCCTTTGGAGGACCAACACTGGAGGACTTCCATTGGAGGACCAACATTGGAGAACTTCCGTTGGAGGACCAACGTTGGAGGACTTCCATTGGAGGACCAACGTTGGAGGACCAACGTTGTAGGAACAACATTGGAGGACCTCCACTGGAGGACCTACATTGGAGGACCAACGTTGGAGGACTTCCATTGGAAGACCAACGGTGGAGGACCAACGTTGGAGGACCTACTTTGGAGGACTTCCATTGGAGAACCAACGTTGGAGGACCAACGTTGGAGGACCAACGTTGGAGAACTTCCATTGGAGGACCAACGTTGGAGGACCAACGTTGGAGGACTTCCATTGGTTGACCAACATTGGAGGACCAACGTTGTAGGGCCAACATTGGAGGACCTACATTGGAGGACCAACGTTGGAGGACTTCCATTGGAAGACCAACGGTGGAGGACCAACGTTGGAGGACTTCCATTGGAGGACCTCCTTTGGAGGACCAACGTTGGAGAACTTCCATTGGAAGACCTCCTTTGGAGGACCAACGTTGGAGGACCTCCCTTGGAGGACCTCCCTTGGAGGACCAACGTTGGAGGACCAACATTGGAGGACTTCCATTGGAGGACCAACGGTGGAGGACCAACGTTGGAGGACTTCCATTGGAAGACCAACGTTGGAGGACCTCTTTTGGAGGACCAACATTGGAGGACCTCCAAACTGCCCCCCAGACCCCATAACTGCCCCCATAACCCCATAATTGCCCCCCAGACCCCATAATTGCCCCCCATAACCCCATAATTGCCCCCATAACCGCATAACTGCCCCCATAACCCCATAACTGCCCCCCCAGACCCCATAACTGCCCCCTATAACCCCATAATTGCCCCCATAACCCCATAACTGCCCCCCATAACTACCCCCCAAACCCCATAACTGACCCCATAATCCCATAATTACCCCCCAGACCCCATAACTGCCCCCATAATCCCATAATTGCCCCCATAACCCCATAATTGCCCCCCATTGCCCCCCCAGACCCCATAACTGCCCCCATAACCCCATAATTGCCCCCCCAGACCCATAATTGCCCCCCATTGCCCCCCCAGACCCCATAACTACCCCCATAACCCCATAACTGCCCCCCCAGACCCCATAACTGCCCCCATAACCCCATAACTGCCCCCCATTCCCCCATATTGCCCCCCATTCCCCCGCAGACCCCATAATTGCCCCCATAACCCCATAACTGCCCCCCCAGACCCCATAACTGCCCCCATTTCCCCCCCAGACCCCATAATTGCCACCAAGACCCCATAACTGCCCCCATAACCCCATAATTGCCCCCCATTTCCCCCCCAGACCCCATAACTGCCCCCATAACCCCATAAATGCCCCCATAACCCCATAACTGCCCCCCCAGACCCCATAACTGCCCCCATTGCCCCCCCAGACCCCATAATTGCCCCCCATAACCCCATAATTGCCCCCATAACCCCATAACTGCCCCCCCATTGCCCCCCCAGACCCCATAATTGCCCCCCCAGACCCATAATTGCCCCCCATAACCCCATAATTGCCCCCCCAGACCCCATAACTGCCCCCATAACCCCATAATTGCCCCCCCAGACCCATAATTGCCCCCATAACCCCATAATTGCCCCCCAGACCCCATAACTGCCCCCATAACCCCATAATTGCCCCCCCAGACCCATAATTGCCCCCCATTGCCCCCCCAGACCCCATAACTGCCCCCGTAACCCCATAATTGCCCCTCCAGACCCATAATTGCCCCCCATTGCCCCCCCAGACCCCATAATTGCCCCCATAACCCCATAACTGCCCCCATAACCCCATAACTGCCCCCCCAGACCCATAATTGCCCCCCATTGCCCCCCCAGACCCCATAACTGCCCCCATAACCCCATAACTACCCCCCCAGTCCCATAATTGCCCCCCATTGCCCCCCCAGACCCATAATTGCCCCCATAACCCCATAACTGCCCCCCATTCCCCCATATTGCCCCCCATTCCCCCCCATATCCCCATAATTGCCCTCATAACCCCATAACTGCCCCCATTCCCCCCCAGACCCCATAACCCCATAATTGCCCCCCATTGCCCCCCCAGTCACCATAATTGCCCCCATAACCCCATAACTGCCCCCCAGACCCCATAACCGCCCCCATTGCCCCCCCAGACCCCATAATTGCCCCCATAACCCCATAATTGCCCCCCCAGACCCATAACTGCCCCCATTTCCCCCCCAGACCCCATAACTGCCCCCATAACCCCATAATTGCCCCCATAACCCCATAACTGCCCCCCCAGACCCCATAACTGCCCCCATTTCCCCCCCAGACCCCATAACTGCCCCCATAACCCCATAATTGCCCCCCATTGCCCCCCAGACCCCATAATTGCCCCCATAACCCCATAACTGCCCCCCATAACCCCATAACTGCCCCCCCCATAACCCCATAACTGCCCCCCCAGACCCCATAACTGCCCCCCATAACCCCATAATTGCCCCCATAACCCCATAACTGCCCCCCAAAACCCCATAACTACCCCCCAAACCCCATAACTGCCCCCATAATCCTATAATTACCCCCCAGACCCCATAACTGCCCCCATAATCCCATAATTGCCCCCATAACCCCATAACTGCCCCCCCATTGCCTCCCCAGAACCCATAATTGCCCCCATAACCCCATAACTGCCCCCCCATTGCATCCCCAGACCCCATAATTGCCCCCATAACCCCATAATTGCCCCCATAACCACATAACTGCCCCCATAACCCCATAACTGCCCCCGTAACCCCATAATTGCCCCCCCAGACCCCATAACTGCCCCTGTAACCCCATAATTGCCCCCCAGATCCCATAACTGCCCCCATAACCCCATAATTGCCCCTCCAGACCCCATAATTGCCCCCATAACCCCATAATTGCCCCCCCAGACCCATAATTGCCCCCCATTGTCCCCCCAGACCCCATAATTGCCCCCATAACCCCATAATTGCCCCCCATAACCCCATAATTGCCCCCATTCCCCCCCCCTCCATTTCCTTTACCTGCTGGCCCACCGTCTTCCGGTTCTCTCTGTCGGCCGTTCTGATTGGTCGGCGGGCGGAGCGGATGTGGATTTTGTTAGGCTTCGTCTCATTGGTCGAATCGTCATCCCGGAAAAGTTCGGCAATCATCGGGTCCTGGAAGGGGGGAGGGGGACAAAATGGCGGCGGGTCCTCGAAGGGTGAAAGCAAGCGCTAATAATTAGGCTAATAATTAGCTAATAATTAGGCTAATAAGCGCCGCATTAAGTAGGCTAATAAATAGCCTAATTATTAGCCGAATATTCTAATAATTGGCGTAATAAGTGCCCTAATAACCGCACTATTAGCCCTAATAATCGCCCTAATAACCGGCTAATAACGGCCCTATTAGCCCTAATAATCCATTAATAACCGGCTAATAGCGCTAATAACGGCCCTATTAGCGCTAATAATCCATTAATAAGCGGCTAATAACCGCTAATAACGGCCCTATTAGCGCTAATAATCCATTAATAACCGGCTAATAACCCTAATAACGGCCCTATTAGCCCTAATAGCCGCCCTAATAACGGGCTAATAGCGCTAATAACGGCCCTATTAGCGCTAATAATCCACTAATAACTCCTAATAACCGCCTCATTAGGCCTAATAACCGGCTAATAATCCTTAATAAAGACCCTATTAGCCCTAATAACCGCCCTAATAGCCCTAATAATCCACTAATAACCCTAATAATGACCCTATAAGCCCTAATAATCCACTAATAACTCCTAATAACCGCCCTAAAAACCCCTAATAACCACTAATAATCCACTAATAACCCCTAGTATCGCCCCTATTAGCCCTAATAAGGACCCTATTAGCCCTAATAACGGGCTAATAGCGCTAATAACGACCCTAATAACCCTAATAATCCACTAATAACTCCTAATAACCGCCCTAAAAAGCCCTAAAAACCCCTAATAAAGACCCTATTAGCCCTAATAACGCCCCTATTAGCCCTAATAAGGACCCTATTAGCCCTAATAACGGGCTAATAGCCCTAACAACGGCCCTAATATTCCTAATAATCCACTAATAACTCCTAATAACGGCCCTATTAGCCCTAATGAGGGCCCTATTAGCCCTAATAACCGGCTATTAGCCCTAATAATCCACTAATAACCCTAATAACGACCCTATTAGCCCTAATAATCCACTAATAACTCCTAATAACCGCCCTAAAAACCCCTAATAACCACTAATAATCCACTAATAACCCCTAGTATCTCCCCTATTAGCCCTAATAAGGACCCTATTAGCCCTAATAACGGGCTAATAGCGCTAATAACGGGCTAATAGCGCTAATAACGACCCTAATATCCCTAATAATCCCCTAATAACTCCTATTAACCGCCCTAAAAACCCCTAATAACCCCTAATAATCCACTAATAACCCCTAATATCGCCCCTATTAGCCCTAATAAGGACCCTATTAGCCCTAATAACGGGCTAATAGCCCTAATAACGACCCTAATATTCCTAATAATCCACTAATAAGTCCTAATAACCGCCCTAAAAAGCCCTAAAAACACCTAATAAAGTCCCTATTAGCCCTAATAACGCCCCTATTAGCCCTAATATCGACCCTATTAGCCCTAATAACGAACCTATTAGCCCTAATAACCAGCTATTAGTCCTAATAATCCACTAATAACCCTAATAACGACCCTATTAGCCCTAATAATCCCCTAATAACTCCTATTAACCGCCCTAAAAACCCCTAATAACCCCTAATAATCCACTAATAACCCCTAATATCGCCCCTATTAGCCCTAATAAGGACCCTATTAGCCCTAATAACGGGCTAATAGCCCTAATAACGACCCTAATAACCCTAATAATCCACTAATAAGTCCTAATAACCGCCCTAAAAAGCCCTAAAAACCCCTAATAAAGACCCTATTAGCCCTAATAACGCCCCTATTAGCCCTAATAAGGACCCTATTAGCCCTAATAACGGGCTAATAGCCCTAATAACGGCCCTAATATTCCTAATAATCCACTAATAACTCCTAATAACCGCCCTAAAAAGCCCTAATAACCCCTAATAATCCACTAATAACCCCTAATATCGCCCCTATTAGCCCTAATAAGGACCCTATTAGCCCTAATAACCGGCTATTAGCCCTAATAATCCACTAATAACTCCCAATAACAGCCCTAAAAAGCCCTAAAAACCCCTAATAATCCACTAATAACCCCTAATAACGACCCTATTAGCCCTAATAACGACCCTATTAGCCCTAATAACGGGCTAATAGCGCTAATAACCAGCCATTAGCTCTAATAAAAGCCCTATTAGCTCTAATAATCCACTAATAACTCCTAATAACCACCCTAAAAAGCCCTAAAAACCCCTAATAAAGACCCTATTAGCCCTAATATCGCCCCTATTAGCCCTAATAAGGACCCTATTAGCCCTAATAACGGGCTAATAGCGCTAATAACCAGCCATTAGCCCTAATAAAAGCCCTATTAGCTCTAATAATCCACTAATAACTCCTAATAACAGCCCTAAAAAGCCCTAAAAACCCCTAATAAAGACCCTATTAGCCCTAATAACGGCCCTATTAGCCCTAATAAGGACCCTATTAGCCCTAATAGCGGGCTAATAACGCTAATAACGGCCCTAATATTCCTAATAATCCACTAATAACTCCTAATAACCGCCCTAAAAAGCCCTAATAACCCCTAATAATCCACTAATAACCCCTAATATCGCCCCTATTAGCCCTAATAAGGACCCTATTAGCCCTAATAACCGGCTATTAGCCCTAATAATCCACTAATAGCGCTAATAACGACCCTATTAGCCCTAATAATCCACTAATAACTCCTAATAACCACCCTAAAAACTCCTAATAACCCCTAATAACCGGCTAATAACCCCTAATAACGACCCTATTAGCCCTAATAAGGACCCTATTAGCCCTAATAACCGGCTATTAGCCCTAATAATCCACTAATAACTCCCAATAACAGCCCTAAAAAGCCCTAAAAACCCCTAATAATCCACTAATAACCCCTAATAACGACCCTATTAGCCCTAATAACGACCCTATTAGCCCTAATAACGGGCTAATAGCGCTAATAACCAGCCATTAGCTCTAATAAAAGCCCTATTAGCTCTAATAATCCACTAATAACTCCTAATAACCACCCTAAAAAGCCCTAAAAACCCCTAATAAAGACCCTATTAGCCCTAATATCGCCCCTATTAGCCCTAATAAGGACCCTATTAGCCCTAATAACGGGCTAATAGCGCTAATAACCAGCCATTAGCCCTAATAAAAGCCCTATTAGCTCTAATAATCCACTAATAACTCCTAATAACAGCCCTAAAAAGCCCTAAAAACCCCTAATAAAGACCCTATTAGCCCTAATAACGGCCCTATTAGCCCTAATAAGGACCCTATTAGCCCTAATAGCGGGCTAATAACGCTAATAACGGCCCTAATATTCCTAATAATCCACTAATAACTCCTAATAACCGCCCTAAAAAGCCCTAATAACCCCTAATAATCCACTAATAACCCCTAATATCGCCCCTATTAGCCCTAATAAGGACCCTATTAGCCCTAATAACCGGCTATTAGCCCTAATAATCCACTAATAGCGCTAATAACGACCCTATTAGCCCTAATAATCCACTAATAACTCCTAATAACCACCCTAAAAACTCCTAATAACCCCTAATAACCGGCTAATAACCCCTAATAACGACCCTATTAGCCCTAATAAGGACCCTATTAGCCCTAATAACGGGCTAATAGCGCTAATAACGGGCTAATAGCGCTAATAACGACCCTAATATCCCTAATAATCCACTAATAACTCCTAATAACCGCCATAAGAAGCCCTAAAAACCCCTAATAAAGACCCTATTAGCCCTAATATCGCCCCTATTAGCCCTAATAAGGACCCTATTAGCCCTAATAACGGGCTAATAGCCCTAACAACGGCCCTAATATTCCTAATAATCCACTAATAACTCCTAATAACCGCCCTAAAAAGCCCTAAAAAGCCCTAATAACCCCTAATAATCCACTAATAACCCCTAATATCGCCCCTATTAGCCCTAATAAGGACCCTATTAGCCCTAATAACTGGCTATTAGCCCTAATAACGGCCCTAATATTCCTAATAATCCACTAATAACTCCTAATAACCGCCCTAAAAACCCCTAATAACCCCTAATAGTCCACTAATAACCCCTAATAACGACCCTATTAGCCCTAATAACGACCCTATTAGGCCTAATAACCAACTATTAGTCCTAATAATCCACTAATAACCCTAATAACGACCCTATTAGCCCTAATAATCCACTAATAACTCCTAATAACCGCCCTAATAACCCCTAATAATCCACTAATAACCCCTAATATCGCCCCTATTAGCCCTAATAAGGACCCTATTAGCCCTAATAACGGGCTAATAGCGCTAATAAGGGGCTAATAACGGGCTAATAGCGCTGACCCCGCAGTCGGCGACGAGGCCCAGCTGCTCCTGGAACACGGTGTCGCGGTTCTTCTCCACGAAAGCCCGGCTGTCGTATCGAACCTGCGGGGTTTATGGGGTTTTTTGTAGGGTTTTTTGTAGGGTTTTTGTAGGGTCGGGGTTTTATAGGGTCGTAGGGGGGTCTTATGGGGGTTTTATGGGGTTTTATGGGGCCCTATAAAGGTCTATGGGGTCTTATGGGGTTTTATGGGGTCTTATGGGGCCCTATAAAGGTCTATGGGGTCTTATGGGGTCTTATGGGGTTTTATGGGGTCTTATGGGGTTTTATGGGGGTCTATGGGGTCTTATGGGGTCTTATAGGGTTCTATGGGGTCTTATAGGGTTTTATGGGGTCCTATGGAGTCTTATAGGGTCTTATAGGGTCCTATAAAGGTCTATGGGGTCTTATGGGGTTCTATGGGGTTGTATGAGGTCTTATGGGGTCCTGTAAAGTTCTATGGGGTCTGATGGGGTTCTTATGGAGTTTTATGGGGTCCTATGGGGTCTTAAGGGGTCTTATAGGGTCCTATAAAGGTCTATGGGGTCTTATGGAGTTCTATGGGGTTTTATGGGGTTTTATGAGGTCTTATAGGGTCTAATGGGGCCCTATAAAGGTTTATGGGGTTTTATGGGGTCTTATGGGGTTTTATGGGGTCTTATGGGGTCCTATGGGGTCTTATGGGGTCTTTATGGGCTCTTATGGGGTCCTTATGGGGTCTTATGGAGTCTTACGGGGTCTTTATGGGGTCTTATGGGGCTTTATGCGGTTCTATGGAGTTCTATGGGGTCATATGGGGTCCTATAAGGTCTTATGTGGTTCTATGGGGTCTTATGGGGTCTTATGGGGTTCTATGGGGTCTTATGGGGTCTTATGGCATTCTATGGGGTCTTATACGGTTCTAAGGGGGTCGGATGGGATCTTAATGGGTTTTCTGGGGTCTTATGGGGTCCTATGGAGTCTTATGGGGTCTTATAAAGTTCTATGGGGTTTTATGGGGTCTTATGGGGTTTTTATGGACTTTTGTGGGGTTCTATGGGGTCTTATGGGGTTCTATGGGGCCCGATAAAGGTCTATGGGGTCTTATGGGGTCTTATGGGGTTCTATGGGGTCTTATGGGGCTTTATGGGGTCCTATGGGGTTTTATGGGCTTTTATGGGGTCTTATGGGGTCCTATAAAGTTCTATGGGGTTTTGTGGGGGTCTTATGGGATCTTATGGGGGTTGTATGGGGTCTTATGCGGTTGTATGGGGTCTTATGCGGTTGTATGGGGTCTTATGGGGTCCTACAAAGGTCTTTATGGGGTCTTATGGGGTCTTATAGGGTTCTATGGGGTGTTATGGGGTTGTATGGGGTCTTATGGGGTCTTATGGGGTCCAATGGGGGTCCTTATAGAGTCCTGTAGGGTTCTATGGGGTTGTATGGGATCTTACGGGGTTTTCTGGGGTCTTATGGGGTTTTATGGGGTCCTATGGGGTCTTTATGGGGTTCTATCGCGTTTTATGGGGTCTTATGGAGTTTTATGGAGTTCTATGGGGTATTATAGGGTTTTATGACGTCTTATGGGGTCTTAAGGGATCCTATAAAGTTCTATGGGATCCTACGGGGTCTTAAGAGGTCTTACTGGGTCTTATAGGGTCCTATAAAGGTCTATGGGGTCTTATGGGGTTCTATGGGGTCTTATGAGGTTCTACAGGGTCTTATGGGGTCTTATGGGGTTCTTATGGGATTTTATGGGGTCGTATGGGGTCTTATGGGGTTCTATGGGGTCCTATGGGGCTTTATGTGGTCTTATGGGGTTTTGTGGGGTCTTATGGGGTCCTATAGTGTCCTATGAAGTTCTATAGGGTCTTATGCGGTTCTATGGGGTCCTATGGGATCTTATAGGGTTTTATGGGGTCCTATGGGGTCTTATGGGGTCCTATAAAAGTCTATGGGGTCTTTTAGGGTCCTATGGGGTCTTATGGGTTCCTATGGGGTCTTGTGGGGTCTAATAGGGTCCTGTGAGGTCCTGTAAAGCTCTATGGGGTCTTTATGGGGTTCTATGGGGTCCTATGGGGTTTTATGGGGTTCTATGGGATCTTTATGGCGCTTTACGGGATCTTCTGGGGTCCTATAAAGTTCTATGGGGTCTTATGGGGTTCTATGGGGTTCCATGGGTTCTTACGGGGTCTTATGGGGTCAGAAGGGTTTCTAGGGTCCTTATAGGGTCTTTATAGGGTCAGAGAAGCTTATAGAGTCCTACAGAGTCTCTATGGGGTCCTATGGGGTCTTATGGGGTTCTATAAGGTTCTGTGGGATCTTATGGGGTTTTACGGGGTTCTATGGGGTCTTATGGGGTTCTTATAGGGTCCTATGGGGTCTTTATGGGGGTTTTTATGGGGTCTTATGGGGTCAGAAAGGTTTCTAGGGTCCTTATAAGGTCTTTATAGGGTCAGAGAAGCTTATAGAGTCCTATTGTGTCTCTGTACGGTTTTATGGGATTCTATAGGGTCTTATGGGGTCTTCTGGGGTCCTATGGGGTCTTATGGGGTTTTATGGGGTCTTATGGGGTTTTATGGGGTCTTATGGGGTTCTACGGGGTCTTATGGGGTCCTTATAGAGTCTTAGAGAATTCTATGGGGTCGTATGGGATCTTATGGGGTTTTCTGGGGTCTTACGGGGTTTTATGGGGTCCTATGGGGTCTTTATGGGGTTCTATGGGTTTTATGGGGTCAAAAAGGCTTATAGGGTCCTTATAGGGTCTTTATGGGGTCAGAGAGATTTATAGAGTCCTATAGAATCTCTATGGGGTCCTGTGGAGTCTTATGGGATTCTATAGGGTCTTATGAGGTTCTATGGGGTCTTATGGGGTCTTATGGGGTTTTACGGGTTTCTATGGGGTCTTATGGGGTCAGAAGGGTTTCTAGGGTCCCTATAGGGTCTTTATAGGGTCAGAGAGACTTATAGAGTTGTACAGAGTCTCTATGGGGTCCTATGGGGTCTTATGGGGTTCTATGGGGTCTTACGGGGTTCTATGGGGTCTTATGGGGCTTTATGAGTTTCTATGGGGTCTTATGGGGTTTTATGGGTTTCTGTGGGGTCTTATGGGGTCAGAAGGGTTTCTAGGATCCTTATAGGGTCTTTATAGGGTCAGAGAAGCTTATAGAGTCCTACAGAGTGTCCATGGGGTCTTATGGGGTTCTATGGGGTCTTATGGGGTTTTATGGGGTTCTATGGGGTCCTTTATGGGGCTTTATGGGTTTCTATGGGGTCTTATGGGGTCAGAAGGGTTTCTAGGATCCTTATAAGGTCTTTATAGGGTCAGAGAAGCTTATAGAGTCCTATAGAGTCTCTATGGGGTCTTATGGGGTTCTATGGGGTCTTATGGGGTTTTATGGGGTTCTATGGGGTCCTTTATGGGGCTTTATGGGTTTCTATGGGGTCTTATGGGGTCAGAAGGGTCTCTAGGGTCCTTATAGGGTCTTTATAGGGTCAGAGAGACTTATAGAGTCCTACAGAGTGTCTATGGGGTCTTATGGGGTTCTATGGGGTCTTACGGGGTTCTATGGGATCTTATGGGGTCTTATGGGGTTTTACGGGTTTCTATGGAGTCTTATGGGGTCTTATGGGGTCCGAAGGGTTTCTAGGATCCTTATAGGGTTTTTATAGGGTCGATCACCTCATAGGCAAAGTGCCTGACGACGAAAGTCCCGTCTTCCGCTCGGGGTTTTCGGAAATAGGGTGAAGACGAATGGCGGCCATATAACTTGTGGGCCCACCCCAAATCGCTGCCCATCGGGACCTATAGGGGGTTTATGGGGTCGTTATAGGGTCAGAGGGGGGACAGGGGGTCTGGGGGGGGTTTGTAGGGTCAACGGGGTCGTTATAGGGTCTGTGTGGGGTTTGTAGGGTCAGTGGGGTTTGTGTGGGGTTTGTAGGGTCAGTGGGGTTTGTGTGGGGTTTGTAGGGTCAGTGGGGTCTGTATGGGGTCAGTGTGGGGTTTGTAGGGTCTGTATGGGGTTTGTAGGGTCAGTAGGGTCTCTATGGGGTCTGTAGGGTCTGTATGGGGTTTAATGGGGTCAATGGGGTCTGTGTGGGGTTTGTAGGGTCAACGGGGTCGTTATAGGGTCTGTGTGGGGTTTGTAGGGTCAATGGGGTCTGTGTGGGGTTTGTAGGGTCTGTATGGGGTTTGTAGGGTCAATGCGGTCTGTAGGGTCTGTATGGGGTCAGTAGGGTCTGTATGGGGTTTGGAAGATCAATAGGGTCTGTATGGGGTCTGTGTGGGGTTTGTGGGGTCAGTGGGGTCTGTATGGGATCTGTAGGGTCAATAGGGTCTGTATAGGGTCAGTAGGGTCTGTATGGGGTCTGTGTGGGGTTTGTGGGGTCAATAGGGTCTGTATGGGGTTTAATGGGGTCTATATGGGATCTGTAGGGTCAATAGGGTCTGTATAGGGTTTAATGGGGTCTGTATGGGGTTTGTAGGGTCAATAGGGTCTCTATAGGGTTTAATGGGGTCTGTATGGGGTTTGTAGGGTCAATAGGGTCTGTATAGGGTTTAATGGGGTCTATATGGGACCTGTAGGGTCTGTAGGATCAATGGAATCCAATGGGAATCAATGGGAGTCAATGGAAACCAATGGAACCCAATGGGCGCCTCGTCCCCCCCCCCCCCCCCCCGTAATTAACCCCCTCGTTAACGAAGCCGAGGCTTAATTAACGAGCAGCTCCCCCCCCCTCACCTTGCACTCCTCATCCAGCAGATCCAGCAGCCCTAATTTGCCTTCAATTAAATCCAGGCAGCCTTGATTATCGCCGAACTCAATTAAGCTCCAGGGGACGCCTTCCTTCACGTACTCCTCTTGTTCCAATTTGAATACATGCTAATGAGGGGGGGCCTCATTAGCATACGCTCATTAAAAGGTGGGGAAGGGGGGAGGGGCTCGCTATCTCACCCAATTAAATTGCTGCTGGAGTTTCTCGTTAGCGTAATTAATGCAGAACTGCTCGAAGCTGTTGGACTCGAAGCTCTCGAAGCTGGGGAGGAAAAAGGGGGGGTTTTTATGGGGTTTTTATGGGGTCTTATGGGGTTTTATGGGGTCCTATGGGGCCCTATAAAGGTCTATGGGGTCTTATGGGGTTTTATGGGGTCCTATGGCGTCTTTATGGGGTTCTATGGGGTCTTATGGGGTCTTTATGGGGTCTTGTGAGATCCTATGGGGTCCTATGGGGTCCTATGGGGTCTTATGGGGTCTTATGGGGTCTTATGGGGTCTTATGGGGTTTTTATGGGGTCCTATGGGGTCCTATGGGATCCTATGGGGTCTTATGGGGTTTTATGGGATTTTATGGGGTCTTTATGGGGTCTTAGGGGGTTTTTATGGAGTCCTATGGGGTCCTATGGGGTCCTATGGGGTTTTTATGGGGTCCTATGGGGTCTTTATGGGGTCTTATGGAGTTTTATGGGGTCTTATGGGGTCCTATGGCGTCTTTATGGGGTTCTATGGGGTCTTATGGGGTCTTTATGGGGTCTTGTGAGATCCTATGGGGTTTTACGGGGTCTTAAGAGGTCTTATGGGGTCCTATGGGATCCTATGGGGTCCTATGGGGTCTTTATGGGGTCCTATGGAGTCCTATAGGGTCTTACGAGGTTTTATGGGGTCTTAGGGAGTCATATGGGATCCTATGGGGTCTTATGGGGTCTTATGGGCTTCTATGGAGTCTTATGGGGTTTCATGGGGTTTTATGGGGTCTTATGGGGTTCTATGGGGTCCTATGGCGTCTTTATGCGGTTCTATGGGGTCTTATGGGGTCTTATGGGGTCTTATGGGGTCTTATGGGGTCTTGTGAGATCCTATGGGTCTTACGGGGCCCTATGGGGTCCTATGGGGTCTTATGGGGTCTTATGGGGTTTTTATGGGGTCCTATGGCGTCTTTATGGGGTTCTATGGAGTCTTATGGGGTCTTTATGGGGTCTTGTGAGATCCTATGGGGTCTTATGGGGTCCTATGGGGTCCTATGGGGTCTTATGGGGTCTTATAGGGTCTTATTGGGTCTTATGGGGTCCCAAGGGGTCTTTATGGGGTCTTGTGAGATCCTATGGGGTCCTCTGGGGTCTTTATAGGGTCCTCTGGGGTCTTTATGGGGTCTTATGGGGTTTTATGGGGTTTTATGGGGTTTTATGGGGTCTTATGGGGTCTTATGGGGTCTTATGGGGTCTTATGGGGTCTTATGGGGTCTTATGGGGTCTTATGGGGTCTTATAGGGTCTTATGGGGTCCCAAGGGGTCTTTATGGGGTCTTGTGAGATCCTATGGGGTCCTCTGGGGTCTTTATGGGGTCTTATGGGGTTTTATGGGGTCTTATGGGGTCTTGTGGGGTCCTATGGCGTCTTTATGGGGTCTTATGGGATTTTTATGGGGTCTTATGGGGTTTTATGGGGTCCCTATGGGGTTCTACGGGGTCTTCTGAGATCCTATGGGGTTTTACGGGGTCTTATGGGGTCCTATGGGGTTTTATGGGGTCCTATGGGGTCTTGTAAGATCATATGGGTTTTTATGGGGTCCTATGGTGTCTCATGGGGTCTTTATGGGGTCCTATGGGGTCTTATGGGGTTTTATGGAGTCCTATGGGGTCTTATGGGGTCCTATGGGGTGTTATGGGGTCATATGGGATCCCATGGGGTCTTTATGGGGTCTTTATGGGGTCTTGTGAGATCCTATGGGGTCCTACGAAGTCCTATGGGGTCTTATGGGGTCATATGGGATCCTATGGGGTCTTTATGAGGTCTTTATGGGGTCTTGTGAGATCCTCTGGGGTCCTCTGGGGTCTTTTAGGGGTCTTATGGGGTTTTATGGGGTCTTACGGGGTTTTATGGGGTCCTACGGCGTCTTAATGGGGTTCTATGGGGTCTTATGGGGTCTTTATGGGGTCTTGTGAGATCCTATGGGGTCTTATGGGGTCTTACGGGGTCTTATGGGGTTTTTATGGGGTCTTATAGGGTCATATGGGATCCTATGGGGTCTTTATGGGGTCTTGTGAGATCCTATGGGTTTTTATGGGGTCTTATGGGGTCTTGTGGGATCCTATGGGGTCTTATGGGGTCTTATGGGGTTCTATGGGGTCCTATGGGGTCTTTATGCGGTTCTATGGGGTCTTATCGGGTCTTATGGGGTCTTGTAAGATCTTATGGGGTCTTACAGGGTCCTATGGGGTCCTATGGGGTTTTATGGGGTCTTTATGGGGTCTTTATGGGGTCCTATGGGGTCTTATGGGGTCTTATAGGGTCTTATGGGGTCTTATGGGGTCTTATGGGGTCTTATGGGGTCTTATGGGGTCTTATGGGGTCTTATGAGGTTCTATGGGGTCTTATGGGGTCCTATGGGGTCTTTACGCGGTTTTATGGGCTCCTATGGGATCCTATGTGGTCTTTATGGGGTCCTATGGGGTCCTGTGGGGTTTTTATGGGGTCTTACGGGGTTTTTATGGGGTCTTATGGGGTCCTGTGGGGTCCTATGGGGTCTTATGGGGTCCTATGGGATCCTATGGGGTCCTATGGGGTTTTATGGGATTTTATGGGGTCTTTATGGGGTCTTATGGGGTCTTTATGGGGTCCTATGGGGTCCTATGGGGTCCTATGGGGTCTTGTGAGATCCTATGGGATCCTATGGGGTTTTATGGGGTCTTATGGGGTCTTGTGGGATCCTATGGGTCTTTATGGGGTCTTGTGAGATCCTATGGGGTCTTTATGGGGTCCTATGGGGTCTTATGGGTCTTTATGGGGTCCTATGGGGTCCTATGGGGTCCTATGGGGTCTTATGAGGTCTTATGGGGTCTTTATGGGGACTTATGGGGTCTTTATGGGGTCTTTATGGGGTCTTATGGGGTCTTATGGGGTTCTATGGGGTCCCATGGGGGTCTATATGGGGTCTTGTGAGATCCTATGGGGTTTTACAGGGTCTTATGGGGTCCTCTGGGGTCTTATGGGGTTTTATGGGGTCTTATGGGGTTTTATGGGGTCCTATGGCGTCTTTATGGGGTTCTATGGGGTTCTATGGGGTCTTATGGGGTCTTTATGGGGTCTTGTGGGATCATATGGGTCTTGTGGGATCGTATGGGGTCCTATGGGGTCTTATGGGCTCTTATGGGGTCCTGTGTGGTCTTTATGGGTTCTTGTGGGCTTTTTATGGGGTCCTATGGGGTCCTATGTGGTTTTATGGGGTCTTGTGGGGTCCCATGGGGTCCTATGGTCTCCTTATGGGATCACGGGGTTTTCTAGGGTCCTATGGGGTCCTATGGGGTCCTTATGGGATTACGGGGTTTTCTAGGCTCCTATGGGGTCCTATGGGGTTTTGTGGGGTTTTATGGGGTTCTATGAGATCTTATGGGGTGTTACGGGGTTCTATGGGGTCTTATAGGGCCCTATGTGCTCTTGTGGGGTCCTATGAAGTCCTATGGGGTCCTATGGGGTCCTTATGGGATCACGGGGTTTTCTAGGCTCCTATGGGGTCCAATGGGGTCTTATGGGGTCCTTATGAGCTCTTATGGGGTTTTTATGGGATCACGGGGTTTTCTAGGGTCCTATGGGGTCTTATGGGCTCTTATGGGGTCTTGTGGGGTCCTATGGGGTTTTATGGGGTCTTACAAGGTTTTATGGGCTCCTATGGGGTTCTTCAGGTCTTATAGGGTCTTATGGGGTTTTATGCGGTCTTATGGGGTCCTTATGAGCTCTTATGGGGTCCTTATGGGATCACGGGGTTTTCTAGGCTCCTATGGGGTCCTATGGACTCTTATGGGGTCTTATGGGTTCCTATGGGTTCCTTATGGGATCATGGTGTTTTCTAGTCTCCTATGGGGTCCTATGGGGTCCTGTGGGGTCCTATGGGGTCTTATGGGGTCCCATAAGATCCTTACGGGATCATGGGGTTTTATAGGGTCCTATGGGGTCCTGTGAGGTCTTATCGGTTCTTATGGGGCCCTATGGGCTCCTTATGGGATCACGGGGTTTTCTAGTGTCCTACGAGGTCTTATGGGGTCTTGTGGGGTCTTATGGGGTTCTATGAGGTCTTATGCGGTCTTATGGGGTCCTATGGGGTCCTTATGGGATCACGGGGTTTTCTAGGGCCCTATGGGGTCCTATGGGGTCCTTATGGGATGACGGGGTTTTCTAGGCTCCTATGGGGTCTTATGGGGTTCTACGGGGTCCTATGGGGTCTTATGGGGCCTTATGGGGTCCTACGGGTCCTATGGGATCTTGTGGGGTCCTATGGGATCTTATGGGGTCCTGTGGGGTCTTATGGGCTCCTATAGGGTCCTTATGGGATCGCGGGGTTTTATAGGGTCCTATGAGGTCTTATGGGTTCTTATGGGGTCCTGTGGGCTCCTTATGGGATCACGGGGTTTTCTAGTGTCGTATGGGGCCTTATAGGGTCCTGTGGGGTCCTATGGGGTCTTGTGGGGTCCTATGGGGTCCTATGGGGTCCTATGAGGTCTTATGGGGTCTTGTGGGGTCTTATGGGGTTCTATGAGGTCTTATGGAGTCTTATGGGGTCTTACGGGTGCTATGGGGTCCTATGGGGTCTTATGGGGTTCTATGAGGTGTTATGGGGTCCTATGGGATCTTGTGGGGTCCTATGGGGTCTTTCACCTCCCCCTTCCCCCCCAAATAACCCCACATCCATACCCATAAATATCCAGCACCCCGATGAAGCGTTGCCTTTCCTTCGTTCCCCTCAAAGCCCCGTTGAGGATTTCCAGGACCCAAAAGAAGAGACGGGCGTAAAGGAATTTGGCCAAAGCGTCTCGAGCTGCCAGGACCTGCGTGGCCGCCATGTTTTTCTCGTAGCTTTCCGTCGCCGCGTGGATGAGGCGGTGGCAAAGCCAATGGGCAACCAAGGGGGGTTGGAGGGTCAGGAGGGTGCAGAAGTGGGTCAGGTGGGGGTCGTCGGCCTGGTTGGGGGTTTAATTAGTGATTGGGGTTAATTAGGGGTTAAGGAAGTGGGGGGTGATGGGGGGAGGAAGGGGAGGAGAAGAGAAAGCGAAAGCGAAACTGAAAGAGAATAAGAAGAGGAAGAAGGAGGGGATGGGGATGGGGAAGGAAAAGAGAAAGTGAAAGTAAAAGGAAGGAGGAAGGAAAAGAGAAAGTGAAAGTGAAAGTAAAAGGGAACAGTTAGGAGAAGGAGAAGAGAAAGTGAAAGTAAAAGGGAACAGGAAGAGGAAGGGGAAGAGAAAGTGAAAGAGTGGGGGTTGTCGGCCTGGTTGGTTTTTGAGTGGGGGGGGGGGTTTAATTAGGGATTGGGGTTAATTAGGGGTTAAGGAAGTGGGGGGTGATGGGGGGAGGAAGGGGAGGAGAAGAGGAAGTGAAAGCGAAACTGAAAGAGAATAAGAAGAGGAAGAAGGAGGGGATGGGGAAGGAAAAGAGAAAGTGAAAGTAAAAGGGAGGAGGAAAAAAAGAGAAAGTGAAAGTGAAAGTAAAAGGGAACAGGAAGGAGAAGAGAAAGTGAAAGTAAAAGGGAACAAGAAGGGGAAGTGGAAGAGAAAGTGAAAGGGTGGGGGTTGTTGGCCTGGTTGGTGTTTAGGGGGGGGTTAATTAGTGATTGGGGTTAATTAGGGATTAAGGAAGTGGGGGGTGATGGGGGAAGGAAGGGAAGGAGAAGAGAAAGTGAAAGCGAAACTGAAAGAGAATAAGAAGAGGAAGAGGGAAGGGATGGGGAAGAGGAAGAGAAAGTGAAAGCGAAACTGAAAGGGAACAGGAAGAGGAAAGGGAAGAAGAAGAAGAGAAAGTGAAAGTAAAAGGGAAGGAGAAGAGAAAGCGAAAGTAAAAGTAAATCGGAACAGGAAGGGGAAGGAAAAGAGAAAGTGAAAGTAAAAGGGAAAAGAAACAGGAAGAGAAAGTGAAAGTAAAAGGGAAGAGAAAGAAGAGAAAGTGAAATTGAAAGGGAACAGGAAGAGGAAGGCGAAGGGGAAGGAGAAGAGAAAGTGAAAGTAAAAGGGAACAGGAAGAGGAAGGGGAAGAGAAAGTGAAAGAGTGGGGGTTGTCGGCCTGGTTGGTTTTTGAGGGGGGGGGTTTAATTAGTGATTGGGGTTAATTAGGGGTTAAGGAAGTGGGGGGTGATGGGGGGAGGAAGGGGAGAAGAAGAGGAAGTGGAAGTGAAACTGAAAGGGAACAGGAAGAGGAAAGGGAAGCAAAAGGAGAAGAGAAAGTGAAAGTAAAAGGGAAGAGGAAGGAAAAGAGAAAGCGAAAGTGAAAGCAAAAGGGAACAGGAAGGGGAAGGAAAAGAGAAAGTGAAAGTAAAAGGGAAAAGAAACAGGAAGAGAAAGTGAAAGTAAAAGGGAAGAGGAAGAAGAGAAAGTGAAATTGAAAGGGAACAGGAAGAGGAAGGCGAAGGGGAAGGAGAAGAGAAAGTGAAAGTAAAAGGGAACAGGAAGGGGAAGGGGAAGAGAAAGTGAAAGGGTTGGGGTTGTTGGCCTGGTTGGTTTTTAGGGGGGGGTTAATTAGTGATTGGGGTTAATTAGGGGTTAGGGGTTAAGGAAGTGGGGTGGTGGGGGGTGATGGGGGCAGTGGGAAGGGCAGAGAAAAGGGAAGGAGATGAGAAAGTGGAAGTGGAACTAAAAGGGAAGAGGAACAGGAAGAGGAAAGGGATGGGGAAGGAAAAGAGAAAGTGAAACTAAAAGGGAATAAGAACAGGAAAAGGAACGGGAAGGGAAGGAGAAGAAAAAGTGAAACACAAAGGGAAAAAGAAGGGGAACGAGATGAGAAAGTGAAAGAGAAAAAAAAGGAGAAAAGAATGTGAAAGTAAAAGTGAAGAGAAAGGGAAAGAGAAAGTGAAAGTAAAAGGGAAGAGGAAGGAAAAGAGAAAGTGAAAGTAAAAGGCAAGAGGAAGGAGAAAACAAAATGAAAGTAAAAAGGAAGAGAAAAGAAAAAGTGAAAGTAAAACAACAGGAAAAGGAAGGGGAAGCAAAACAGAAAGTGAAACTAAAAGGAAACAGAAAAGGGAAGGGAACGAGAAATTAAAAGTGAAAGAGAAAAGGAAGAAGAGAAAGTGAAACTAAAAGGGAACAGGAAAAGGGAGGGGAAAGAGGAAGAGGAAGGGGAAGAGGAAGGGGAAGAGGAAGAGGAAGTACCGAAATGCTGCTGGCGTCGCCGTCCCGTTCGGCCCTCACTTCCACGTTGCCCAGATGCAAGATGGCGGCCAGGAGGCGGAAGATGGCGGCCTGCTGGGCTTCCGGAACTCCTGTAGGGACGTAGAGGCCTCTCTGTACCTCCATAGAGCGCAACTCTATGGTTGTGGAGGACTAGGGAGCTCAAAATGGAGTCCTCCAAGAGGAAAGCGGTCACTTTACACCCCCATGGGGTGCAACTCTATGGTTGTGGAGGACTTCCGGGCATGGAGAGCTCAATGGTGAGTCCTCCAAGCAGAGAGTGGCCACTCTATCCGCCCATGGGGCGCAACTCTATGGTTATGGAAGACTTCTGGGCATTGAGAGCTCAATGGTAAGTCTTCCAAGGTGGAGAGTGGCCATTCTATCCCCTCATGATGCACAACTCTATGGTTGTGGAGGACCTCCAGGGATAGGGAGCCCAAAATGGAGTCCTCCAAGAGGAGAGCGGCCACCCTGCACCCCCATGGGGTGCAACTCTATGGTTGTGGAGGACTTCCAGGGATGGGGAGCTCAATGGTGAGTCCTCCAAGCAGAAAGTGGCCACTCTATCCGCCCATGGGGCACAACTCTATGGTTGTGGAGGAGTAGGGAGCTCAAAATGGAGTCCTCCAAGAGGAGAGCGGCCACCCTGCACCCCCATGGGGTGCAACTCTATGGTTGTGGAGGACTTCCGGGCATGGGGAGCTCAACGGTAAGTCTTCCAAGGTGGAGAGTGGCCATTCTATCCCCTCATGATGCACAACTCTATGGTTCTGGAGGACCTCCAGGGATAGGGAGCCCAAAATGGAGTCCTCCAAGAGGAGAGCGGCCACTCTGCACCCCCATGGGGTGCAACTCTATGGTTGTGGAGGACTTCCGGGCATGGGGAGCTCAATGGTGAGTCCTCCAAGCAGAGACTGGCCACTCTATCCGCCCACGAAACGCAACTCTATGGTTGTGGAGGACTTCCGGGCATGGAGAGCTCAATGATAAGTCTTCCAAGGTGGAGAGTGGCCATTCTATCCCCTCATGATGCACAACTCTATGGTTGTGGAGGACCTCCAGGGATAGGGAGCCCAAAATGGAGTCCTCCAAGAGGAAAGCGGTCACTCTGCACCCCCATGGGGTGCAACTCTATGGTTGTGGAGGACTTCCGGGCATGGGGAGCTCAATGGTGAGTCCTCCAAGCAGAGACTGGCCACTCTATCCGCCCACGAAACGCAACTCTATGGTTGTGGAGGACTTCTGGGAATGAAGAGCTCAATGGTGAGTCCTCCAAGTGCAGAGTGGCCATTCTATCCCCTCACAACGCACAACTCTATAGTTGTGGAGGACTTTCAGGGATGGGGAGCTCAATGGTGAGTCCTCCAAGCAGAGAATGGCCACTCTATAATCCCATCAGACGCAACTCTATGGTTCTGGAGGACCTCCAGGGATAGAGAACCCAAAATGGAGACCTCCAAGTGGAGAGTGGCCACTCTGCACCCCCTTGGGACGCAACTCTGTGGTTCTGGAGGACCTCCACAAATAGATACCCCTCAAGTTGAGTCCTCCAAGCAGGTCCTGGCAAGAATTGGGAACCAAAATGGCATCCTCCAAGCAAAGACGCCACTCTGCACACCCATGGGATGCAACTCTATGGTTCTGGAGGACCTCCTGGGATAGAAATCCCTCAAGTTGAGTCCTCCAAGCAGGTCCTGGCAGGGAAAACCTCCAAGGACGGCAACCCAAAACAGAGTCCTCCAAGCAGTGGCCACTCTGCACCCCCATGAAACGCAACTCTATGGTTCTGGAGGACCTCCACAAACAGATACCCCCAAAATTGAGTCCTCCAAGCAGGTCCTGGCAGGGATTGGGAACCAAAATGTCGTCCTCCAAGCAAAGATGCCACTCTGCACCCCCATGGGACGCAACTCTATGGTTCTGGAAGACCTCCAAACATAGATACCCCCAAAATTGAGTCCTCCAAGCAGGCCCTGGCAGGGAAAACCTCCAAGGACAGCAACCCAAAATGGAATCCTCCAAGCAATAGCCGCTCTGTACCCCCATGAGACACAACTCTATGGTTCTGGAGGACCTCCACAAACAGATACCCCCAAAATTGAGTCCTCCAAGCAGGTCCTGGCAGGGATTGGGAACGAAAACGGCATCCTCCAAGCAAAGATGCCACTCTATCCCCCCATGAGATGCAACTCTATGGTTCTGGAGGACCTCCACAAACAGATACCCCCAAAATTGAGTCCTCCAAGCAGGTCCTGGCAGGGAAAACCTCCAAGGACGGCAACCCAAAATGGAGTTCTCCAAGCAATGGCCGCTCTGCACCCCCATGGGACGCAACTCTATGGTTCTGGAGGACCTCCACAAACAGATACCCCCAAAATTGAGTCCTCCAACCAGGTCCTGGCAGGGATTGGGAACCAAAATGGCGCCCTCCAAGCAAAGATGCCACTCTGCACCCCCATGGGACGCAACTCTATGGTTCTGGAAGACCTCCTGGGATAGAAATCCCTCAAGTTGAGTCCTCCAAGCAGGTCCTGGCAGGGAAAACCTCCGAGGACGGCAACCCACAACGGAGTCCTCCAAGCAGTGGCCGCTCTGTACCCCCATAGGACGCAACTCTATGGTTCTGGAGGACCTCCTGGGATAGAAATCCCTCAAATTGAGTCCTCCAAAAAGGTCCTGGCAGGGAAAACCCCCTCCTCACCCAACGTTTTGAAGGCATTCTGGGTCTTCTCCATCTCCTCGCCGTCGTCCACCCCATCGATGGTGGCCTCCCCTCCTTGGCAGGTGTAAAAGAAACGCTCGGAACTTTCTAGAAAAAACAAGAGAAAGGTTTGAAACCCCGATCCAAGATGGCGGGGGTGGGGTGGGGGGAGGTGGGGGGCCACCCATGGGTGCTGCTCACCCAACGCCAGGCTTTGAAACTGGGGGAGGTGGGCGCAGGCGCAGAGCTGGTAGAAGATGTGGTAGTTGCGCTCGTGTTCGGCCTGCAGAAGGGGGAGAAAACGGGGTTATTATGGGATGGCGGCACCCATGGGTGCCCCCCTTCGCCCCCCAACCAACCCACCCACCCTTGAGAGCACCCGTGGGTGCGGGCGGCCTGAGGTCGGGGGAGTGTTGAGGGCTGGAGGAGCTGATGGGAGCCAATGGAAGGCTATGAATGGGGCACCCATGGGTGCTGGGGGGAGAGAGGGTGGGAGCCCATAGGACCAAGAATGGGGCACCCATGGGTGCAGGGAATGGGTGGGCGCCCATGGATGGAGGAATGGGGCACCCATGTAGTCAGAGGCACACTTGTGGGACTGGGGGGGGACCCACGGGTGCAGAGGGTGGGTGGGCAGCCATGGGGCTGGGGAGGCACCCATGGGTGCAGGGGGAGGGTGGGTGCCCATAGGATCACAGATGGGGCACCCATGGCGTCAGGAGAGAGCACCCATGAGACTGGGGGGGGCACCGATGGGTGCAGAGGGTGGGTGGGCACCCATGGGGCTCGGGAGGCACCCATGGGTGCAGGGGGAGGGTGGGCGCCCACAGGACCACTGATGGAGCACCCATGGGTGCGAAGAAGGGCACCCATAGGTACAGGGGGAGGAAGGGCACCCATGGGGTTGGGAGGGGCACCCATGGGTGTAGAAAGAAAATGAGCACCCATGGGACCAAAAATGGGATCCTATGGGGTCCTATAGGATCCTATGGGGTTTTATGGGGTCGTTTGGGCGCTATGGTGTTTGTGGGTGCCCCCAGCACCCATGGGTGCTGACCTGGAAGAGCACCCTGGACTCCTCGAGAAGCAAAGTGCTGATATGGGATTCCTATGGGATTCTTTGGGATCCTATGGGGTCCTATGGGGTTTTATGGGGTGTAATGGGGTTCTATGGGGTCGTTTGGGATTTGGGGGTGTCTGGGTGCCCCCAGCACCCATGGGTGCTAACCTGAAAGACCACCCTGGACTTCTCGAGCAGGAAGGTGCTGACGTGGGGTTTTATGGGATCCTATGGATTTCAATAGGGTTTTATGGGGTCCTACGGGGTCGTTTGGGATTTGGGGGTGTCTGGGTGCCCCCAGCACCCATGGGTGCAGACCTGGAAGAGCACCCTGGATTCCTCCAGCACAAAGGTGCTGACGTGGGGTTTTATGGGATCCTATGGGATCCTACGGATTTCAATGGGGTTTTACGGGGTTTTATGGGGTCGTTTGCGATTTGGGGGTGTCTGGGTGCCCCCAGCACCCATGGGTGCTGACCTGGAAGACCACCCTGGACTTCTCAAGCAGGAAGGTGCTGACGTGGGCGCCCAGCAGGCGCTGGCACCCATCGAAGCTCAGCTCGACGTATTTCCCGAAGCGGCTGCTGTTGTCGTTGCGGGTGGTTTTGGCGTTGCCCAGAGCCTGGAAAAAGGGTGGCGGCACCCATGGGTGCTACCGGAAGGAGCCGCAAAACCCCGCATAATCCCATAAGGAACCACAAGACCCCATAAGAACCCATAGAACCCTATAGGAATCCATGAGACCCCATATGAGCCCTTAAAACCCCAGAAGACCCCATAGGACCCCATAAGACCCTATAAGATCCCATAGGACCCTATAAAATCCCATAGGGCCGCATAAGGCCCTATAAGATCCTATAGACCCCATAAGATCTTATAAGACCCTATAAGATCCCTTAAAAACCAATAAGATCCCATAAAACCCCATTACACCCTATAGAACCCCATAGGATGCCACACGACCCCATAAGACCCCATGGGACCCCAAAAGACCCCATGGGACCCCATAAAACCCCATAACATCTTATAGAACCCCATAAAGCTCCATAGAACCCCATAAGATCCCATAGAACCCTATAAGATCCTGTAAAAGCCCATAAGACCCTAAAAGACCCCATAGGACCCCACAAGACCCCATAAGATCCTATAACACCCCGTAAGACCCCATAAGACTCAGTAAGATCCCATAGGACCTTATAAGACCCCATAGCATCCCATAAGACACCATAAAACCCCATAAGACCCCATAGGACCCCATAAGACCCCACAGGATCCCATAAGACCCCATGGGACACCATAGGACCCCACAGGCCCCCATACAACCCTATTACACCCTATAAGACTCAATAAGATCCCATAGGACCCCGTAACGTTCCATACGACCCCATAAAGCCCCATAGGACCCTATAAAACCCTATAAAACCCAATAGGACGCAAAAATACCCCACAGGACCCCATAGAACCCCATAGCACCCTACAAAATCCTATAAGACCCCATAGGACCCTAAAAGACCCCATAGAACGCCATAAGACCCCATAAGACCCTAAAGACCCTATAAGACTCAATAAGATCCCATAGGACCCTATAAGACCCCACAGCACCCCATAACACCCCATAGGATCCCATAAGACCCCAGAAAACCCCATAGGACTCCGTAGAACCCAATGGGCCGCCATACAAACCAATGGGACTCCATAAAGACCCCATAAGACCCCAATACGACCCCACAAAACCCCATAGAGACCCCATAGAACCCAATGGGGCCCCATAGAAACGAATGGGACCCCATAGAACCCAATGGGCCCCCATAGAAACCGATGGGACCCAACAGACCCCCATAGAAACCAATGGGCCCTATAGAAACCAATGAGACCCCATAAAGACCCTATAAAACCCCATAAAACCCCATAAGGACCCCATAAGACCCAATAGGCCCCCATAGAAACCAATAGGACCCCATAGAACCCAATGGGACCCCACAGACCCCCATAGAACCCAATGGGACCCCATAGAACCCAACGGGACCCCATAGAAACCAATGAGACCCAAAGGGACCCCATAAGACCCCATAAAACCCCATTAGGACCCCATAAGACCCCATAGACCCCCATAGAAGCCAATGGGACCCCATAAAACCCAATGGGCTCCCATAGAAACCAATGGACCCCCATAGAAACCACTAGGACCCAATGGGACCCCATAAGACCCCATAAGGATGCATAAGGACCTCATAAGGACCCCACAAGACCCAATGGGACCCCGTAAGATCCCATAAAACCCCATAGAACCCAATGGGCCCCCATAGAACCCAATGGGCCCCCATAGAACCCAATGGGACCACATAGAAACCAATAGAAGCCAATGGAACCCCATAAGATCCCATAAAACCCCATAGAACCCAATGGGACCCCATAGAAGCCAATGGGACCCAATAAGACCCCATAGAACCCAATGAGACCCCATAGAAACCAATGGGACCCAATAAGACCCCATAAGGACCCCATAAAGACCCATAGGATGCTATAAGACCCCATAAGACCCCATAGAACCCAATGGGACCCCATAGAACCCAATACAAACTAATGGGACCCCATAGGCACCCATAGGACCCAATGGGACCCCATAAGACCCCATAAGGACCCCATAAGGACCCCATGAGACCCAATGGGACCCCATAGAAGCCAATGGGACCCAATGGGACCCCATAGAACCCAATGAGACCCCATAGAACCCAATGGGCCCCCATAGAACCCAATGGGCCGCCATAGAAAGCAATGGGACCCCATAGAAATCAGGAGGACCCCATAAGACCCCATAAGAACCCATAAAGACCCCATAAGGACCCCATAAGGACCCATAGGATGCTATAAGACCCCATAAGACCCCATAGAACCCAATGGGCCCCCATAGAACCCAATGGGCCCCCATAGAAACCAATGGGACCCCATAGAACCCAATACAAACCAATGGGACCCCATAGAACCCAATACAAACCAATGGGACCCCATAGGCACCCATAGGACCCAATGGGACCCCATAAGGACCCCATAAGACCCAATGGGACCCCATAGAAGCCAATAGGACCCAATGGGACCCCATAGAACCCAATGAGACCCCATAGAACCCAATGGGCCCCCATAGAACCCAATAGAACCCAATGGGCGCCCATAGAACCCAATGGGCCGCCATAGAACCCGATGGGACCCCATAGAAGTCAAGAGGACCCCATAAGACCCCATAAGAACCCCATAAGGACCCATAGGATGCTATAAGACCCCATAAGACCCCATAGAACCCAATGGGCCCCCATAGAACCCAATGGGTCCCCATAGAACCCAATACAAACCAATGGGACCCCATAGGCACCCATAGGACCCAAAGGGACCCCATAAGACCCCATAAATCCCCCCAAAAACCCCACAAAGCCCACCTCCAGTATGGGGTTGGCCGCCATGACGCCGCTCTCCACGCCGGATTCCCCCCCCCCCACGGCGCCAAAGATCCCATAAGACCCCATAGGACCCCCATAGGACCCCATAGGACCCCATAGGAACCAATGGGACCCCATAGAAACCACGAAAACCCAATAGGCCTCCATAGAGCTTAATGAGACCCCATAATGACCCCATAAGGACCCCATAAAACCCAATAGGACCCCATAGGAGCCAATGGGATCCAATGGGACTCCATAGAACCCAACGGACCCCCATAGAACCCAATAGAAGCCAATGGGCCCCCATTGAACCCAATGGGACCCCATAGACACCAATGGGTCCTATAGAAACCAATGGGACCCCATAAGACCCCATAAAGACCCCATAAGACCCAACGGGACCCCGTAGAACCCAATGGGACCCCATAAGACCCCATAGAAACCAATGAGACCCCATAGAACCCAATGGAACCCCATAGAACCCAATAGAACCCAATGGGCGCCCATAGAACCCAATGGGACCCCATAAGACCCCATAAGGACCCCATGAGACCCAATGAGACCCATAGAACCCAATGGGACCCCATAGAAAACAATGGGACCCCATAGAAGTGAAGAGGACTCCATAAGACCTCATAAGGACCCATAAGGACGCCATAAGGACCCATAGGATGCTATAAGACCCCATAAGACCCCATAGAACACAATAGGCCCCCATAGAACCCAACGGGACCCCATAAAACCCCATAGAACCCAATGGGCCCCCATAGAACCCAATGGGACCCCATAGAAAACAATGGGACCACATAGAAAACAATGGGACCCCATAGAAGTCAAGAGGACCCCGTGGGACCCCATAAGGACCCATAAGGACCCCATAAGGACCCATAGGATGCTATAAGACCCCATAAGACCCCATAGAACCCAATGGGCGCCCATAGAAACCAATGAGACCCCATAGAAACCAACGGACCCCCATAGAACCCAATGGGCGCCCATTGAACCCAATGGGACCCCATAGAAACCAATGAAACCCCATAAGACCCCATAAGTCCCCCCAAAAACCCCACAAAGCCCACCTCCAGTATGGGGTTGGCCGCCATGACGCCGCTCTCCACGCCGGATTCCCCCCCCCCCACGGTGCCAAAAATCCCATAGGACCCCATAGGACCCCATAGGACCCCATAGGAACCAATGGGACCCCATAGAAACCACGAAAACCCCATAGGCCCCCATAGAACTTAATGAGACCCCATAATGACCCCATAAGGACCCCATAAAACCCAATAGGACCCCATAGGAGCCAATGGGATCCAATGGGACTCCATAGAACCCAACGGACCCCCATAGAACCCAATAGAAGCCAATGGGCCCCCATTGAACCCAATGGGACCCCATAGACACCAATGGGTCCTATAGAAACCAATGGGACCCCATAAGACCCCATAAAGACCCCATAAGACCCAACGGGACCCCGTAGAAGCCAATGGGAGCCAATGGGACCCCACAGAACCCAATGAGACCACATAGAACCCAATGGGACCCCATAGAACCCAATAGAACACAATGGGTCCCCATAGAAACCAATGGGCCCCCATAGAAACCAATGGGACCCCATAAGGACCCCATAAGGACCCATAGGATGCTATAAGACCCCATAAGACCCCATAGAACCCAATGGGACCCCAGAGAACCCAATGAGACCCCATAGAACCCAATGGGACCCCATAGAACCCAATAAGACCCCATAGAACCCAATGGGCCCCCATAGAACCCAATGGGACCCCATAAGACCCCATAAGTCCCCCCAAAAACCCCACAAAGCCCACCTCCAGTATGGGGTTGGCCGCCATGACGCCGCTCTCCACGCCGGATTCCCCCCCCCCCCCACGGTGCCAAAAATCCCATAGGACCCCATAGGACCCCATAGGACCCCATAGGAACCAATGGGACCCCATAGAAACCACGAAAACCCCATAGGCCCCCATAGAACTTAATGAGACCCCATAATGACCCCATAAGGACCCCATAAAACCCAATAGGATCCCATAGGAGCCAATGGGATCCAATGGGACTCCATAGAACCCAACGGACCCCCATAGAACCCAATAGAAGCCAATGGGCCCCCATTGAACCCAATGGGACCCCATAGACACCAATGGGTCCTATAGAAACCAATGGGACCCCATAAGACCCCATAAAGACCCCATAAGACCCAACGGGACCCCGTAGAAGCCAATGGGAGCCAATGGGACCCCACAGAACCCAATGAGACCACATAGAACCCAATGGGACCCCATAGAACCCAATAGAACACAATGGGTCCCCATAGAAACCAATGGGCCCCCATAGAAACCAATGGGACCCCATAAGGACCCCATAAGGACCCATAGGATGCTATAAGACCCCATAAGACCCCATAGAACCCAATGGGACCCCAGAGAACCCAATGAGACCCCATAGAACCCAATGGGACCCCATAGAACCCAATAAGACCCCATAGAACCCAATGGGCGCCCATAGAACCCAATGGGACCCCATAAGACCCCATAAGTCCCCCCAAAAACCCCACAAAGCCCACCTCCAGTATGGGGTTGGCCGCCATGACGCCGCTCTCCACGCCGGATTCCCCCCCCCCAACGGTGGCACAGAACCTCATGGCGTATTTGGCCGACACCGTTTTGCCCGCGCCGGATTCGCCGCTCACCACCACCGACTGATCCCTGCCTTCCCTTTAAATCCGCAATTAAAAACTTCGTTAATCGCCTCCTTAACGAACTGCTACGTCTCGTTAACCATCCCAAGCCTAGAAGCTTCTTTGGAGGGTCGTTAAAGCTGTGAAACTTAACGAACCCCATAAAAAGGCACGAAACCCTAAAACACCCCATGGGATCCCATAGAAGCCTATGAAAATCCTATAAGACCCCACAAGATTTGTAGGCAACAAAAAGATCCTATAAAACCCCATAAGACCCCATAGAACCCCATAAGCCCCCATAGGACCCATTAGCCCCATAAAACCCCATAAGACCCCATAGAACCCCATAAAACCCCATTAAATCACATAGCACACCAAAAGAACCCATATGACCCCATAAGATCCCATAAAACCCTATAACAACCATTCACCCTATAGAATCCCACAATACCCCACAAAACCCCATAACACCTCATAAAACCCCATAAGACCCCATAAAACCCCATAAGACCCCATATGGCCCCATAAGACCCCATAAGACCCCATAGGATGCCATAAGATCCCATAAGAACTTCATAGGACCCCATAGAACCCCATAAGGCCCCATAAGACAGCATAGGACCCCATAAGACCCCATACAACCCCATAAGACCCCATAGGATGCCATAAAATCCCATAAGAACTTCATAGGACCCCATAGAACCCCATAAAACCCCGTAAGGCCCCATAAGACAGCATAGGATCCCATAAGACCCCATAAAACCCCATATGGCCCCATAAGACCCCATAGGATGCCATAAGATCCCATAAGAACTTCATAGGACCCCATAGAACCGCATCAAACCCCACAAGGCCCCATAAGACCCCATAAGACCCCATAAGACCCCATAAGCCCCCATATGTCCCCATAAGACCCCATATGGCCCCATATGGCCCCATAAGACCCCATAGGATGTCATAAGATCCCATAAGAACTTCATAGGACCCCATAGAACCCCATCAAACCCCGTAAGGCCCCATAGGACAGCATAGGATCCCATAAGACCCCATAAGACCCCATAGGATGCCATAAGATCCCATAACAACTTCATAGGACCCCATAGAACCCCATCAAACCCCATAAGACCCCATAAAACGCTATAAGACCCAAAAAAACCCCATAAAACCCCATAAGACATCATATGGCCCCATAAGACCCCATAGGATGCCATAAGATCCCATAAGAACTTCATAGGACCCCATAAGACCCCGTAAGACCCCATAAGACCCCATAAAACCCTATAGGACCCCATATGACCACATAAGACCCCATACGACCCATAAGAACCCATAGTAACCCCACAGAACCCCATAAGACCCCATACAACCCCATAACTCCCCATTAAACCCCATAAGACCCCATAGGACCCCAAAGACCCCATAGGACCCCTTAAGAGCTCATGAAACCCCATAAGACCCCATAAGACCCCATACGATCCGATACAACCTCATAACACCCCATAAGACCCCATAAGACCCCATAAGACACTGTAAGACCCCATAGGGACTCACAGAACCCCATAGAACGCCATATAACCCCATACGACTCCATACCACCCTATAAGAACCCATAAGACCCATAAGACTCCATAGTGACCCCATAAAACCCCATAAGACCCCATAAGAACCCATAAGACCGCATAAGACCCCATAAGAATGAATGGGCCCCCAGAGAACCCCATAAAACACCATAAGACCCCATAAGACCTCAGCAGACCCTATATGACCCCACACGACCCCATAACACTGCATTAAACCCCATAAGACCCCATAAAACCCTACAAAAA
Source organism: Phasianus colchicus (assembly GCF_987193195.1). Lineage (NCBI taxonomy): Eukaryota > Metazoa > Chordata > Aves > Galliformes > Phasianidae > Phasianus > Phasianus colchicus. Next base: position 92,405,953 of record NC_143476.1, on the reverse strand, counting down.
CCCCATAAGCCCCCACATTCACCTGGCCATCCTCCTGTAGGCCTCCTCAGCCACCCCATAAATATGGGGGTCCATGTCGCCCCTATGGTGGCCACTGTAAGCCCACATCACGTCCTCCCCGTAGATGGGCACCTCCTCGTACGGATTGACAGCCACCAGCACGATGCCTGCCAATCAGAAACGGCCGTCAGTCCTCCGGGCCCGCCCACCCGGTCCTCCAGGCCCGCCCCCAAGACCTCCAGCCCCGCCCCCAAGTCATCCAGCCACGCCCCTTTCCCCAGCTCCATTGCAAAGATCTATAAGGCAGCTTCAGTCCTCCAGCCCCGCCCACGGTCCTCCAGCCCCGCCCACAAGTCCTCCAGCCCCGCCCCCCAGTCCTCCAGCCCCGCCCCCTTGTCAACCCCCATTGCAAAACACTATTAGGGACCCTAAGTCCTCCAGCCCCGCCCCTCAGTCCTCCAGCCCCGCCCACGGTCCTCCAGCCCCGCCCCACAGTCCTCCAGCCCCGCCCACAAGTCCTTCAGCCCCGCCCCCAAGTCCTCCAGCCCCGCCCCTTTTCCGACACCTATTGGAAAACACTATTAGGCAGCCTCAGTCCTCCAGCCACGCCCACAAGTCCTCCAGCCCCGCCCCACAGTCCTCCAGCCCCGCCCCCGTCCTCCAGCCCCGCCCCCAAGTCCTCCAGCCCCGCCCCCTTTCCCACCTCCATTGCAAAACACTATTATGGATCCTAAGTCCTCCAGCCCCGCCCCTCAGTCCTCCAGCCCCGCCCCCAGGTCCTCCAGCCCCTCCCCTTTTCCCACTTCCATTGGAAAACCCTATTAGGCAGCTTCAGTCCTCCAGCCCCGCCCACAAGTCCTCCAGCCCCGCCCCTTTTCCGACCCCCCTTGGAAAACCCTATTAGGCAGCTTCAGTCCTCCAGCCCCGCCCCCCAGTCCTCCAGCCCCGCCCCCCAGTCCTCCAGCCCCGCCCCCTTTCCCACCCCCATTGCAAAAATCTATTAGGGATCTTAAGTCCTCCAGCCCCGCCCCTCAGTCCTCCAGCCCCGCCCCCAAGTCCTCCAACCCCGCCCCTTTTCCCACTTCCATTGGAAAACCCTATTAGGCAGCCTCAGTCCTCCAGCCCCGCCCCACAGTCCTCCAGCCCCGCCCCCGTCCTCCAGCCCCGCCCCCAAGTCCTCCAGCCCCGCCCCCTTTCCCACCTCCATTGCAAAACACTATTATGGATCCTAAGTCCTCCAGCCCCGCCCCTCAGTCCTCCAGCCCCGCCCCCAGGTCCTCCAGCCCCTCCCCTTTTCCCACTTCCATTGGAAAACCCTATTAGGCAGCTTCAGTCCTCCAGCCCCGCCCACAAGTCCTCCAGCCCCGCCCCTTTTCCGACCCCTCTTGGAAAACCCTATTAGGCAGCTTCAGTCCTCCAGCCCCGCCCCCAAGTCCTCCAGCCCCGCCCCCCAGTCCTCCAGCCCCGCCCCTTTTCCCACTCCAATTGCAAAACACTATTAGGGATCCTAAGTCCTCCAGCCCCGCCCCTCAGTCCTCCAGCCATGCCCCCTTTTCCACCCCCATTGCAAAACACTATTGGGGATCCTAAGTCCTCCAGCCCCGCCCCTCAGTCCTCCAGCCATGCCCCCTTTTCCACCCCCATTGCAAAACACTATTGGGGATCCTAAGTCCTCCAGCCCCGCCCCCAAGTCCTCCAGCCCCGCCCCCAGTCCTCCAGCCCCGCCCACAAGTCCTCCAGCCCCACCCCCAAGTCCTCCAGCCCCGCCCCTTTTCCGACCCCTATTGGAAAACCCTATTAGGCAGCCTCAGTCCTCCAGCCCCGCCCACGGTCCTTCAGCCCCGCCCCCAGGTCCTCCAGCCCCGCCCACAAGTCCTCCAGCCCCGCCCTTTTCCCACTTCCATTGGAAAACCCTATTAGGCAGCTTCAGTCCTCCAGCCCCGCCCATCAGTCCTCCAGCCCCGCCCCCAGTCCTCCAGCCCCGCCCCTTTTCCCACCCCCATTGCAAAGCGCTATTAGCCAGCCTCAGTCCTCCAGCTCCGCCTCCCCGGTCCTCCAGCCCCGCCCCCCGGTCCTCCAACCCCACCCCCCAGTCCTCCAGCCAAAACCGAGGTCCTCCAGCCCAAATCAAAGTCCACCACCCACCCCCCCAGTCCTCCAGCCCCATAAGTGAGTCCTCCAGCCCCACACCCCAGTCCTCCAGCCCCAAAACTCAGTCCTCCAGCCCCAAATCTCAGTCCTCCAGCCCCACACCCCAGTCCTCCAGCCCCACATCGAAGTCCTCCAGCCCCACACCCCAGTCCTCCAGCCCCACACCCCAGTCCTCCAGCTGCATAATTGAGTCCTCCAACCCCTCATCCGAGTCCTGCAGACCCCCATCTCAGTCCTCCAGCCCCACACCGAGGTCCTCCAGCCCCACACCCAAGTCCTCCAGCCCCACAACTCAGTCCTCCAGCCCACACCCAGGTCATCCAGCCCCACACCCAAGTCCTCCAAGCCCACATCCCAGTCCTCCAGCCCCATATATGAGTCCTCCAGCCCCACAAGTGAGTCCTCCAGCCCCAGACCGAGGTCCTCCAGCTGCATAATTGAGCCCTCCAACCCCTCATCCGAGTCCTCCAGCCCCACACCGAGGTCCTCCAGCCCCCCATCTCAGTCCTCCAGCCCCATAACTCAGTCCTCCAGCCCCCCATCTCAGTCCTCCAGCCCCACATCCCAGTCCTCCAGCCCCACATCCCAGTCCTCCAGCCCCACACCCCCCTCACCACAGTAAGTATAGATGAGGTTGGACTCGACGAAGCGAACCCTGAGGTTGTGCAGCACGGCGGGTTCGTGGAGGTGGCTGAGGGCCGTCAGGTCGTTTTGCCCCACCAAAATGTCGGGGTTGCGGAGGAAGGGAAGCCCGCGGCCATTGGCTTCGATGGGGAGATCATAGAGCTGCGAGGGAAACCATAGAGATGGGGGTTCGGCGCTCTGCGGGGAACCATAGAGGTTTGGAGGACCATGGAAGGCCGTAAGGAACCATAGAGAGGTGGAGGACTATGGTGGTCAATGGGGAACCATAGAGTTCTGGAGGACTGTGGAGATTGATTGGGAGCCATAGAGGTTTGGAGGACCATGGAAGGCCGTAAGGAACCATAGAGAGGTTTGGAGGACCGTGGAGATCCATAGGGAACCATAGAGAGTTGGAGGACTGTGGAGGTTGATTGGGAACCATAGAGGTTTGGAGGTCCATGGAAGGCTGTAAGGAACCATAGAGAGGTGGAGGACTGTGGAGATTGATTAGGAACCATAGAGATTTGGAGGACCATGGGAGGCCGTAAGGAACCACAGAGAGTTGGAGGACTGTGGAGGTCAATGGGGAACCATAGAGATTTGGAGGACTGCGGAAGTCCATGGGGAACCATAGAGAGTTGGAGGACTATGGAAGGCCGTAAGGAACCATAGAGAGGTGGAGGACTGTGGTGGTCAATGGGGAACCATAGAGTTCTGGAGGACTGTGGAGATTGATTGGGAGCCATAGAGGTTTGGAGGACCATGGGAGGCCGTAAGGAACCATAGAGAGTTGGAGGACTGTGGAGGTCGATTGGGAGCCATAGAGATTTGGAAGACTACGGAAGTTCATTACGAACCATAGAGTTTTGGAGGACTATGGAAGGCCGTAAGGAACCATAGAGAGGTGGAGGACTGTGGAGGTCGATTGGGAGCCATAGAGATTTGGAGGACTACGGAAGTTCATTGCGAACCATAGAGTTTTGGAGGACTATGAAAGGCCGTAAGGAACCATAGAGATTTGGAGGACTGTGGAGGTCAATGGGGAACCATAGAGGTTTGGAGGACCAGGGAAGGCCGTAAGGAACCATAGAGAGGTGGAGGACTGTGGAGGTTGATTGGGAACCATAGAGGTTTGGAGGACCATGGAAGGCCGTAAGGAACCATAGAGAGGTGGAGGACTGTGGAGGTTGATTGGGAACCATAGAGGTTTGGAGGACCCTGGAAGGCCGTAAGGAACCATAGAGAGTTGGAGAACTGTGATGGTCAATGGGGAACCATAGAGTTTTGGAGGACCGTGGAGGCCCACAAGAACCATAGAGTTCTTTGCTTTGGAGGTCCATGAGCAACCATAGAATTTTAGAGGACCATGGGGAACCATAGAATTTTGGAGGACTGTGGAGGTCCATGGGAAACCATAGAGTTTTGGAGGACCATGGAGGTCCATGGGGAACCATAGAGTTTTGGAGGACCATGGGGAACCATAGAATTTTAGAGGACCGTGGAGGTCCATGGGAAACCATAGAGTTTTGAAGGACCGTGGAGGTCCATGGGAAACCATAGAGTTTTGGAGGACCAAGGAACCCCCATGGGGAACCATAGAGTTTTGGAGGACCGTGGAGGCCCACAAGAACCATAGAGTTCTTTGCTTTGGAGGTCCATGAGCAACCATAGAATTTTAGAGGACCATGGGGAACCATAGAGTTTTGGAGGACCGTGGAGCTCCATGGTGAACCATAGATTTTTGGAGGACCGTGGAGGTCCATGAGGAACCATAGAGTTTTGGAGGACGATGGGGAACCATAGAATTTTAGAGGACCGTGGAGGTCCATGGGAAACCATAGAGGTTTGGAGGACCGTGGAGGTCCATGGGGAACCATAGAGTTTTGGAGGACCAAGGAACCCCCATGGGGAACCATAGAGTTTTGGAGGACCGTGGAGATCCATAGGGAACCATAGAGTTTTGGAGGACTTTCCTTACAGTGCCATCTTCCAACTGTAGATGGAGGCTCCGATCTCCTTCTTTGTAATCCTGGCTGATCTCTGCTGACTTCCAAACCTCCTCAGGGTCAGGGATCCAAACCCGGGTGCCCTGAATGGGGAGAGAGAAACAAGCTCCAAGTTAAGGCTGGCATTTGACCTCCAAAACCATAGAGTTCAAGCCAACCCAGCCCCAAACAGAACCACAGGCCTCCAAGACCATAGAGTGCAAGCCAAACAGGCCCCAAACACAACCAGTCCTCCAAAACCATAGAGTCCGACCCAAACTGGCTTCAAACAGAACCTAAGTCCTCCAAGGCCATAGAGTGCGACCCAAACTGAACCTAAGCTCTCCAAGACCATAGAGTCCAACCCAAACAGGCCCCAAACTGAATGACAGTCCTCCAAAACCACAGAGTCCAACCCAAACAGGCTGCAAACACAACCAGTCCTCCAAGACCACAGAGTCCAACCCAAACAGGCCCGAAACAGAACCTAAGTCCTCCAAGACCACAGAGTGTGAACCAAACAGGCCCCAAACACAACCACAGTCCTCCAAGACCACAGAGTACAAACCAAACAGGCCGCAAACACAACCAGTCCTCCAAGACCACAGAGTGCAAACCAAACGGGACCCAAACAGAACATAAGTCCTCCAAGACCATAGAGACCAATACATACAGGCCGCAAACACAACCAGTCCTCCAAGACCATAGAGTGAGACCCAAACAGGCCCCAAACAGAACCTAAGTCCTCCAGGACCATAGAGACCAACACAAACTGACCCAAAACTGAACAAGAATCCTCCAAGACCATAGAGTCCAACCCAAACAGGCTGCAAACACAACCAGTCCTCCAGGACCATAGAGTCCGACCAAAACAGGCCGCAAACACAACCAGTCCTCCAAGAGCATAGAGTCCGACCCAAACAGGCCGCAAACACAACCAGTCCTCCAGGACCATAGAGTCCGACCCAAACAGGCCACAAATGCACCACAAACTCTATGGTCAATGCGGGTCTTTCCCCATAGGACCCATCGATAAGGCTCTCTTAAAAGGGTCACACCGGCGGGCCCCACCGCCCATAGAGAAACACAGGAGGGAACGCCATCAAGGGGACACGGCCCCTTTAAGAGAGATGGCCGGGAAAAGTGGGTCAGCGCTGATTGGCTGCGGCCCAAAGCCGGGAAATAAAGCAGAGGGGAGCTGAAAGGGGGCCGGAAGTCCTCCAGCCCCATAAGTCGGTCCTCCAGCCCCACAAGTCGGTCCTCCAGCCCCATAAGTGAGTCCTCCAGCCCCACAAGTGAGTCCTCCAGACCTATAAGTGAGTCCTCCAGCCCTACAAGTAGGTCCTCCAGCCCCACACCTCAGTCCTCCAGCCCTATAAGTGAGTCCTCCAGCCCGACATCCCAGTCCTCCAGCCCCACAAGTGGGTCCTCCAGCCCTACAAGTCGGTCCTCCAGCCCCACATCCCAGTCCTCCAGCCCTACAAGTGGGTCCTCCAGACCCACAACAAAGTCCTCCAGCCCCACAAGTCGGTCCTCCAGCCCAATAAGTGGGTCCTCCAGCCCCACACCTCAGTCCTCCAGCCCCACACCGAGGTCCTCCAGCCCCAGAAGTGAGTCCGCCAGACCCAGAAGTCGGTCCTCCAGCCCCACAAGTCAGTCCTCCAGACCTACAAGTCAGTCCTCCAGCCCCACACCGAGGTCCTCCAGCCCCATAAGTGAGTCCTCCAGCCCCACAAGTGAGTCCTCCAGACCTATAAGTCAGTCCTCCAGCCCCACACCCCAGTCCTCCAGCCCCATAAGTGAGTCCTCCAGCCCCACCCCAGGTGGATCCTTATGGGGTCAGAGAAGCGTCATAGGATCCTTATGGTACCTTATGGGGTCCTATGGAATCTTATGGGGTTTTATGGGGTCTTATGGGGTCCTATGGGGTCTTATGGGGTTTTATGGGGTCCTATGGAGTCTTATAGGGTCCTAGGAGGTCTTATGGGGTTTTATGGGGTCCTATGGGGTCACAGGGAGCTTATAGGGTTCTTATAGGGTCCTATGGAGTCTTTATGGGCTCCTATGGGCTTCTATGGGGTTTTATGGGGTCTTATGGGGTCAGAGAAGGTTTATAGGGTTGTTATGGGGTCTTATGGGGTCTTATGGGGTCAGAGAAGGTTTATAGGGTCGTTATGGGGTCCTATGGGGTCTTATGGGGTCACAGGTGGCTTAAAGGATTCTTATAGGGTCCTATGGGGTCTTTATGGGCTCCTATGGGCTTCTATGGGGTTTTATGGGGTCTTATGGGGTCAGAGAAGGTTTATAGAGTCTTTATGGGATCCTATGGGGTTTATAGGGTCTTTATGGGGTCCTAAAGGCTCCTATGGGGCCCTATGGGATCCTATGGGGTCAGAGAAGATTTATGGGATCTTTATGGGGTCTTATGGGCTTCTATGGGGTCCCATGGGGTCAGAACAGCTTTATAGGGTCTCTATGGGGTCCTATGGGGTCACAGGGAGCTTATAGGGCTGTATGGGTTTTTATGGGGTCTTATGGAGTCCTATGGGGTCTTATGGGGTCTTATGGGGTCTTATGGGGTCCTATGGGGTCAGAGCAGGTTTATAGGATCTCTATGGGGTCCATTGGGGTCACAGAAGGTTTATAGGATCCTATGGGGTCCTATGGGGTCCTTATGGGGTCTTTATGGGGTTTTTATGGGGTCAGAAAAGCAGGAGGGGGGGTGGCGTTAATTGGGCCGCGGTCCCTTTAAGAAGCGGCGCCGCGCCTGCATGGGGGCAAAGGGCGCCGCTCCCCTGCCGGTCCTCCAGCCCCACAAGTCGGTCCTCCAGCCCCACACCCAGGTCCTCCAGCCCCATAAGTGAGTCCTCCAGCCCCATAAGTGAGTCCTCCAGCCCCACAACTTGGTCCTCCAGCCCCACACCGAGGTCCTCCAGCCCTATAAGTGAGTCCTCCAGCCCCACACCTCAGTCCTCCAGCCCCACACCCCAGTCCTCCAGCCCCACAAGTGAGTCCTCCAGCCCCACATTCGAGTCCTCCAGCCCCACACCCGAGTCCTCCAGCCCCATAAGTGAGTCCTCCAGCCCCACACCTCAGTCCTCCAGCCCTACATCCGAGTCCTCCAGCCCCATAAGTGAGTCCTCCAGCCCCACACCTCAGTCCTCCAGCCGCACATCCCAGTCCTCCAGCCCCATAAGTGAGTCCTCCAGCCCCACAACAAGGTCCTCCAGCCCCACATCCGGGTCCTCCAGCCCCACATCCCGGTCCTCCAGCCCCATAAGTGAGTCCTCCAGCCCCACATCACAGTCCTCCAGACCCACATCTCAGTCCTCCAGCCCCACATCCCAGTCCTCCAGCCCTACAAGTGAGTCCTCCAGCCCCACACCGAGGTCCTCCAGCCCCATAAGTTGGTCCTCCAGCCCCACACCTCAGTCTTCCAGCCCCACACCCGAGTCCTCCAGCCCCATAACTGAGTCCTCCAGCCCCACATCCCAGTCCTCCAGCCCCATAAGTGAGTCCTCCAGCTCCATAAGTGGGTCCTCCAGCCCCACATCCGAGTCCTCCAGCCCCACACCTCAGTCCTCCAGCCCCACACCCGAGTCCTCCAGCCCCACACCTCAGTCCTCCAGCCCCACAACAAAGTCCTCCAGCCCCACACCTCAGTCCTCCAGCCCTATATCCCAGTCCTCCAGCCCCACACCCGAGTCCTCCAGCCCCACAAGTAAGTCCTCCAGCCCCACACCCGAGTCCTCCAGCCCCACACCCGAGTCCTCCAGCCCCACATGCCAGTCCTCCAGCCCCACACCGAGGTCCTCCAGCCCCATAAGTTGGTCCTCCAGCCCCACACCTCAGTCCTCCAGCCCCACACCCCAGTCCTCCAGCCCCACACCCGAGGCTCCAGCCCCATAACTGAGTCCTCCAGCCCCACATCCCAGTCCTCCAGCCCCACACCTCAGTCCTCCAGCCCCACAAGTCGGTCCTCCAGCCCCAGAAGTGAGTCCTCCAGCCACACATCCGAGTCCTCCAGCCCCATAAGTGAGTCCTCCAGCCCCATAAGTGAGTCCTCCAGCCCCACAAGTGAGTCCTCCAGCCCCCCCCTCACCTTACAATAGAGCTGCGCGGCCGCCATGGCCGCCCTCCCTTTTCCCCTATAGGGCGGAGTTATGGGGCGGCCCCATAGGGCGGGGTTTTATGGGGTCGGGCTCCACCCCATAAGGAACAATGGGGGAGGGGGAGCCGCCGAGGATCCTATGGGGTTTTAGGGGTTTTATGGGGTCTTATGGGGTTTTATGGGGTCTTATGGGATCTTATGGGGCTTTTAGGGGGTTTTATGGGGTCCTATGGGGACCTATGGGGTTTAATGGGGTCCTATGGGGTTTTATGGGGGATTTATGGGGTCTTATGGGGTCCTATGGGGTCTTATGGGGTCTTCTGGGGTTTTATGGGGTCTTATGGGGTCCTATGGGGTCTTATGGGGCTTTTATGGGGTTTTATGGGGTCTTGTGGGGTTTTATGGGGTCTTATGGGGTCTTATGGGGTCCTATGGGGTCTTATGGGGTCTTATGGGGTTTTATGGGGGATTTATGGGGTCTTATCGGGCCTTATAGGATTTAATGGGGTCTTATGGGGTCCTATTGAGTTTTATGGGGTCCGATGGGGTCTTATGGGGGATTTATGGGGTCCTATGGGGTCCTATGGGGTCTTATGGGGTCTTAGGGGGTTTTATGGGGGATTTATGGGGTCTTATGGGGTTTTATGGTTTCTTATGGGGCCTTATAGGGTTTAATGGGGTCTTATGGGGTCCTATTGAGTTTGATGGGGTCCTATGGGGTCTTATGGCGTCCTATGGGGGCTTATGGGGGATTAATGGGGTCTTATGGGGTCCTATGGGGTTTAATGGGGTCTTATGGGGTCCTATGGGGTTTTATGGGGTCTTATGGTTTCTTATGGGATCTTATGGGGTTTTATGGGGTCCTATGGGGTCCTATGGGGTCTTATGGGGCTTTTATGGGGTTTTATGGGGTCTTGTGGGGTTTTATGGGGTCTTATGGGGTCTTATGGGGTCCTATGGGGTCTTATGGGGGATTTCTGGGGTCTTATGGGGGATTTCTGGGGTTGTATGGGGTCTTATTGAGTTTTATGGGGTCCTATGGGGTCTTATGGGGGATTTATGGGATCTTATGGGGGCTTATGGGGTCGTATGGGGTCTTATGCGGTCCTATTGAGTTTTATAGGGTCTTCTGGGGTTTTATGGGGTCCTATGGGGTCTTCTGGGGTTTTATGGAGGATTTATGGGGTCCTATGGGGTCTTATGGGGTCTTATAGGTCCTACGGGGTCTTGTGGGGTTTTATGGGGGATTTATGGGGTTCTATGGGGGTTTTATGGGGGCTTATGGGGTTTTACGTGGTTTTATGGGGTCTTATGGGGGATTTATGGGGTCCTATGGGGTTTTATGGGGTCTTATGGGGTCCTATGGGGTCTTATGGGGTCTTATGGGGTCCTATGGGGTTTTATGGGGTCCTATGGGGTCTTATGGGGGATTTATGGGGTTTTATGGGGGCTTATGGGGTTTTAGATGGTTTTATGGGGTCTTATGGGGTCCTTATGGGATCTTATGGGGACTTATGGGGTTTAATGGGGTTTTATGGCATCTTATGGGGTCCTATGCAGTCCTTCTGGAATCCTATGGGGTCTTAAGGGGTCTTATGGGGTCCTATTGACTTTTATGGGGTCTTATGGGGTCTTATTGGGTTTTATGGGGTCTTACAGGGTTTTATGGAGAATTTATGGGGTCTTATGGGTGTAATTGGGGCTTATGGGGTCCTTATGGAGTCGTTATGGGGTCTTATGGGGTCCTATGGGGTTTTATGAGATCTTAGGGGATCCTCTTGAGTTTTATGGGGTCTTATGGGGTCCTATGGGGTCTTATGGGGTTCTATGGGGGATTTATGGGGTTTAATGGGGGCTTATGGGGTTTTTAGGGTCGTTATGTGGTCCCATGGGGTTTTATAGGGTCTTACATGGTCCTATGGGGTTTTATGGGGACCTATGGGGTCTTATGGGGTCCAATGAGGGCTTATGGGGTTTTATTGGGTCCTTATGGGGTCCTATGGGATTTTATGGGGTCTTACAGGGTCTTATGGGCTCCTATGGGTTCTTATGGGGTTTTATGGGGTCCTATGGGGTTTTATGCCCTCCTATGGGGCTCTTAGGGAATCCTATGGGGTTTAATGGGGGCTTATGGGATTTTATGGGGTTATATGGTGACTTATGGGATCCTATGGGGTCCTTGTAGGGTTTTATGGGGTCCTATGGGGTCTTATGGGATCTTATGGGGTTGTATAGGGTCCTATGGGGTCCTCTTGGATCTTATGGGGTCTTGTTGGGTTTTATGGGGTCTTATGGGGGCTTATAGGGTCTTATGGGGTTGTATGGGGGCTTATAGGGTTTTAGGGGGTCCTATGGGGTCTTATGGGGTCGTAAGGGATCCTATGGGGTGTTATGGGGTCTTATGGAATCTTATAGGGTTTTTTAGGTTCTATATGGGGTCCTATAGGGTGCAATCGGGGCTTATGGAGTTTTATGGGGTCTTGTGGGGGTTTATAGGGTCCTTGTGGGGTTTATGGGGTTTTATAGGGTCCTTATGTGGTCTTATGGGGTCCTGTTGGATCTTATGGGGTCTTATTGGGTCCTATGGGATCTTATGGGGTCCTATGGGGTTTTATGGGGTTTATAAGGTCCTTATGGGGTCTGCAATGGTTTATAGGGTTCTTATGGGGTTCTATGGGGTCTTATGGGATCTCATGGGGTCCTTATGGGGTTTTATGGGGTCCCTTGTGGGGTTTTATGGGGTTTTTATGGAGTCCTATGGTGTCCCTATGGGTTCTTATGGGGTCTGAAAGCCTTTATGGGGTCCTATGGGGGCTTATGGGGTCTTTATGGGGTCAGGAGAGTTTCTAGGGTCCTTATGGGGTTTGTGAGAGCCCTTCGACCCCCTCTGACCCCATAAGGACCCCGGAACAACCCCATAAGAACCCTATAAAACCTCCCTGACCCCACAGAACCCCATAAGGACCACCTGACCCCATAAGAACCCCATAGAGCCCCATAAAGACCCCAGTAGGACCCTCCAACCCCTCCTGACCCCATAAGAGCCCCATAGGCTCCCCTAGAAACCCCACAACCCCCTAAAAACCCCATAAGAACCACCTGATCCCATAAGAACCCCATAGAACCCCATAGGACCTCCTGACCCCATAAAATCCCCTCACGACCCCGTTAGGATCCTTATAGGCATCTATGGGAGCCTAGAAGAAAACAGCGACCCCTTAAAAACCCCAAAAAAACCCTAAAATCCTTTTAGGATCCCATGAAATCCCATAGGATCCCATTGAAACCCCATTGAAAAGCATTGAAACCTCCGCCAACAGCGCCGCCTTGCGGCCGGGCGGCGAATTGCAACGCCCCTATAAAAACCCTATAAACTTCCCCCCTTCCGACCCCATAAAGGACTTTTCAAGACCCTATAAAGGGCCACAGGGCTCTAAGGACCCCATAGGATCCCATTGGGTTCCATAAGACCCCATTATGTCCCCATAAGACCCCATAGGACCCCATAAGATCCCATAGGATCACATTTTGACCCCATAAGACCCCATCATGACCCTATAAGGCCCCTGTATCCCATAGGATCCCATAAGGACCCTATAAAGACCCCATAGGGAATCGTTGGCTCCATCTTGAGCACAGAAAGACCCCAGAAGGATCCAAAAATCCCATAAGACCCCATTAATGGCCTATAAAACCCTATAGAAACTCCTTGACCCCATAAAATCCCATAAAAAGGCCATAAAGAGCCCATTAAGGTGGTGGTCCTCCAAGAGCATAGAGTTGGGGGGTGGTCGGCTAGGAAGGGCCCTCCAAGACCATAGAGTTGGGGGACATATGCATGGTCCTCCAAGATCATAGAGTTGGGGGACAAGAAATGAACGGTCCTCCAAGATCATAGAGTGGGAGAACATATGCATGGTCCTCCAAGATCATAGAGTTGGGGGACATATGCATGGTCCTCCAGGATCATAGAGTTGGGGGACATAATATGAATGGTCCTCCAAGACCATAGAGTTGGGGGGCTTAATACGAGTGGTCCTCCAGGATCGTAGAGTTGGGGAATGGTGGGCTAGGAAGGGTCCTCCAAGACCATAGAGATGCAGGACAGAGCGTGCTAGGAACAGTCCTCCAAGACCATAGAGTTGGGGGACATGAAATGAAGGTCCTCCAAGACTATAGAGTAGGGGTGTGGTGGGCTAGGAAGGGTCCTCCAAGACCATAGAGATGCGGGAGGGAGAGTGCTAGAAACAGTCCTCCAAGACCATAGAGTGGGAGCATGCTGGGCTAGGAAAGGTCCTCCAAGACCATAGAGATGCCCCACCTGGGCTAATTAAACACCTCCCGAGGGTAATTAACACCACCTGCGGGGTAATTAACCCCACCTGCTGCTCTCCACAGCCCTTCATTAACACGCAGCTAATTAGCAAAGCCACCACGACCCCCATTCAAAGCACGGCAGCGTTTTGTGCTCAATCACCGCCACGATTCCGCCTTTAAATCGATTCAAACGCGCTCAGCTCAACGAAACACCGCTTAATGAGCAAGGCCGCAATTAACCACCGCAATTAATTCCTAATTAACAGCACTTAACACGAAAAACCAAACGCTCGAAGCTCAGTGCAACTTTCTAACACCAAAAAACCATAAAACCAAACAAAGCCACGCTAATTAATCCCCAATAAGGCAGAGAAAACGGGAACCAATCGCTAACTAATCATTAACTAACGGTTATTAATTACCTGGATAACGGTCCGCCCCGCAGCCGCTTCAATGCAACTTTAATGGCGCCGCCCCGCTCCGCCCCCTTTTATACCTTCGGCCCGCGACGGAAGTGACGTCATCACGACGCGTCACAAAACCGGAAGTGCGGCACCAAAATGGCGGCGCGCAGTTCTGAAGAGCCGGAAAACCGAGCGGACGCATTTCGGTGGATTTTTGTCGGTTTAATCGGTGCTGAATGCGCGTTTTTCGCACCGGCCTGCGCCGCTTTCCTCCGCAGCAACGGGAAAACGCGGCCGGTCAGCGTCAAAGCAAACGCGTGTGTATTTTTATCGCTTTGTGTATTTCCGCGTGGCTTTCGGAACGCTAACGGCGTTTTAACGGCAGAAAATCGCGGCCGTGGGGCTCGGGAAGGGAAATAAAGCGGCGTACGGGTGAACGGAACGCGCGGCGGTTCAACGATCGAAACGGGAGAGGAAAAAGGCGAAGCGGGGTTTGCGCATGCGCAGCGCGGCGAGTGGAGCAACAGCGCATGCGCAGCGCGGCGACTTGAGCCTGCGCATGCGCGGTGTGCTAAACGGAGCAACCACGCATGCGCAAATTGATGGAAATCGGGATCCTGCACATGCGCAGTGTGAATTGAGAAGGAGAGAGCGCATGCGCAGTGTGAATTGTGACAGAAGAGGGCGCATGCGCAGTGTTGTTTTCCGACTCAGCGCATGCGCAGTAGGGTGTTGAGCGGCCGCACTTTACGTACGGCGATGACGCGCCTACGCATTTTACGTAGCGGGATCCGGCGCATGCGCAGTTCGGTTTATGGCTTGAAAACCCCATAAAAATCCTATAAAGTTCCTATAAAGTCCCCAATATGGATTTTTTATGGGATCTTATATGGGATATATGGGGTAAGAGGGTTTATATGGTTCCTATAGGGTCTCATGGGGTCTCATGGGGTCTCATGGGGTCTTATGGGGTCTTATGGGGTCATAGGACACCATAAGACCCCATAAAAGCCCATAAGACCCCATAAGGAGCCTATAAACCCTCTCTGACCTCATAAGACCCCATAAGGGGCCTATAAAACCTCTCTGACCCCATAGGACCCCATAAGGACCCCATAAAACATCTCTGACCCCATAAAACCCCATAGGACCCCATAAAAACCCTACAAACATCTTCTGACCCCATAAGGACCCCATAGGACCCCATAAAGACCCTACAAACCCCCTCTGTCCCCATAAGACCCCATAAGACCCCATAAAACCCCATAAGGACCCCGTAAGACCCCATAGGATCCCATAAGGACCCGACAAACCGTCTCTGACCCCATAAGACCCCATAAAACCCCATAAGGACCCCATAGGATCCCATAAGACACCATAGGATCCCATAAGACCCCATAAGATCTCATAAATCCCCCATACAACCCCATAAGACCCCATAAAACCCCAAAAAGCCCCCATAAAACCCCATAAGACCCCATAAAACTCAATAGGATCCCATTACACCCCATTAAACACCGTAAGACCCCATAAGACCCCATAAAACACCATAAAACCCCATTAAACACCGTAGGACCCAATAAGACCCCATAAAACTCAATAGGACCCCATAAGACCCCATAGGACCCCATTAAACCCCATAGGACCCCATAAGACCCCATAAGACCCCATTAAACCCCATAGGACCCCATAAGACCCCATAAGACCCTATAAGTCCCCCCTAGGACCCCATTAAACCCCATAAGACCCCAGAAAACCCCCATAAATCCCCTATAAACCCTGCGGCTCATTGAAATCAATGGGCTGCAGTTCCACTAATTGGCCACCAGGTTGCGCTGTGGCGCATAGAAATTAATGCGCCACAGCGCCGCCTTGTGGCCAATTAGTAAAATTGCAACCAATTGATTTCGATGCGCCACAGCGCCGCCTTGCGGCCAATTAACGGAACTGCAGCCCTTTAATTTCAATGCGCCACAGCGCCGCCTGGCGGCCATGGAGAGAATCGCAGCCCATTGATTTCAATGAGCCGCAGGGTTTATAGGGGCTGCGATTCTCTCCATGGCCACCAGGTGGCGCTGCGGCTCATTGAAATCAATTGGCTCCAATTCCGTTAATTGAAACATGTTGAAACAGAGCCGCCTCCAGCACTTCCGCTCTCGACCGGAAGTGCAGAGGGGAGCGCATGCGCGCTGCGTAGTACTGACTAGCGCGAAGTGAAGCGAGTTCTGCGCATGCGCAACTCTCGAGGAATTGACGCGTGCGCTGTGTGAGCTTGAGTTGGCGCATGCGCAGTTGCATTTTCGACGTTATTAAAGGATTTGAGTAGTGCGCATGCGCAACATCCGGCTTTTGACGCATGCGCTATGAGATGCTGTGTGCTGCGCACGCGCCGCTTACCTGTATTGCGCATGCGCATTGTGTCCTTTCATGCAGCGCATGCGTACTGCGCGTGTGGCACTCGCTTGTTATGCTGCGCATGCGCTGTTTTCTGGTTAGCAGTGCTATGCGCATGCGCGCTTCCTGTATAGGGCGCATGCGCATTGTTTACACTATTTGGCGCATGCGCATTCCTTCTTATTGCGTATGCTGCGCATGCGCGCTAGACGTGTTCGAATAGAGCGCATGCGCACTGAAGCTGCTGCTTCTTTTGCGCATGCGCGGAGCGCGCAGTTTGAATCCTGCGCATGCGCAGTGTCGTTTTCATACCGAGCTTGGCTAGCGAACGGGCTCCGGTGGCGACCTCGCTGTGGCCGCTTCCATCCCATAATGGCTGCCGAGGAGCTGGAGGATTTGTGCTCCCACATCAACGCCAAGATCGGCTGCGTGAAGAAGCTGCTCCAATTAAGGGCTATCGGTGGGGCGGGCGCTAATTGGGTTAATGAGCCCCTATGGGGGCGACGTGGGGGGTTGTTAATGATTTCTTAATTAATGAATTAGCGTCTTCATTAGGGAGGGAGGCGTCGTTGAAGGCGGTGCTGGCCAACGTAGGGCAGGAGATGGCGGTGCTGCACGGCTTGCTGGGGGAGTTGGAAGGAGAAGTCAATCAGCGGCGGCAATTAGCAGCCCTGCTGCAGGTGAGGTTGATGATTGCTTAATTAGCGCGGCTCGTTAGCCGTCCGCCTCATTAAGCTCGTCGTAGGAAACGAGGAAACGGGTGGAAGAGGAAAAGATGGAAGCGGAGCTGTTGCAGAGGAACTTCCCGCTGGAGCTGAGCTTGAAAAAGGAGCCTCGGCTCGTTAAGAAGCCAATTAAGGAGGCTGAGTTCGTTAAGGAGCCGGTGTTAATTAGCGTGGAGGAGTTTGAGAACGTTCCAGGGTGAGGAAGTTGGGCTTGCAGCTCATTTGGCCCCATTCGATTCGCTGCCCGCTGTCGTTTTTCCTTCCTTTCTTCCCTTCTTCCGGCTTGGGGTTAATTAACATCTTCGTTAATTACGTTGAGGAGGGGTTAGTTTTAATTAGCCTGTTCCGTTTCTTGCTGTTTCCTGCTCTCTTTCCCCTCTGCTTCCATTTCCTGCGCCGTTTCCGCTCTGTTTCTGGTTTTCAGGTCTGTTTCCTCTTCTATTTCCTCCCTGTTTCCTCTTATAGGATTCGGTTTCCTCCTTATTTCCCCTTATTGGACTCTATTTCCTCCCTATTTCCTTATATAGGATTCTGTTTCCTCCCTATTTCCTTATATAGGACTCTGTTTCCTCCCTGTTTCCCCTTATTGGACTCTATTTCCTCCCTATTTCCCCTCATAGGATTCTGTTTTCTCCCTATTTCCCCTTATAGGATTCTATTTCCTCCCTATTTCCTTCTATATGATTCTATTTCCTCCCTATTTCCCCTTATTGGACTCTATTTCCTCCCTACTTCCCCTTATTGGACTCTATTTCCTCCCTATTTCCTCTCATAGGATTCTGTTTCCTCCCTATTTCCTGTTACAGGACTCTATTTCCTTCCTGCTTCCACTTATAGGATTCTATTTCCTCCCTATTTCCCCTTATTGGATTCTATTTCCTCCCTGCTTCCACTTATAGGATTCTATTTCCTCCCTGCTTCCCCTTATTGGACTCTATTTCCTCCCTATTTCCTCTCATAGGATTCTATTTCCTCCCTATTTCCTTATATAGGATTCTGTTTCCTCCCTATTTCCTTATATAGGACTCTGTTTCCTCCCTATTTCTACTCATGGGATTCTATTTCCTCCCTATTTCCCCTTATAGGATTCTGTTTCCTCCCTATTTCCTGTTACAGGACTCTATTTACTTCTGCTTCCACTTATAGGATTCTATTTCCTCCCTATTTCCCCTTATAGCATTCTATTTCCTCCCTATTTCCCCTTATTGGACTCTATTTCCTCCCTGCTTCCACTTATTGGATTCTATTTCCTCCCTATTTCCTTATTTAGGATTCTGTTTCCTCCCTATTTCCCCTTATTGGACTCTATTTCCTCCCTGCTTCCACTTATAGGATTCTATTTCCTCCCTATTTCCCCTTATTGGACTCTATTTCCTCCCTATTTCCCGTTACAGGACTCTATTTCCTTCCTGCTTCCACTTATAGGATTATATTTCCTCCTCTACTTCCCCTATTGGACTCCATATTTCCTCCCTATTTCCTCTCATAGGATTCTATTTCCTCTCTATTTCCCCTTGTTGGGTTCTATTTCCTGTCTATTCCCATTTTTTGGCCAATTTCCACATTCTACTCCCCCTTCCTCTTCCACTTCCTCTTCTATTTCCACCCTCCACCACCATTTTTGCCCCTATTTCCCAACCTCTTCCCTCTCTACTCCCATTTCCTCTTCCATTTCCTCTTCTATTCCCATTGTATTCCCACTTCCTCTTCCATTTCCCCCCTCCACCCCCATTTCTCCCCCTATTTCCCCCTTCCACCCCCACTTTTCCCCCTCTTTCCCCCTCTCCTTCCCCTCCCTTCCCATTTTTACCCCTATTTCCCCTTCTCTTCCCCCTCTACCCCCATTTCCTCTTCCATTTCCCTCTCTATTCCCACTTCCCCTTCCTTTTCCCCCCTCCACCCCTATTTCTCCCCCCATTTCCACCCCCACTTTTCCCCCTTTCCCCCTCTTTCCCCTTCTCCTTCCCCTCCCTTCCCATTTTTACCCCTATTTCCCCTTCTCTTCCCCCTCCACCCCATTTCCTCTTCCATTTCCCCCTCTATTCCCACTTCCCCTTCCGTTTCCCCCCTCCACCCCCATTTCTCCCCCCGTTTCCCCCCTATTTCCCCCTTCCAACCCCACTTTTCCCCCTATTTCCTCCTCTACTTCCCCTCCCTTCCCATTTTTACCCCTATTTCCCCTTCTCTTCCCCCTCCACCCCCATTTCCTCTTCCATTTCCCCCTCTATTCCCACTTCCCCTTCCGTTTCCCCCCTCCACCCCCATTTCTCCCTTTATTTCCCCCCCTTCCACCCCACTTTTCCCCCTCTTTCCCCCTCTCCTTCCCCTCCCTTCCCATTTTTACCCCTATTTCCCATTCTATCCCCCCTCCACCCCCATTTCCTCTTCCATTTCCCCCTCTATTCCCACTTCCCCTTCCGTTTCCCCCCTCCACCCCTATTTCCCCCCCTTCCACCCCCACTTTTCCCCCTTTCTTCCCTCCCCCCCCCCAACTTTCCCCCCTACTTCCCACCTCCCCTCCCCCCCCGCTTCCCCTTCCTTCCTTCCTTCCTTCCTCCCTACTTCCTCCCCTTTTTCCTCTTCCAGCTACATGAGAGGCCGACTGACCCTGGCTCAAATCAACGCCTCCCTTCAAATCCTCCACGCCGCCGCCGCTTCCAAATACAAAATCCTCCACCAAAACCCCAAATCCATGACTTCCTCCATCCGTTCCCTTTACCATCGTTTCCGGGAAGAGGAAACCAAAGAAACCAAAGGTAAAACGTTTGGTGGAAGCGGAGAGGAAACGGCTTTTTCTTCCACTTCCTCCCTTCAGCTTCGCTTCCTCTTTTTTTTCTTGTTTTCTAGGTGAGATTTTCGTGGTGGAAGCCGACCTGAAAGAATTCACCCAGGTGAAGATGGATAGGAGATTCCACGCCGTTCTCAACGTCCTCCGCCATTGCCAAAGGCTTCGGGAGGTGCGGGGGGCCCGCCTGGTTCGTTACGTGCTTTGTTAACGAGCTAGGATTAATTAGCATCGAGGAGAAGCAGTGAAATCCCTATTGTCAGCACTTCGGCTTTCCGGTGTGGGTTGGCTGGAGGACTAATGGCGGCTGGGAGGACTGATGGCGGCTGGAGGCGGCCGCCCGGTTCGTTGCGTGCTTCGTTAACGAGCTAGAAGTAATTAACATGTGTGTAAGTCATTAAATAATTGCAATCAGTGCTTGGTTTTGTGGTGTGTTAAGTGGAGAGTCGGGGGGCTGGAGGACTAATGGCGGCTGGAGGACTAATGGCTGGAGGACTGATGGCGGCTGGAGGACTGATGGCTGCTGGAGGACTGATGGCGGCTGGAGGACTGATGGCTGGAGGACTAATGGTGGCTGGAGGACTGATGGCAGCTGGAGGACTGATGGCGGCTGGAGGACTGATGGCTGCTGGAGGACTGATGGCTGGAGGACTAATGGCTGCTGGAGGACTGATGGCGGCTGGAGGACTGATGGCAGCTGGAGGACTGATGGCGGCTGGAGGACTGATGGCTGGAGGACTGATGGCTGGAGGACTGATGGCGGCTGGAGGACTGATGGCTGCTGGAGGACTGATGGCTGGAGGACTAATGGTGGCTGGAGGACTGATGGCGGCTGGAGGACTGATGGCTGGAGGACTGATGGCAGCTGGAGGACTGATGGCTGTTGGAGGACTGATAGCTGGAGGACTGATGGCAGCTGGAGGACTGATGGTGGCTGGGAGGACTGATGGCTGGAGGAGTAATGGCTGCTGGAGGACTGATGGCGGCTGGAGGACTGATGGCAGCTGGAGGACTGATGGCTGGAGGACTGATGGCGGCTGGAGGACTGATGGCTGCTGGAGGACTAATGGCTGGAGGACTAATGGCTGCTGGAGGACTGATGGCGGCTGGAGGACTGATGGCTGCTGGAGGACTGATGGCTGGAGGACTGATGGCTGCTGGAGGACTGATGGCTGGAGGACTGATGGCAGCTGGAGGACTGATGGCAGCTGGAGGATTGATGGCGGCTGGAGGACTGATGGAGGCTGGAGGACTAATGGCTGGAGGACTGATGGCTGCTGGAGGACTGATGGCTGGAGGACTAATGGCTGGAGGAGTAATGGCGGCTGGAGGACTAATGGCTGGAGGACTGATGGCGGCTGGAGGACTGATGGCTGGAGGACTGATGGCGGCTGGAGGACTGATGGCGGCTGGAGGACTGATGGCTGCTGGAGGACTGATGGCGGCTGGAGGACTAATGGCAGCTGGGAGGACTGATGGCTGCTGGAGGCGCCCAGCTCCTTCATTATGTCCTTTGTTAATGAGCTGTAGCTAATTAGCATCTTTGTAAGTCGCTAATTAATTAGTCTGATCGCTTGGATGGCGGCTGGAGGACTAATGGCGGCTGGAGGACTGATGGCTGCTGGAGGACTGATGGCGGCTGGAGGACTGATGGCGGCTGGAGGACTGATGGCTGGAGGACTAATGGCGGCTGGAGGACTAATGGCGGCCCTAATTAGCTCCCCACCCCCCCCATTAGCCTAATAATAATCACCATTCCCAATTAATGCCTCTGTATCTCATTAAGTACCCCCGCTAATTGCCCCTCCCCGCTCTAATTACCCCTCCTCCCTCTAATTAGCCCCTTCTAATTACCCCATCCCCTCTAATTACCCCTACCCCCTCTAATTACCCTCTCTAATTGCCACTCTAACTTCTAATTACCCCTACCACTCTAATTACCCCCCTCTAATTACCCCTACCCCCCCTAATTACCCCCTAACTATTCCCTGTAATTACCCCTTCTAATTAAGCCCTCTAATTACCCTAAGAGCCCCATTCTCTCCATCACTCCAACTCCAGCCAATCACGGCGCTCCCTCCCCTTCAAATCCCGCCCTCTCTCCCCACCCCCTCCCTCCGATTGGCCCTCACCTCAAGCGCCACTCTCATTGGCCGCACCGCGGCGAAGCCTCCCTTCCGATTGACCACGCGCCCGTCAATCACCCCGCAAAGCCCCGCCTCCCGGAAGGGCCCTCAGAGCCGCCGTTTCCCGCCCTTCATTCGGCGCCGGCCGCCGCGGCGGACGGAGCTGCGCCGCTTGCCGATCTCCACAGGGAAATAAAGGCGATTTTAAAAGCCGCCAGCGCTCCGAAAGCGGTAAAAAGGGAACGAGGGGAGAAAGGAAGAAACGGAGGATTCAGCCGGGACGGGTAGAACGCTTGGGAGGGGGAGGGGAGGAAGGAGGAACAACCCACAGCCCATCCCCCATTGGCAACCGTTGCTATTTGACATCCCGTTGGATCCTATTGGATCCTTTCGGATCCTATTGGCACGCCGTTGCATCCTCTTGGATCCCATTGGACCCTATGGGATCCCATTGGATCCCATTGAATCCCATTGAACCCCATTAAATCCCATTTGATCCCATTTGATCCCATTGGACCCCATTGCAATCCTATAAGATAACATTGCCACCCCATAGGACCCCATTGGATCCTATTGGACCCCATTAAATCCCATTGGACCCCATTGCCACCCTATAGGACCCCATTAAACTCCATTAAATCCCATTAGACCCCATTGGACCCCATTGGATCCCATTGGACCCCATTAAACCCCATTAGACCCCATTGGACCCCATTGCCACCCTATAGGACCCCATTGGACCCCATTAAATCCCATTGGCCCCCATTGAATCCTATAGGACCCCAGTGAATCCCATTGGATCCCATAAAATCCCATTGCCACCCATTGGACCCCATTGAATCCCATTGGACCCCATTGGATCCCATTGCCACCCATTTGGATCCCATTGAACCCCATTGAATCCCATTGGACCCCATTGCCACCCTATAGGACCCCATTGAATCCCATTAGACCCCATTGGACACCATTGAATCCCATTGGATCCTATTGGACCCTATTGGACCCCATAAAATTCCATTAGACCCTATTGGACCCCATTGCCACCCTATAGGATCCCATTGGACCCCATAAAATCCCATTGCCACCCTACAGGACCCCATTGCCACCCTATAGGATCCCATTGGACCCCATTGGATCCCACTGGACCCCACTGGACCCCATTGCCACCCTATAGGACCCCATTGAATCCCATTGGACCCTATTGGACCCCATAAAATCCCATTAGACCCTATTGGACCCCATTGCCACCCTATAGGACCCCATTGGATCCCATTGGACCCCATTAAATCCCATTGGACCCCATTGGACCCCATTGCCACCCTATAGGACCCCATTGGACCCCATTGAATTCCATTGGATCCTATTGGACCCCATTGGACCCCATAAAATCCCATTAGACTCTATTGGACCCCATTGCCACCCTATAAGACCCCATTGGACCCCATTGGATCCCACTGGACCCTATTGGACCCCATTGCCACCCTATAGGATCCCATTGGACCCCATAAAATCCCATTAGACCCCATTGGACCCCATTGCCACCCTATAGGATCCCATTGGACCCCATAAAATCCCATTGCCACCCTACAGGACCCCATTGCCACCCTATAGGACCCCACTGGACCCCATTGGATCCCACTGGACCCCATTGGACCCCATTGCCACCCTATAGGACCCCATTGGATCCCATTGGACCCCATAAATTCCCATTAGACCCCATTGAATCCCATTGGACCCTATTGGACCCCATAAAATCCCATTAGACCCTATTTGACCCCATTGCCACCCTATAGGACCCCATTGGATCCCATTGGACCCCATAAAATCCCATTAGACCCCATTGTCACCTTATAGGACCCCATTGGATCCTATTAGACCCCATAAAATCCCATTGGACCCCATTGCCACCCTATAGGACCCCACTGGACCCCATAAAATCCCATTAGACCCTATTGGACCCCATTGCCACCCTATAGGACACCATTGGATCCTATTGGACCCCATAAAATCCCATTGGACCCCATTGGACCCCATTGCCACCTTATAGGACCCCATTGGATCCTATTAGACCCCATTAAACCCCATTGGACCCTATAGGACCCCATTGCCACCCTATAGGACCCCATTGGACCCCATTGGATCCCATTGAATCCCATTAGACCCCATTGGACCCCATTGCCACCTTATAGGACCCCATTGGATCCTATTAGACCCCATAAAATCCCATTGGACCCCATTGCCACCTTATAGGACCCCATTGGATCCCATTGGACCCCATAAAATCCCATTAGACACCATTGGACCCCATTGTCACCCTATAGGATCCCATTGGACTCCATTAAATCCCATTGGACCCCATTGGACCCCATTACCACCCTATAGGATCCCATTGGACCCCATTAAATCCCATTGGACCCCATTGCCACCTTATAGGACCCCATTGGATCCTATTAGACCCCATAAAATCCCATTGGACCCCACTGCCACCCTATGAGACCCCATTGGATCCCATTGGACCCCATAAAATCCCATCAGGACCCTATTGGACCCCATTGCCACCCTATAGGATCCCATTGGATGCTATAGGACTCCATTGCCACCCTATAGGACCCCATTGGATCCTATTGGACCCCATTGCCACCCTATTGGACCCTATTGGACCCCATTGAATCCCATTAAACCCCACTGGACCCCATTGCCACCCTAAAAGACCCCATTGGACCCCATTAAATCCCATTGCACCCCATTGGACCCCATTGAATCCCATTGGACCCCTTTAAATCCCATAAGTCCCCACTGGACCCCATTGCCACCCTATAAGACCCCACTTGACCCCATTAAATCCCATTGGACCCCATTGCCACCCTATAGGATCCCATTGGACCCTATTGAATCCCATCAGACCCTATAGGACCCCATTAAACCCCATTAGACCCCATTGGACCCCATTGCCACCCTATAGGACCCCATTGGACCCCATTAAATCCCATTGGCCCCCATTAAATCCTATTGGACCCCATTGGACCCCACTGGATTCCATTCCCACCCCATTCCCACCCCATCCCTTCTTGGCTCCCCTAAAACCCCCTCTCTCCCCTAATTAACCCTAATTAACCCCTAATTATCCTCTTTCCAGGCCCCTGAATCCTATTAACACCATGCTGTCCCGCTTCCGCCTGACCCTACAACGCTGTGTGCACACCAGGGAGAAGGGGAAACCCCTCATGTTGAACCCCCGCACCAACAAGGTCAGTCGGCGTCTTAATTACCTCTTAATTAGTTAATTGGGGCCTCTGCTGCGGACCTTGGACCTCGTTGTGCTGTAAAACCTGTGAGATTTCAAGAAACGGCGGCCTTGGAGGACCAACAGGCGGACTTTGGTCCTCCACAGGGTGTTAAAGGTGGTGGATTTCAAGAGACGGCGGCCTTGGAGGACCAACAGGCGGACTTTGGTCCTCCACAGGGTGTTAAAGGTGGAGGGTTTCAAGGGCTAGTGCTCTTGGAGGACCAACAGGCGGACTTTGGTCCTCCACAGAGTGTTAAAAGTGGAGAATTTAAACATACGGTGCTCTTGGAGGACCAACAGGCGGACTTTGGTCCTCCACAGGGTGTAAAAGGTGGAGGGTCTCAAGACAGTGCTCTTGGAGGACTAACAGGCGGACTTTGGTCCTCCACAGGGTGTAAAAGGTGGAGGGTTTCAAGAGATAGTGCTCTTGGAGGACTAACAGGCGGACTTTGGTCCTCCACAGAGTGTTAAAGGTGAAGGTAGTGGTCTTGGAGGACCAACAGGCAGACTTTGGTCCTCCTGAGGCTGTCAAACATGGTGGATTTAAAGCGACAGCGCTCTTGGAGGACCAACAGTCGCTCCCACAAACCTTCGTCCTCCATAGGCTGTAAATCCCAGAGGATTTAAAGCGACAGCAACCCTTGGAGGACCAAGAGTCGCTCCCACAGACGTTGGTCCTCCTGAGGCTGTCAAACATGGAGGATTTAAAGCGACAGCGCCCTTGGAGGACCAACAGTCGCTCCCACAGACGTTGGTCCTCCATAGGCTGTCAAACCCACCGGATTTAAAGCGACAGCGCTCTTGGAGGACCAACAGTCGCTCCCACAAACCTTCGTCCTCCATAGGCTGTAAATCCCAGAGGATTTAAAGTGACAGCGCTCTTGGAGGACCAACAGTCGCTCCCACAAACCTTCGTCCTCCATAGGCTGTAAATCCCAGAGGATTTAAAGCGACAGCAACCCTTGGAGGACCAACAGTCGCTCCCACAGACGTTGGTCCTCCTGAGGCTGTCAAACATGGAGGATTTAAAGCGACAGCGCCCTTGGAGGACCAACAGTCGCTCCCACAGACGTTGGTCCTCCTGAGGCTGTAAATCCCAGAGGATTTAAAGCGACAGCAACCCTTGGAGGACCAAGAGTCGCTCCCACAGACGTTGGTCCTCCTGAGGCTGTCAAACATGGAGGATTTAAAGCGACAGCGCCCTTGGAGGACCAACAGTCGCTCCCACAGACGTTGGTCCTCCATAGGCTGTCAAACCCACCGGATTTAAAGCGACAGCGCTCTTGGAGGACCAACAGTCGCTCCCACAAACCTTCGTCCTCCATAGGCTGTAAATCCCAGAGGATTTAAAGTGACAGCGCTCTTGGAGGACCAACAGTCGCTCCCACAAACCTTCGTCCTCCATAGGCTGTAAATCCCAGAGGATTTAAAGCGACAGCAACCCTTGGAGGACCAACAGTCGCTCCCACAGACGTTGGTCCTCCTGAGGCTGTCAAACATGGAGGATTTAAAGCGACAGTGCCCTTGGAGGACCAACAGTCGCTCCCACAGACGTTGGTCCTTCTGAGGCTGTCAAACATGGAGGATTTAAAGCGACAGCGCTCTTGGAGGACCAACAGTCGCTCCCACAAACCTTAGTCCTCCATAGGCTGTAAATCCCAGAGGATTTAAAGCGACAGCAACCCTTGGAGGACCAACAGTCGCTCCCACAAACCTTAGTCCTCCATAGGCTGTAAATCCCAGAGGATTTAAAGCGACAGTGCCCTTGGAGGACCAACAGTCGCTCCCACAGAAGTTGGTCCTCCTGAGGCTGTCAAACATGGGGGATTTAAAGCGACAGCAACCCTTGGAGGACCAACAGACGTTGGTCCTCCTGAGGCTGTCAAACATGGAGGATTTAAAGCGACAGCAACCCTTGGAGGACCAACCCTTGCTTTTACAGACCTGAGACCTCCTCATGCTGTCCAACCCACCGGATTTAAAGCGACAGCGACCCTTGGAGGACCAACAGTCGGCTTTCTTTTTTTTCCAGGGTATGGCTTTCACCTTATTGGAACGCCAGATGTTGGGGCTTCAAGGTCTCCTTCCCCCCAAAATCGAAACCCAAGACATCCAAGCTTTACGTTTCCATAAAAACATGGCCAAGATGAGCGACCCCCTTCAAAAGTGAGCGCTGTCGACCTGTTGGTCCTCCAACAGCGGCACTTGTACACCGTGACAACCCTCTTTTTTCATGTTTGGGTGTCTTTTGAAGGTATATTTACATCATGGGGATTCAGGAAAGGAACGAGAAGCTTTTTTATCGGGTCCTCCAAGATGATATCGAGAGGTTGATGCCTGTTGTTTATACGCCTACAGTCGGACTCGCCTGTTCTCAATATGGCCATATCTTCCGCAGACCGAAGTCAGGGGTTTTTTGGGGGGGTTTCAGGGGATTTTGGGGGGTTTTTAGGGGATTATGGGGGAGTTTGGGGGGTTTTGAGGGGGTTATGGGGGATTTTGGGGGGGATTATGGGGGAATTTTGGGGTTTTGGGGGGAGGTTTGGGGGATTTTGGGGGGTTTTGAGGGGATTATGGGGGAGTTTGGGGGGTTTTGAGGGGATTATGGGGGATTTTGGGGGATTATGGGGAATTATGGGGGAAGTTTGGGGGAATTCAGGGAATTTGGGGGTTTTTGGGGAGGATTATGGGGGATTTGGGGGGGGATTTGGGGGATTTTGGGGGGTTTTGAGGGGATTATGGGGTTTTTGGGGGGATTATGGGGGTTTTGGGGGGTTTTCAGGGGATTTTGGGGGGTTTTCAGGGGATTATGGGGGAGTTTGGGGGGTTTTGAGGGGGTTATGGGGGATTTTGGGGGGATTATGGGGGAATTTTGGGGTTTTGGGGGGAAGTTTGGGGGAATTTTGGAGGTTTGGGGGGAATTTGGGGGTTTTGGGGGGGATTATGGGTTTTTTGGGGGGGATTATGGGGGATTATGTGGGGATTATAGGGGATTTCTGGGGGAAGTTTGGGGGAAATTTGGGGGATTTTGGGGAGGTTTTGGGGGAATTTGGGGGTTTTGGGGGGGTTTATGGGGGTTTTGAGGGGGTTATGGGGGATTTTGGGGAGATTATGGGGGATTTTGGGGGCGATTATGGGGGAATTTTGGGGTTTTGGGGGGAGGTTTGGGGGATTTTGGGGGGTTTCAGGGGATTATGGGGGATTTTGGGGGGTTTTGAGGGGATTATGGGGGATTTTGGGGGGATTATGGGGGAGTTTGGGGGGGATTATGGGGGAATTTTGGGCTTTTGGGGGGAGGTTTGGGGGATTTTGGGGGGTTTTGAGGGGATTATGGGGGAGTTTGGGGGTTTTGAGGGGATTATGGGGATTTTGGGGGGATTATGGGGGAGTTTGGGGGGATTATGGGGGAATTTTGGGCTTTTGGGGGGAGGTTTGGGGGAAATTGGGGGTTTTGAGGGGATTATGGGGGATTTTGGGGGGATTATGGGGGATTTGGGGGGGGATTGGGGGAATTTGGGTTTTTTTGGGGGGATTATGGGGGATTTGGGGGGGGATTTGGGGGAATTTGGGGGATTTTGGGAGTGATTATGGGGATATTGGGGGGGTTATGGGGTTTTTGAGTGGGATTATGGGGGATTTTGGGGGCCATTATGGGGGATTTTGGGAGGAATTGGGAGAATTTGGGGAAAGTTTCGGGGAATTTGGGGGTTTTGGGGGATTTTGGGGTATTATGGGGATTTTGGGGGGGATTATGTGGGAATTATGGGGGATTTGGGGAGGGTTATGGGGGTTTTGGGGTGGATTTGGGGGGCATTGGTGGAATTTTGGGGGTTTTGGGAGGAAGTTTGGGGGAATTTGGGTTTTTTTAGGGGGTTTTGGGGGGGAATTTGGGGGATTTTGGGAGGGATTATGAGGGATTATGGGGGAATTTGGGGTTTTTGGGGAGGATTATGGGGGATTCTGAGGGGAATTTTGGGGGTTTTGGGGGAATTTGGGGGTTTTGGGGTGGACTATGGGGGATTTTGGGGGGGATTATGGGGGATTTTGGGGGGAATTGGTGGAATTTTGGGGTTTTTGGGTGGAATTATGGGGGATTTTGGGGGAGATTTGGGGGAATTTTGGGGTTTTTGGGTGAAGTTTGGGGGCATTTTGGGGGTTTTGGGGGGATTATGGGGGATTTGGGGGGAATTTGGGGGTTTTGAGGAGATTTTGAGAGGATTATGGGGGATTTTGAGAGGATTATGGGGGATTTTGAGAGGATTTTGGGGGGGATTATGGGGGAATTGTGGGGTATTTGGGGTTTTGAGTGGATTTTGGGGGGATTTGGGGGGCATTTTGGGGTTTTGAGGGGATTTTGGGGGGGATTTTGGGGGGATTATGGGGGAATTCTGGGGTTTTGGGGGGGATTATGGGGATTTTGAGGGGATTTTGTTGGATTTTGGAGGATTTTGGGGGGCATTTTTTGAGATTTTGGGGGATTTGGGTGGATTTGGGGTGGATTTGGGGGCATTTTTGTGGATTTTGTCCAATTTAGGGTTGATTTTGTCAGATTTTGGGTCAATTTTGTCAGAATTTGGGTCGATTTTGTCCAATTTTGGGTGAATTTTGTCAGAATTTGGGTCGATTTTGTCCAATTTTGGGGGAATTTTGTCGAATTTTGGGGGAATTTGATGGATTTTGGTTGGATTTTGTTGGATTTGGGGTGGATTTTTGTGGAAATTTGGGGGATTTTGAGGGATTTTGATGCATTTGGGGTGGATTTGGGGGCATTTTTGTGGATTTTGTCCAATTTAGGGTTGATTTTGTCAGATTTTGGGTCAATTTTGTCAGAATTTGGGTCGATTTTGTCCAATTTTGGGTGAATTTTGTCAGAATTTGGGTCGATTTTGTCCAATTTTGGGGGAATTTTGTCGAATTTTGGGGGAATTTGATGGATTTTGGTTGGATTTTCTTGGATTTGGGGTGGATTTTTGTGGAAATTTGGGGGATTTTGAGGGATTTTGAGGGATTTGGGGTGGATTTGGGGGCATTTTTGTGCATTTTGTCCAATTTAGGGTTGATTTTGTCAGATTTTGGGTCAATTTTGTCGAATTTGGGTCGATTTTGTCCAATTTTGGGTGAATTTTATCGAATTTTGGGGGAATTTGACAAATTTTGGTTGAATTTTGTCAAATTTTGGGGGAATTTGATGGATTTTGGTTGGATTTTGTTGGATTTGGGGTGGATTTTTGTGGAAATTTGGGGGATTTTGAGGGATTTGGGGTGGATTTGGGGGAATTATGGGATGGATTTTGTTATTTTTTCCTTATTCCTTGCAGGGGTTTATTTATTTCCATCTCAGATCGAGGTCATATCAGATCTATAGTGAATAATTGGCCAGAAAACGACGTCAAGGTGAGAGAGCTGCACTTCCAGGACCTTAAAGCATCACTTCCTCTTTAACCACAAGCAATTTCCCCCTTCCCTTTTCCCATTTCCTTTCCCTTTTCCCTTCCTTTTCCCCTTTCCCATTTCCTTTCCCCCTTTTCC
Source organism: Phasianus colchicus (assembly GCF_987193195.1). Taxonomy (NCBI): domain Eukaryota; kingdom Metazoa; phylum Chordata; class Aves; order Galliformes; family Phasianidae; genus Phasianus; species Phasianus colchicus. The sequence continues at coordinate 92,375,516 of NC_143476.1, read as the reverse complement.
TTTTCCTTTTTCACTTTTCCCTGCCCTTTTCCCATTCCCTTCTGTTTTCCTTTTCCCTCTTCCTTTTCCTTTTCCCTTTCCCCTTTCCTTTTCCCTTTTTCCCTTCCCCTTTTCCTTCCCCTTTCCCTTTTCCCCCTTCCCATCCCCATTTCCATTTCCCCTTTTCCTTTTTTCTTTCCCTTTCCCTTTTCTCCTTCCCATTTCCCTTTCCTATTTCCCTTTTCCTTTTTCCACTTCCTTTCCCCCTTCTCCTTTTTCCCCTTCCCCTTTCCTATTCCTTCCCCCCTTTCCCCCTTTCCCTTCCCCATTTCCCATTCCCTTTTCCCATTTCCTTTCCCCTTTCCCTTCCCTATTTCCTTTCCCTTTCCCCTTCCCCTTTTCCTTTCCCATTTCTTCTCCCCCTTCCCCCTTTTCCTTCCCCATTTCCCATTTCCTTCCCCCCTTTTCCCTTCCCCTTTCCCTTCCCCATTTCCTTTCCCCTTCCCCTTCCCCTTTCCTTCCCCTCTCCCATTTCCTTCTCCCCTTTCCCCTTTCCCTTCCCCATTTCCTTTCCCATTTCCTTCCCCCCTTTCCCTTCCCCCTTTCCTTTCCCATTTCCTTCCCCCCTTTCCCTTCCCCTTTCCCATTTCCCATTTCCTTCCCCCCTTTCTCTTCCCCTTTCCCTTCCCCATTTCCTTTCCCATTTCCTTCCCCCCTTTCCCTTCTCCATTTCCTTTCCCCTTTCTCTTCCCCTTTTCCTTCCCCATTTCCTTCCCCCCTTTCCCCTTTTCCTTTCCCATTTCCCATTTCCTTTCCCCCTTTCCCTTCCCCTTTCCCTTCCCCTTTTCCTTTCCCATTTCCTTTCCCATTTCCTTCTCCCCTTTCCCTTCCCCTTTCCCATTTCCCATTTCCTTCCCCCCTTTCCCTTCCCCATTTCCTTTCCCATTTCCTTCCCCCCTTTCCCTTCCCCCTTTTCCTTCCCCATTTCCTTCCCCCCTTTCCCCTTTCCCTTCCCCATTTCCCATTTCCTTCCCCCCTTTCCCTTCCCCATTTCCTTTCCCATTTCCTTCCCCCCTTTCCCTTCCCCATTTCCTTTCCCCTTTCTCTTCCCCTTTTCCTTCCCCATTTCCTTCCCCCCTTTCCCCTTTTCCTTTCCCATTTCCCCTTCCCCTTCCCCTTTCCCTTCCCCTTTTCCTTCCCCATTTCCTTCCCCCCTTTCCCTTCCCCATTTCCTTTCCCCTTTCCCTTCCCCTTTTCCTTCCCCATTTCCTTCCCCCCTTTCCCTTCCCCATTTCCTTTCCCCTTTCTCTTCCCCTTTTCCTTCCCCATTTCCTTCCCCCCTTTCCCCTTTTCCTTTCCCATTTCCCCTTCCCCTTCCCCTTTCCCTTCCCCTTTTCCTTCCCCATTTCCTTCCCCCCTTTCCCTTCCCCATTTCCTTTCCCCTTTCTCTTCCCCTTTTCCTTCCCCATTTCCTTCCCCCCTTTCCCCTTTTCCTTTCCCATTTCCCCTTCCCCTTCCCCTTTCCCTTCCCCTTTTCCTTTCGCATTTCCTTCCCCCCTTTCCCCTTTTCCTTTCCCATTTCCCATTTCCTTTCCCCCTTTCCCTTCCCCTTTCCCTTCCCCTTTTCCTTTCGCATTTCCTTCCCCCCTTTCCCCTTTTCCTTTCCCATTTCCCATTTCCTTTCCCCCTTTCCCTTCCCCTTTCCCTTCCCCATTTCCTTTCCCATTTCCTTCCCCCCTTTCCCCTTTTCCTTTCCCATTTCCCATTTCCTTCCCCCCTTTCCCTTCTCCATTTCCTTTCCCCTTTCTCTTCCCCATTTCCTTCCCCCCTTTCCCCTTTTCCTTTCCCATTTCCCCTTCCCCTTCCCCTCCCCCTCTCCCATTTCCTTCTCCCATTTCCCCCTTTCCCCTCCCCACTTCCCACTTCCCATTTCCTTTTCCTGTCTCATTTCCTCCCCCCCAGGCCGTTGTCGTCACCGACGGCGAACGCATTTTAGGACTTGGGGACCTTGGGGTTTATGGGATGGGAATCCCTGTAGGAAAACTTTGCCTTTACACCGCCTGTGCTGGGATTCACCCCCACAAATGTCTGCCTGTCTGCATCGACGTCGGTACCGACAACACCGTGAGTCCTCCCACTGCTCCTCCAAACCTCCAAAAGAACCCCAAAACCAAAAAACCCCGATTCCATCCCGCTGTTGTCCTCCTGTAGGTCCTCCAAAGCTTCTTAAACCCACCAGACCCCAAAAAAACCCCAAAACCTCCCCAAAAGCTTCGATCCCATCCCACTGTTGTCTGCCTGTTGGTCCTCCAAAGCTTCTTAAACTCACCAGACCCCAAAAAAACCCCAAAACCTCCCCAAAAAACCCCGAGCCCATCACACTTCAGTCCTCCTGTAGGTCCTCCAAACCCTCTTAAACCCACCAGACCCCAAAACAACCCCAAACCTCCCCAAAAAACCCCAAGCCCATCCCACTTCAGTCCTCCTGTAGGTCCTCCAGAACCTCTTCAAACCTCCTGACCCCATAAAAAAACCCTGATCCCATAAAAAACCCCGATTCCATCCCGCTGTTGTCCTCCTGTAGGTCCTCCAGAACCTCTTCAAACCTCCTGACCCTAAAAAACCCCCAGATCCCATAAAAAACCCCGATTCCATCCCACTGTTGTCTGCCTGTAGGTCCTCCAAACCCTCTTAAACCCTCCAGACCCCCAAAAAACCCCGATCCCATCCCACTTCAGTCCTCCTGTAGGTCCTCCAAACCCTCTTAAACCCTCCAGACCCCCCCAAATCCCCGATCCCATCCCACTTTAGTCCTCCTGTAGGTCCTCCAAACCCTCTTAAACCCTCCAGACCCCCCCAAATCCCCGATCCCATCCCACTTTAGTCCTCCTGTAGGTCCTCCAAACCCTCTTAAACCCTCCAGACCCCCCCAAAACCCCGATCCCATCCCACTTTAGTCCTCCTGTAGGTCCTCCAAACCCTCTTAAACCCTCCAGACCCCCAAAAAACCCCAATCCCATCCCACTTTAGTCCTCCTGTAGGTCCTCCAAACCCTCTTAAACCCTCCAGACCCCCAAAAAACCCCGATCCCATCCCACTGTAGTCCTCCTGTAGGTCCTCCAGAACCTCTTCAAACCTCCTGACCCCATAAAAACCCCCAGACCCCATAAAAAACCCCGATTCCATCCCACTGTTGTCCTCCTGTAGGTCCTCCAGAACCTCTTCAAACCTCCTGACCCCATAAAAACCGCCAGACCCCATAAAAAACCCCGATCCCATCCCACTGTTGTTCTCCTGTAGGTCCTCCAAAGCTTCTTAAACCCACCAGACCCCCAAAAAACCCCAGACCTCATAAAAAACCCCAATTCCATCCCACTGTTGACTGCCTGTAGGTCCTCCAAACCCTCTTAAACCCACCAGACCCCCCAAAAAACCCCAGACCCCATAAAAAACCCCGATCCCATCCCACTTTAGTCCTCCTGTAGGTCCTCCAGAACCTCTTCAAACCTCCTGACCCCATAAAAGCCCCAAATCCCATAAAAAAACCCCAATCCCATCCCACTTTAGTCTTCCTGTAGGTCCTCCAAACCCTCTTAAACCCTCCAGACCCCCAAAAAACCCCGATCCCATCCCACTGTAGTCCTCCTGTAGCTCCTCCAAACCCTCTTAAACCCTCCAGACCCCCCCAAATCCCCGATCCCATCCCACTTTAGTCCTCCTGTAGGTCCTCCAAACCCTCTTAAACCCTCCAGACCCCCCCAAAACCCCGATCCCATCCCACTTTAGTCCTCCTGTAGGTCCTCCAAACCCTCTTAAACCCTCCAGACCCCCAAAAAACCCCGATCCCATCCCACTTTAGTCCTCCTGTAGGTCCTCCAAACCCTCTTAAACCCTCCAGACCCCCAAAAAACCCCGATCCCATCCCACTTTAGTCCTCCTGTAGGTCCTCCAAACCCTCTTAAACCCTCCAGACCCCCAAAAAACCCCGATCCCATCCCACTGTAGTCCTCCTGTAGGTCCTCCAGAACCTCTTCAAACCTCCTGACCCCATAAAAACCCCCAGACCCCATAAAAAACCCCGATTCCATCCCACTGTTGTCCTCCTGTAGGTCCTCCAGAACCTCTTCAAACCTCCTGACCCCCAAAAAAACCCCAGACCCCATAAAAAACCCCGATTCCATCCCACTGTTGTCCTCCTGTAGGTCCTCCAAACCCTCTTAAACCCTCCAGACCCCCAAAAAACCCCAGACCCCATAAGAAACCCCGATTCCATCCCACTTCATTCCTCCTGTAGGTCCTCCAGAACCTCTTCAAACCTCCTGACCCCATAAAAACCGCCAGACCCCATAAAAAACCCCGATCCCATCCTGCTGTAGTCCTCCTGTAGGTCCTCCAAACCCTCTTAAACCCACCAGACCCCAAAAAAACCCCAGACCCCATAAAAAACCCCGATCCCATCCCACTTTAGTCCTCCTGTAGGTCCTCCAAACCCTCTTAAACCCTCCAGACCCCCAAAAAACCCCGAGCCCATCCCACTTTAGTCCTCCTGTAGGTCCTCCAAACCCTCTTAAACCCTCCAGACCCCCAAAAAACCCCGATCCCATCCCACTGTAGTCCTCCTGTAGGTCCTCCAGAACCTCTTCAAACCTCCTGACCCCATAAAAACCCCCAGACCCCATAAAAAACCCCGATTCCATCCCACTGTTGTCCTCCTGTAGGTCCTCCAGAACCTCTTCAAACCTCCTGACCCCCAAAAAAACCCCAGACCCCATAAAAAACCCCGATTCCATCCCACTGTTGTCCTCCTGTAGGTCCTCCAAACCCTCTTAAACCCTCCAGACCCCCAAAAAACCCCAGACCCCATAAGAAACCCCGATTCCATCCCACTTCATTCCTCCTGTAGGTCCTCCAGAACCTCTTCAAACCTCCTGACCCCATAAAAACCGCCAGACCCCATAAAAAACCCCGATCCCATCCTGCTGTAGTCCTCCTGTAGGTCCTCCAAACCCTCTTAAACCCACCAGACCCCAAAAAAACCCCAGACCCCATAAAAAACCCCGATCCCATCCCACTTTAGTCCTCCTGTAGGTCCTCCAAACCCTCTTAAACCCTCCAGACCCCCAAAAAACCCCGAGCCCATCCCACTTTAGTCCTCCTGTAGGTCCTCCAAACCCTCTTAAACCCTCCAGACCGCCAAAAAACCCCGATCCCATCCCACTGTAGTCCTCCTGTAGGTCCTCCAGAACCTCTTCAAACCTCCTGACCCCATAAAAACCCCCAGACCCCATAAAAAACCCCGATTCCATCCCACTGTAGTCCTCCTGTAGGTCCTCCAGAACCTCTTCAAACCTCCTGACCCCATAAAAACCCCCAGACCCCATAAAAAACCCCGATTCCATCCCACTGTTGTCCTCCTGTAGGTCCTCCAGAACCTCTTCAAACCTCCTGACCCCCAAAAAAACCCCAGACCCCATAAAAAACCCCGATTCCATCCCACTGTTGTCCTCCTGTAGGTCCTCCAAACCCTCTTAAACCCTCCAGACCCCCAAAAAACCCCGATCCCATCCCACTTCAGTCCTCCTGTAGGTCCTCCAAACCCTCTTAAACCCTCAGACCTCCCCAAAAAAACCCCACACCCCCTAAAAAACCCCTTTCCCACCCCCCTTTGCCCCCCCAAAGCCTCTTAAAGGAGCCCCACGTCAACAATCCTAATCCCATTCTGCTGTAATCCACCTGTAGATCCTCCAAAGTCTCAGAAACCTCCAAACCTCACAAAAAACCCCGATCCCACCCTACTGTTGTTTGCTTGTAGGTCCTCCAAACCCTCTTAAACCCTCCAGACCCCCAAAAAACCCCGAGCCCATCCCACTGTAGTCCTCCTGTAGGTCCTCCAAACCCTCTTAAACCCTCCAGACCCCCAAAAAACCCCGATCCCATCCCACTTTAGTCCTCCTGTAGGTCCTCCAAACCCTCTTAAACCCTCCAGACCCCCAAAAAACCCCGATCCCATCCCACTTTAGTCCTCCTGTAGGTCCTCCAAACCCTCTTAAACCCTCCAGACCCCCAAAAAACCCCGAGCCCATCCCACTGTAGTCCTCCTGTAGGTCCTCCAAACCCTCTTAAACCCTCCAGACCCCCAAAAAACCCCGAGCCCATCCCACTGTAGTCCTCCTGTAGGTCCTCCAAACCCTCTTAAACCCTCCAGACCCCCAAAAAACCCCGATCCCATCCCACTTTAGTCCTCCTGTAGGTCCTCCAAACCCTCTTAAACCCTCCAGACCCCCAAAAAACCCCGATCCCATCCCACTCTTGTCCTCCTGTAGGTCCTCCAAACCCTCTAAAACCCTCAGACCCCCCCAAAAAAACCCCACACCCCCTAAAAAACCCCTTTCCCACCCCCCCAGAACCTCTTAAAGGACCCGTTTTATATGGGCCTGTACCAAAAACGCGACCGCTCTCCGGCCTACGACGAACTGATCGACGAATTCATGGAGGCCATCACAGACAGGTACAGCAACCCCTTTAAGAACACCCTGACAGCTTCCCTGTCCCCCTCTGTCCCCCCTTCCAAACGTGGCCGACTGTTTCTGTCCTCCTTAGATACGGCCAGAACACCTTGATTCAATTTGAGGATTTTGGAAACCACAACGCTTTCCGTTTCCTCCGGAAGTACAGGGAGAAATATTGTACCTTTAATGATGACATTCAAGGTGGGTTCTGGGGGGTCCTCAGTCCTCCAACGGGGGTTCTTGGGTCCTCCAAGGGCTCGTGGGTACTGCAGGGGGTGTTGAGTCCTCCTCCGGGTCCTCCAGTGGGTGTTGAGTTCTCGGAGGGGTGTTGAGTCCTCCTAGGGGTCCTCCAGTGGGTGTTGAGTTCTCTGAGGGGTGTTGAGTCCTCCTAGGGGTCCTCCAAGGGGTGCTGAGTTCTCCAGTAGGTGTTGAGTCCTCCTAGGAGTCCTCCAGTGGTGTTGAGTCCTCCTAGGAGTCCTCCAGTGGGTGTTGAGTTCTCCAATAGGTGTTGAGTCCTTCTAGGAGTCCTCCAGTGGTGTTGAGTCCTCCTAGGGGTCCTCCAAGGGGGGTTGAGTGCTCTGAGGGGTTTGAGTCCTCCTAGGAGTCCTCCAAGGGTTGTTGAGTCTTTCTTGGGGTCCTCCAAGGGGTGTTGAACTCTCCAATGGGTGTTGAGTCCTCCTAGGGGTCCTCCAAGGGGTGTTGAGTGCTCTGAAGGGTGTTGAGTTCTCCTAGGAGTCCTCCAAGGGGTGTTGAGTCCTCCTAGGGGTCCTCCAAGGGGTGTTGAGTTCTCTGAGGGGTGTTGAGCCCTCCTAGGAGTCCTCCAATGGGTGTTGAGTCCTCCTAGGGGTCCTCCAAGGGGTGTTGAGTTCTCCAATGGGTGTTGAGTCTTCCTCTGGGTCCTCCAAGGGAGGCTGAGTCCTCCAGTGTCTGTTGAGTCCTCCCGTGTATGTTGTTGAGTCCTCCAGTGTCCTTTGAGTCCTCCCACGGGTGTTGTTGAGTCCTCCAATGTCTGTAGAGTCCTCCTATGGGTGTCGCTGAGTCCTCCAGTGTCCTTTGAGTCCTCCTACGTGTGTTGTTGAGTCCTCCAAAGTCTCTTAAGTCCTCCTATGGGTGTCGCTGAGTCCTCCAGTGTCCTTTGAGTCCTCCTACGTGTGTTGTTGAGTCCTCCAATGTCTGTAGAGTCCACTTATGAGTGTCGCTGAGTCCTCCAGTGTCCTTTTGAGTCCTCCTAGGGCTGTTATTGAGTCCTCCAACGGGCGTTGTTGAGTCCTCCAATGCCTGTAGAGTCCTCCTATGGGTGTCGCTGAGTCCTCCAGTGTCCTTTGAGTCCTCCTACGTGTGTTGTTGAGTCCTCCAATGTCTGTTGAGTCCTCCTACGTGTGTTGTTGAGTCCTCCAATGCCTGTAGAGTCCACTTACAAGTATCCCTGAGTCCTCCAGCGTCCTTTTGAGTCCTCCTAGGGCTGTTATTGAGTCCTCCAACGGGCGTTGTTGAGTCCTCCAATGCCTGTAGAGTCCTCCTATGGGTGTCGCTGAGTCCTCCAGTGTCCTTTGAGTCCTCCTACGTGTGTTGTTGAGTCCTCCAATGTCTGTTGAGTCCTCCTACGTGTGTTGTTGAGTCCTCCAATGCCTGTAGAGTCCACTTACAAGTATCCCTGAGTCCTCCAGCGTCCTTTTGAGTCCTCCTAGGGCTGTTATTGAGTCCTCCAACAGGCGTCGCTGAGTCCTCCAGCGTCCTTTGAGTCCTCCTACATGTGTTGTTGAGTCCTCCCACGGGTGTTGTTGAGTCCTCCAATGTCTGTTGAGTCCTCCTACGTGTGTTGTTGAGTCCTCCAATGCCTGTAGAGTCCACTTACGAGTATCCCTGAGTCCTCTAGTGTCCTTTTGAGTCCTCCTAGGGCTGTTATTGAGTCCTCCAACGGGCGTCGCTGAGTCCTCCAATGCCTGTAGAGTCCTCCTATGGGTGTCGCTGAGTCCTCCAGTGTCCTTTTGATTCCTCCCACGTGTGTTGTTGAGTCCTCCAATGGCTGTAGAGTCCACTTACGAGTATCCCTGAGTCCTCCAGTGTCCTTTTGAGTCCTCCGCCGGGTGTTGTCGAGTCCTCCAGCACCAGACGAGTCCTCCAACAACCATCCCAGTCCTCCTGTCATCCCAGGTACCGCCGCCGTCGCCTTGGCAGGTCTTTTAGCAGCCCAGAAAACAACGGGAAAACCTTTAACAGAACACCAACTTTTATTTCTCGGGGCCGGAGAGGTGAGATCCGATTGTACCAATCATTTGAGATGCACGTAGAGGGTTGTCAAGTCCTCCAAGGAATGGCGACGGGGTGAAAAATCGGGTTGTTTTCACCCCCCACCAGGCAGCGTTGGGGATTGCAAACCTCATTGTTATGGCCATGGTGGAGAACGGGGTTCAAATCGACGAGGCGCGTCGGAGGATTTGGATGTATGACAAGCACGGGTTGGTCCTCCAGGTACAACCATCCCGAAACAACACCTTGATTCATCCTATGGCGGGGTGGAGGGGGGTCTTTGAGGCTTTCTGGGGGTGTTGAGTCGTCCTGTGGGTGTTGAGTCGTCCTGTGGGGTCTTTGAGGCTTTCTGGGGGTGTTGAGTCGTCCTGTGGGTGTTGAGTCCTCCTATGGGGGTTGTTGAGTCCTCCTATGGGTGTTGAGTCCTCCTATGCGGGTCATTGGATCCTCCTATGGGTGTTGAGTCCTCCAGCGGGGGTCGTTGGGTCCTCCAACGGGTTTTGAGTCCTCCTATGGGGGTTGTTGAGTCCTCCTATGGGTGTTGAGTCCTCCTATGCGGGTCATTGGATCCTCCTATGGGTGTTGAGTCCTCCAGCGGGGGTCGTTGGGTCCTCCAACGGGTTTTGAGTCCTCCTATGGGGGTTGTTGAGTCCTCCTATGGGTGTTGAGTCCTCCTATGCGGGTCATTGGATCCTCCTATGGGTGTTGAGTCCTCCAGCGGGGGTCGTTGGGTCCTCCAACGGGTTTTGAGTCCTCCTATGGGGGTTGTTGAGTCCTCCTATGGGTGTTGAGTCCTCCTATGCGGGTCATTGGATCCTCCTATGGGTGTTGAGTCCTCCAGCGGGGGTCGTTGGGTCCTCCAACAGGTGTTGAGTCCTCCTATGGGGGTCGTTCGGTCCTCCAACGGGTTTTGAGTCCTCCTATGGGGGTCAGTGGGTCCTCCAAGGGGGTTTGGAGTCCTCCTATGGGTGTTGAGTCCTCCTATGGGGGTCGTTGAGTCCTCCAACGGGTTTTGAGTCCTCCTATGGGGGTCGTTGGGTCCTCCTGTGGGTGTTGAGTTGTTCTATGGGAGTTGTTGGGTCCTCCAACGGGTTTTGAGTCCTCCTATGGGGGTCGTTGGGTCCTCCTGTGGGTGTTGAGTTGTTCTATGGGAGTTGTTGGGTCCTCCAACGGGTTTTGAGTCCTCCTATGGGGGTTGTTGGGTCCTCCTGTGGGTGTTGAGTTGTTCTATGGGAGTTGTTGGGTCCTCCTATGGCTGTTGAGTCCTCCTATGGGGGTTGTTGGGTCCTCCTGTGGGTGTTGAGTTGTTCTATGGGGGTTGTTGGTCCTCCTATGGGTGTTGAGTCCTCTTATGGGGGTTGTTGGGTCCTCCTGTGGGTGTTGAGTTGTTCTATGGGGGTTGTTGGTCCTCCTATGGGTGTTGAATCCTCCTATGGGTGTCGCTGAGTCCTCCAACACCTCCGGAAGTCCTCCAACCCCCCGTCTTTCCCCTGACAGGGTAGAAAAGAGAAAGTGGATTCCAACCAGGAACCGTTTGCACACCCACCTCCAGGCTCCATCCCCCAGACCTTCGAGGAGGCTGTGACGTCACTCAGGCCCTCGGCTATCATTGGTCAGTCGCTTGTCACCTTCCCAAGGTGGGGTTGTTGGTCCCCCTTGTTTTGGGGGGGTCCTGGGGGCACTGACTGTTCCCTACCCCCGATTGTTTCTCAGTCCTCCGCTGGAGGACTGCTTTTTTTCTGCTCTCTTTGGCCTCCGATTGTTTCTCGGTCCTCCACTGGAGGACTTTTGCTCAGTCCTCCAGTGGAGGACTGTCTCTTTGGGCTCTGATTGTTCCTCAGTCCTCCACTGGAGGACTGTTTCTCCACCCCCATTGGACGACTGTTCCCTCCACCCCCATTGGTTGATGATTCCTCCACTCCCATTGGACGACCGTTCCCTCCACCCCCATTGGTCGATGATTCCTCCACCCCCATTGGTTGACGATTCCTCCACCCCTATTGGACGACTGTTCCCTTCACCCCCATTGGTTGATGATTCGTCCACTCCCATTGGACGACTGTTCCCTCCACCCCCATTGGACGACTGTTCCCTCCACCCCCATTGGTTGAAGATTCCTCCACCCCTATTGGACGACTGTTCCCTTCACCCCCATTGGTTGATGATTCGTCCACCCCCATTGGTCGATGATTCCTCCACCCCCATTGGTTGACTGTTCCCTCCACTCCCATTGGACGACTGTTCCCTCCACCCCCATTGGACGACTGTTCCCTCCACCCCCATTGGACGACTGTTAGCTCCACCCCCATTGGTCGATGATTCCTCCACCCCCATTGGACGACCGTTCCCTCCATCCTCATTGGTTGACAGTTCCCCCCCCACCCCCCTCCAGGTGTAGCAGGCGCCGGCAGACTCTTCACTCCTTCAGTCCTCCGCAAGATGGCCGCCATCAACGACCGTCCAATCATCTTCGCCCTCAGCAACCCCACAGCCAAAGCTGAGTGTACAGCCGAAGAGGCCTACACCCTAACAGAGGTAAACCCTCCACATTTTCGGGCTGTTTTTTGGCCTCTGGGAGGACTTGCAGGGTGTTGGAGGTCCTCCAGCAAGTCCTCCAACTACCCTAGGAGGACTTTTGGGGTGTTGGAGGACCTCCAAGAGACCTTTTGGGGTGTTGAAGGTCCTCCAAGAGACCTTTTGGGGTGTTGGAGGTCCTCCAGCAAGTCCTCCAGCTACAACAGGAGGACTTATGGGGTGTTGGAGGACCTCCAAGACGACTTTTGGAGTGTTAAAGGTCCTCCAAGAGACCTTTTGGGGTGTTGGAGGTCCTCCAGCAAGTCCTCCAGCTACAACAGGAAGACTTATGGGGTGTTGGAGGACCTCCAAGAAACCTTTTGGGGTCTTGGAGGTCCTCCAAGGTTTCTTATAGGGTCTTTTAGGGTCTTTTAGGACCTTTTAGGATCTTTTAGGGTCTTGTAGGGTCTTGTAGGGTCTTGTAGGGTCTTTTAGGGTGTTGGAGGACCTCCAAGATGGTTTTTGGGGTCTTGGAGGTCCTCCAAGGTTTCTTATAGGGTCTTTTAGGATCTTTTAGGGTTTTTTAGGGTCTTTGGGGTCTTTTAGGGTCTTTGGGGTCTTGGTGGTCCTCCAAGATTTCTTTTAGGGTCTTTTAGGATCTTTTAGGATCTTTTAGGGTCTTTTAGGGTCTTTTAGGGTCTTTCAGGTTCTTTTAGGATCTTTTAGGATCTTTTAGGGTCTTTCAGGTTCTTTTAGGTTCTTTTAGGGTCTTTTAGGATCTTTCAGGTTCTTTTAGGATCTTTCAGGTTCTTTTAGGGTCTTTTAGGATCTTTCAGGTTCTTTTAGGATCTTTCAGAACCTTTTAGGATCTCCGCAACCCCGGCGTTTTTTGAGCATCTCCCGAAACCCCAAATGCATTTTATAGGATTTTCCACCTCCCCCTCATCCCCCAACCCTATAAAATCCCCTATAAATGTTTATAGGGTCGCTGTCTGTTCGCCAGCGGAAGCCCCTTCGACGTCGTGACCCTAAAAGACGGACGAACTTTTCAAGCGGGTCAAGGAAACAACGCTTACATTTTCCCAGGTTTTATGGGATTTTTGTAGGGTTTTTGTAGGATTTTGGAGGATTTCAGGGGAAATGGAAACCCTATAAGGGTTGAATGGGGTTTATGGGGTCAGGAAGGGGGTTTATAGGGTTTTTTTTTATGGGGTTTTTTGTAGGGGTGGTGACAGCGGTTATAATGGGGGATTCTGGTTCTTATGGGGTTTTCATGGGGTTTTTATGGGGTTTTATGGGATTTTATGGGATTTTATGGGGTTTTAGGGGATTTTATGGGATTTTAGGGGATTTTAGGGGATTTTATGGGGTTTTAGGGGATTTTATGGGATTTTATGGGGTTTGAGGGGGAAAGAAAACCCTATAAGGGATGAATGGGGTTTATGGGGTCAGGAAGGGGGTTTATAGGGTTTTTTTTATGGGGTTTTTTCTAGGGGTGGCGACGGAGGTTATAATGGGGGATTCTGGTTCTTATGGGGTTTTTATGGGGTTTTTATGGGGATTTAGGGGATTTTATGGGGTTTTAAGGGATTTTATGGGATTTTAGGGGATTTTATGGGATTTTATGGGATTTTAGGGGATTTTAGGGGATTTTATGGGGTTTGAGGGGGAAAGAAAACCCTATAAGGGATGAATGGGGTTTATGGGGTCAGGAAGAGGGTTTATAGGGTTTTTTTTAATGGGGTTTTTTGTAGGGGTGGCGTCGGAGGTTATAATGGGGGATTCTGGTTCTTATGGGGTTTTTATGGGGTTTTAGGGGATTTTATGGGGTTTTAGGGGATTTTAGGGGATTTTATGGGATTTTATGGGGTTTTATGGGGTTTTATGGGATTTTATGGGATTTTAGGGGATTTTATGGGTTTTTATGGGATTTTATGGGATTTTATGGGATTTTAGGGGATTTTAGGGGATTTTATGGGGTTTGAGGGGGAAAGAAAACCCTATAAGGGATGAATGGGGTTTCTGGGGTCAGGAAGGGGGTTTATAGGGTTTTTTTTTATGGGGTTTTTTCTAGGGGTGGCGTTGGCAGTGATTTTAAGCGGCGTCAGGCACATCAGCGATCGGGTTTTTTTGGAGGCGGCCAAGGTGGGTTTTATGGGGTTTTTTATGGGGTTTTTTATGGGGTTTTGGGGTTTATGGGGTCTTATGGGGTTCTATGGGGGATTATGGACTTGATTTTATGGGGTTTCTGGGGTTTTATGTGGTTTATGGGGTCCTATGGGATCTTATGGGGGGTTATGGGGTTTTATGGGGTCTTATGTGGTTCTATGGGGTTCTATGGGGTTCTATGGGGTTTTATGGGGTTTTTTATGGGGTTTTTTATTGGGTTTTGGGGTTTATGGGGTCTTATGGGGTCCTATGGGGGATTATGGAGTTGATTTTATGGGGTTTCTGGGGTTTTATGGGGTCTTATGGGGTTTTATGGGGTTTTATGGGGTCTTATGGGGTCTTATGTGGTTCTATGGGGTTCTATGGGGTTCTATGGGGTTTTATGGGGTTTTTTATGGGGTTTTTTATAGGGTTTTGGGGTTTATGGGGTCTTATGGGGTCCTATGGGGGATTATGGAGTTGATTTTATGGGGTTTCTGGGGTTTTATGGGGTTTTATGGGGTCTTATGGGGGGTTATGGGGTTTTATGGGGTTTTTTATGGGGTTTTATGGGGTTCTATGGGGTTTTATGGCGTTTTTTATGGGGTTTTTTATGGGGTTTGGGGGTTTATGGGGTCCTATGGGGTCTTTTGGGGGGTTATGGGGTTTTATGGGGTCTTATGTGGTTCTATGGGGTTTTATGGGGTTCTATGGGGTTTTATGGGGTTTTTTATGGGGTTTTTTATGGGGTTTGGGGGTTTATGGGGTCTTATGGGGTCTTATGGGGGATTATGGAGTTGATTTTATGGGGTTTCTGGGGTTTTATGGGGTTTTATGGGGTTCTGTGGGGTTTTATGGGGTTTTTTATGGGTTTTTTTATGGGGTTTTGGGGTTTCTGGGGTCTTATGGGGTCCTATGGGGGATTATGGACTTGATTTTATGGGGTTTCTGGGGTTTTATGAGGTTTCTGGGGTTTTGTGGGGTTTTATGGGGTTTTATGGGGTTTTATGGGGTCTTATGGGGTTTTTTATGGGGTTTTATGGGGTCTTATGGGGTTTAATGGGGTTCTATGGGGTTCTATGGGGTTTTATGGGGTTTTATGGGGTCCTATGGGATTTTATGGGGTTCTATGGGGTTCTATTGGTTTCTATGGGGTTTTATGGGGTTCTATGGGGCTCTATGGGTGCCAATGGGTGCCATGGGTGCCATTGAGTTCTATGGGTGCCAATGGGTCCCAGTGGGTTCTATGGGTGCCATTGGGTTCTATGGGTGCCACTGAGCTCCATTGAGTTGTATGGGGGCTAATGGATCTTAATGGGTTCTATGGGTGCCAATGGGTGCCATTGGGTTCTATGGGTGCCAATGGGTTGTATGGGTGCCAATGGGTGCCATTGGGTTCTATGGGTGCCAATGGGTGCCATTGGGTTCTATGGGTGCCATTGGGTTGTATGGGTGCCAATGGGTGCCAGTGGGTTCTATGGGTGCCATTGGGTTCTATGGGTGCCAATGGGTGCCATTGGGTTCTATGGGTGCCAGTGCGTCTCAATGGGTGCCAACGGGTTCTATGGGTGCCAATGGGTCCCATTGAGTCCCACTGACTTCTATGGGTGCCAATGGGTCTCAGTGGGTCTCGATGGGTGCCATTGGGTTCTATGGGTGCCAGTGAGTCTCAGTGGGTGCCAATGGGTCTCACTGGGTTCTATGGGTGCCAATGGGTGCCAATGGGTCCCATGGAGTTCTATGGGTGCCAATGGCTCTCAGTGGGTTCTATGGGTGCCAATGGGTGCCAGTGGGTCTCACTGGGTTCTATGGGTGCCACTGAGCTCCATTGAGTTGTATGGGTGCCAATGGGTGCTAATGGGTTCTACGGGTGCCAATGGGTGCCATTGGGTTCTATGGGTGCCATTGGGTTGTATGGGTGCCAATGGGTGCCAGTGGGTTCTATGGGTGCCATTGGGTTCTATGGGTGCCAATGGGTGCCATTGGGTTCTATGGGTGCCATTGGGTTCTATGGGTGCCAATGGGTGCCATTGGGTTCTATGGGTGCCATTGGGTTCTATGGGTGCCAATGGGTCCCAGTGGGTTCTATGGGTGCCATTGGGTTCTATGGGTGCCATTGAGTCCCACTGGGTTCTATGGGTGCCAATGGGTGCCAGTGGGTCTCAGTGGGTTCTATGGGTGCCAATGGGTCTCAATGGGTGCCAGTGGGTCTCAGTGGGTTCTATGGGTGCCAGTGGGTCCCGTTGAGTCCCACTGACTTCTATGGGTGCCAGTGGGCCTCAATGGGTGCCAATGGGTCTCCATGGGTTCTATGGGTGCCAATGGGTCCCACTGACTCCCACTGAGTTCTATGGGTGCCAGTGGGTCTCAATGGGTGCCAATGGGTCTCAGTGGGTTCTATGGGTGCCAGTGGGTCCCACTGACTTGTATGGGTGCCAATGGGTCCCATTGGCTTCTATGGGTTCCAGTGCGTCTCAGTGGGTCGTATGGGTGCCATTGGGTCTCAATGGGTGCCAATGGGTCTCAGTGGGTTCTATGGGTGCGAGTGGGTCTCAATGGGTTCTATGGGTGTCAATGGGTTTCAATGGGTGCCAATGGGTCTCAGTGGGTTCTATGGGTGCCAGTGGAGCTCAGTGGGTTCTATGGGTGTCAATGGGTCTCAATGGGTGCCAGTGGGTCTCAGTGGGTCTCAATGGGTCTCAACGGGTCCCATTGAATTCTATGGGTGCCAGTGGGTCTCAATGGGTGCCAATGGCTCCTATGGCTGCCAGTGGGTCTCAATGGGTTCTATGGGTGCCAATGGAGCTCAGTGGGTTCTATGGGTGTCAATGGGTTTCAATGGGTGCCAATGGGTGTCAATGGGTTCTATGGGTGCCAATGGGTCTCAGTGGGTTCTATGGGTGCCAGTGGAGCTCAGTGGGTTCTATGGGTGCCAGTGGGTCTCAATGGGTTCTATGGGTGCCAGTGGCTCTCAGTGGGTCTCAATGGGTCTCAGTGGGTTCTATGGGTGCCAATGGGTGCCAGTGGGACTCAGTGGGTTCTATGGGTGCCAATGGGTCTCAGTGGGTTCTATGGGTGTCAATGGCTCTCAGTGGGTTCTATGGGTGCCAATGGGTCTCTATGGGTGCCAGTGGGTCTCAGTGGGTCTCAATGGGTCTCAATGGGTCCCATTGAATTCTATGGCTGCCAGTGGGTCTCAATGGGTTCTATGGGTGCCAATGGGTGCCAATGGGTCCCATTGAGTTCTATGGGTGCCAGTGGCTCCCAGTGGGTTCTATGGGTGCCAATGGGTCTCTATGGGTTCTATGGGTGCCAGTGGGTCTCGATGGGTTCTATGGGTGCCAGTGGCTCTCAGTGGGTCTCAATGGGTCTCAGTGGGTCTCAATGGGTGCCAATGGGTTCTATGGGTGCCAATGGGTGCCAGTGGGACTCGGTGGGTTCTATGGGTGCCAATGGGTCTCAATGGGTGCCAATGGGTCTCACTGGGTTCTATGGTTGCCAATGGGTCCCACTGACTCCCACCGAGTTCTATGGCTGCCAGTGGGTCTCAATGGGTGCCAATGGCTCCTATGGGTGCCAATGGGACTCAGTGGGATCTATGGGTGCCGATGGGTCTCTATGGGTTCTATGGGTGCCAATGGGTCTCAGTGGGTTCTATGGGTGCCAATGGGTCCCAATGGGTCTCACTGAGTTCTATGGGTGCCAGTGGGTCTCACTGGGTTCTATGGGTGCCAGTGAGTCCCATTGAGTTGTATGGGTGCTAATGGGTCCTAATGGGTTCTATGGGTGCCAATGGGTGCCATTGGGTTCTATGGGTGCCATTGAGTCCCACTGGGTTCTATGGGTGCCAATGGGTGCCAGTGGCTCTCAATGGGTTCTATGGGTACCAATGGGTCCTATTGCGTTCTATGGGTGCCAGTGGGTCTCAATGGGTGCCAATGGCTCTCAATGGGTCCCATTGAGTTCTATGGGTGCCAACGGGTCTCTATGGGTTCTATGGGTGCCAATGGGTCTCAATGGGTCCCATTGAGTTCTATGGGTGCCAACGGGTCTCTATGGGTTCTATGGTTGCCAATGGGTCTCAGTGGGTTCTATGGGTCTCAGTGGGTCTCAATGGGTGCCAATGGGTTCTATGGGTGCCAATGGGACTCAGTGGGTTCTATGGGTGCCAGTGGGTCTCAATGGGTCTCAGTGGGTTCTATGGCTGCCAATGGGTCTCAATGGGTGCCAATGGGTCTCACTGGGTTCTATGGTTGCCAATGGGTCCCACTGACTCCCACCGAGTTCTATGGCTGCCAGTGGGTCTCACTGGGTGCCAATGGCTCCTATGGGTGCCCCATCCTCCCCCACAGGCCCTAACAGAGCAGCTCAACCCCTCAGACCTCTCGCAAGGCCGCCTTTACCCCCCTTTATCCAACATCCGCGACGTCTCCATTTCCATCGCCATCAAGGTGAGCCTTTCCCCTCCCCCTCCCCCCCCCGTTTACACACTCGTGTGACTTCACACCCACCCCAAAACCCCGAAAATAAGGTGATGGAATTCCTCTACGCCAACGGAATGGCTTTTCATTACCCGGAACCGGAAGACAAATCTATTTACGTTCGTTCCAAAGTTTGGACTTATGAATACGAATCCTTCGTTCCCGACGTTTACGATTGGCCCAAATCTGCCCTGCATTGAAAAACTCCTTTTTTCACTCCGTTTTCACACCGTTTTCACTCCGTTTTGCTGCTTTTTTTTTTTTGGGGTTTTTTTTGGCTTTTTTTTCTTGCCGTGCGGGCGGCGGATGAGAAACGAAGAGTTAAAAAAAAAAAAAAAAAAAAAAACAACGAAACGCGCCCGCCCGCGTCGCTCGCTGCGCGTCAAACGTAATGACGATTTGTGCGCATGCGCGGGGAGAGGGTGGTGGTTGTGGCGGGATGAGGCGCATGCGCGGTGAGAGACACGGAAGTGAGGGCTGATTGCCCGGATGTGGCGCATGCGCGGTGCTAGCTAGACCCGGAAGTGAGAAGCAACAGTGTCCAAATGTGGCGCATGCGCGGTGCCAGCAAGACCCGGAAGTCAGAACCAACAGTGCCCGGATGTGGCGCATGCGCAGTGGTAACAAACTGGGATCAGAGGCAGAACGTACCCGGATGTCGCGCATGCGCGGTGCTGATAAAGCGGAATCAGATGCAGGCGGTGCGCGGATGTAGCGCATGCGCGGTGAGAGCAGAACCCGAAAGTGAGAGGGAGGATTGTCCGGATGTGGCGCATGCGCGGTGAGAGACAGACCCGGAAGTGAGAAGCAACAGTGCCCGGATGTGCCGCATGCGCAGTGGTAACAAACTGGGATCAGAGGCAGAACGTACCCGGATGTAGCGCATGCGCGGTGCTGATAAAGCGGAATCAGAGGCAGGCGGTGCGCGGATGTGGCGCATGCGCGGTGCTAGCTAGACCCGGAAATGAGAAGCAACAGTGCCCGGATGTGCCGCATGCGCAGTGGTAACAAACTGGGATCAGAGGCAGAACGTACCCGGATGTAGCGCATGCGCGGTGCTGATAAAGCGGAATCAGAGGCAGGCGGTGCGCGGATGCGGCGCATGCGCGGTGAGAGCAGAACCCGGAAGTGAGAAGCGACAGTGCCCGGATGTAGCGCATGCGCGGTGCTAAGAAAGCAGAACGAGTAGAGAAAGGTGCTGTCCGGACGTGGCGCATGCGCGGTGAGAGCAGAATCCAAAAGTGAGGAGCAGTGCCCGGATGTGGCGCATGCGCGGTGCCAGCAAGACCCGGAAGTGAGAACCAACAGTGCCCGGATGTGGCGCATGCGCAGTGCAAACAAACTGGGATCAGAGGCAGAAGGTACCCGGATGTGGCGCATGCGCGGTGCTGATAAAGCGGAATCAGAGGCAGGCGGTGCGCGGATGTGGCGCATGCGCGGTGAGAGCAGAACCCGGAAGTGAGAGGGAGGATTGTCCGGATGTGGCGCATGCGCGGTGAGAGACAGAACCCGGAAGTGAGAAGCGACAGTGCCCGGATGTAGCGCATGCGCGGTGCTAAGAAAGCAAGACCCGGAAGTGGGAGGAGAAACTACACGGATGTGGCGCATGCGCAGTGCTAACAAAATAGAATCAGAGGCAAGAGGTGCCCGGATGTGGCGCATGCGCGATGCTAGCCAGACCCGGAAGTGCGAAGCGACAGTGCCCGGATGTCGCGCATGCGTAAAACCAACAATAAACAAAGGCCAAAAGTACCCAGATGTTGCGCATGCGTAGACAGAGCCAGACACGGAAGTAAACGCTAATCACCCGGATGCTGCGCATGCGCAACGCCAATACCAAAGGGAGGCAGCAATAGCCGGATATTGCGCATGCGCCATCCCTACAGAACCCGGAAGTGGCGAGGAGTGAATGCGACGCATGCGCAATGCTAATTATCTAAAAGCAAAGGCCCGATGCCCGGATGTAGCGCATGCGCAGTTGTGGCTGCGCCTGCACATGGAGACGGCGATTCCCGGATGTCGCGCATGCGCAGTACGCAGAAGCGGCCTCGGAATCACATGGATGTGGCGCATGCGCAATTGCGGCTAAAACCGAAATACGGGGACAATAAAACGGCTTTTCCCGAGAGCGGCGCATGCGCGATGGCGGTTTTACCTCCTTTTTGTGATCCCGGTGCCCGGATGTTGGCGCCCCGGTTGACCGTTGCGGCGGACACGTGATGTTGGCGGTCCCTGGTTGAGGCACGGAGTTCCCGGATGTTGCGCATGCGCAGTGGTTAACGGATGTCCATTTCTAACACCCGGATATCGCGCATGCGCACTATTCCCTTTCATCCACCGCGCATGCGCAATACCCTCAACACCCGGATGTTCCTTTGCATTACCCGGATGTTGCGCATGCGTATTATTCGCGTTTGACCTTTGCGCATGCGCCCTACCCTCATTACCCTGATCTTCCCTCTCTTTACCCGGATGTTGCGCATGCGTACTATCCATGCTCGTTTTGCGCATGCGCCCTTCTCTCAACGCCCGGATTAAACCTTGAATCCCCGGATGTTACGCATGCGTAGTATTCAACCTCCACTGCTGCGCATGCGCGCTCACCGCAGTTTCCGGATGTAACTCGTGACTCCCCGGATGTCGCGCATGCGCACACCACCCCACACCCGGATGTAACCGCCGAATACCCCGGATGTCGCGCATGCGCCGTAATTCCGGCCGTGTCGGCGGGACGCGAGAGCGGCCCGGAGCCGCCCGTTGAATCGCGATGCCGTTTCTCATCGCATGCGCCCTACCCTCAATACCCGGATGTTCCTTCGCGTTACCCGGATGTTGCGCATGCGTACTATTGGCGTTCTTACTATTGCGCATGCGCCGTCCTCTCAATAACCCGATTTCCCTTTCCAACACCCGGATTTCGCGCATGCGCACTTTTCGCTTTGCACCTCCGCGCATGCGCACTGCCATCAATACCCGGATGTTTCCCCTCATTACCTGGATGTTGCGCATGCGTACTATTCTCTTTCCACTAATGCGCATGCGCTCTTCGCTTAATACCCGGATGAAACCGTGAATCCCCGGATGTTGCGCATGCGTATTATTCGCATCCGGCTCTACGCATGCGCCCTGCCCTCAATACCCGGATGTCCTCCTCTGATTCCCGGATGTTGCGCATGCGTAGTGTTCGTGCTTTGCGTTTGCGCATGCGCCTTTCCTGCAGTGCCCGGATGTCACCCGTGGATCCCCGGATGTGGCGCATGCGCACAGCCCCCCACACCCGGATGTAACCGCGTAATACCCCGGATGTCGCGCATGCGCCCTAAGTCCGGCCGTGTCGGCGGGACGCGAGAGCGGCCCGGAGCCGCCCGTTGAATCGCGATGCCGTTTCTCACCGCATGCGCCCTACCCTCAATACCCGGATGTTCGTTCGCGTTACCCGGATGTTGCGCATGCGTACTATTGGCGTTCTTACTATTGCGCATGCGCCGTCCTCTCAATAACCCGATTTCCCTTTCCAACACCCGGATTTCGCGCATGCGCACTTTTCGCTTTGCACCTCCGCGCATGCGCACTGCCATCAATACCCGGATGTTTCCCCTCATTACCTGGATGTTGCGCATGCGTACTATTCTCTTTCCACTAATGCGCATGCGCTCTTCGCTTAATACCCGGATGAAACCGTGAATCCCCGGATGTTGCGCATGCGTATTATTCGCATCCGGCTCTACGCATGCGCCCTGCCCTCAATACCCGGATGTCCTCCTCTGATTCCCGGATGTTGCGCATGCGTAGTGTTCGTGCTTTGCGTTTGCGCATGCGCCTTTCCTGCAGTGCCCGGATGTAACCCTTGGATCCCCGGATGTGGCGCATGCGCACAGCCCCCCACACCCGGATGTAACCGCCGAATACCCCGGATGTCGCGCATGCGCCGTAAGTCCGGCCGTGTCGGCGGGACGCGAGAGCGGCCCGGAGCCGCCCGTTGAATCGCGATAGCGTTTCTCACCTCCTCCATCAACCATGTCGATATCGAACCCACCGAGCAGCAACGACGCGTGCTTGAGCATCGTCCACAGCCTGATGTGTCACCGGCAGGGCGGCGAAAGCGAGACGTTCGCCAAGCGGGCGATCGAAAGCTTGGTGAAGAAACTGAAAGAAAAAAAAGACGAGTTGGATTCCCTTATCACGGCTATCACGACAAACGGGGCTCACCCGAGTAAATGCGTGACGATTCAACGTACTTTAGACGGGAGGTTACAGGTTGCCGGTAGGAAAGGTTTCCCTCACGTTATTTACGCTCGGTTGTGGCGTTGGCCGGATTTGCATAAGAATGAATTGAAGCACGTCAAGTATTGCCAGTTTGCTTTCGATTTGAAATGCGACAGCGTTTGTGTGAATCCTTATCATTACGAGAGGGTCGTCTCGCCTGGAATCGGTGAGGAGGGTTTTTTTTTTTTTGGGGGGGGGGGGGATATGGGGGTGTTGGGTGATGTGGTGAGGTGGTGGATGCTGCATTGTTGGCTGTTTCCACGCAGGATCCCACATAACCCCATAGGATCTCTTGTTATCCTATAGGATTCCCTGTTATCCCATAGGATCCCCTGTTATCCCATAGGATTCCCTGTTATCCCATAGGATCCCCCATTGAATCCCCCGTAGGATCCCCTATGACCACACAGGATCCCCCATAGGATCCCCCATAGGATCCCCCATTGCCCCATAGGATCCCCTGTTATCCCATAGGATTCCCTCTTACCCCATAGGATCCCCTGTTATCCTATAGGATTCCCTGTTATCCCATAGGATCCCCTATTGAATCCCCTATAGGATCCCCCATTACCCCATAGGATCCCCCATTGAATCCCCTATAGGATCCCCCATTACCCCATAGGATCCCCCATTGAATCCCCTATAGGATCCCCCATTACCCCATAGGATCCCCTATTGAATCCCCCATAGGATCCCCCATTACCCCATAGGATCCCCTATTGAATCCCCCATTGGATCCCCTATGACCCCATAGGATCCCCCATAGGATCCCCCATTACATCCCCCATTGCCTCATAGGATCCCCCATTACCCCATAGGATCCCCTATTGAATCCCCCATTGAGTCCCCCGTTACCCCATTGAATCCCCCATTACCCCATAGGATCCCCCAATACCCCATAGGATTCCCTGTTATTCCATAGGATCCCCCATTGAATCCCCTATAGGATCCCCCATTACCCCATAGGATCCCCTATTGAATCCCCCATTGAATCCCCCATTACCCCATAGGATCCCCCATTACCCCATAAGATCCCCTATTGAATCCCCCATAGGATCCCCTATGACCCCATAGGATCCCCCATTACCCCTTAGGATCCGCTATTCAATCCCCCATTGAGTCCCCCGTTACCCCATAGGATCCCCCATGACCCCATAGCATTCCCTGGTACCCCATTGAATCCCCTGTTATCCTATAGGATCCCCCATTATCCCATAGGATCCCCCACTGCCCCATAGGAATCCCTGTTACCCCATAGGATCCCCTATTGAATCCCCCATTGAGTTCCCTGTTACCCCATAGGATCCCCCATTACCCCATAGGTTCCCCCATTACCCCATAAAATCCCCCATTGAATATCCCATAGGATCCCCTATGACCCTATAGGATCCCCCATTACCCCATAGGATCCCCCATTACCCCATAGGATCCCCTGTTATCCCAGTGCATCCCCCATTGTCCCATAGGATCCCCGATTACCCCATAGGATTCCCCGTTATCCCATAAGATCCCCCATTACCCCATAGGATCCCCTACTGAATCCCCCATTACCCCATAGGATCCCCCATTACCCCATAGGATTCCGTTACCCCATAGGATCCCCCATTGCCCCGTAGGATTCCCTGTTACCCCATTGAATCCCCTGTTATCCCAGAGGATCCCCCATTATCCCATAGGATCCCCCATAGGATCCCCCATTACCCCATAGGATTCCGTGTTACCCCATAGGATCCCCCATTACCCCATAGGATCCCCTATGACCCCATAGGATCCCCCATAGGATCCCCCATTACATCCCCCATTGCCTCATAGGATTCCCTATTACCCCATAGGATCCCCTATTACCCCATAGGACCCCCATTGCATCCCCCATAGGATCCCCTATTGAATCCCCCACAGGATCCCCCATTACCCCATTGAATCCCCCATAGGATCCCCCATTACCCCATAGGATCCCCCATTACCTCATCAAATCCCCTATTACCCCATAGGATCCCCTATTGAATCCCCCATAGGATCCCGCATTACCCCATACATTCCCCCATAGGATCCCCCATTACCCCATAGGATCCCCTATTACCCCATAGGATCCCCCATTACCCCATAGGATCCCCTATTACCCCATAGGATCCCCTATTGCCCCATTGGATTCCCTGTTACCCCATAGGATCCCCCATTACCCCATAGGATCCCCTATTGCCCCATAATATCCCCCATTACCCCATAGGATCCCCCATTACCCCATAGGATCCTCTCTTACCCCATAGGATCCCCCATTACCCCATAGAATCCCCCAATGCCCCATAGGATTCCCTATTACCCCATAAGATCCCCCATTGCATCCCCCATTACCCCATAGGATCCCCCATAGGATCCCCCATTACCCCATAAGATCCCCCCCATTGAATCCCCCATTAAATCCCCCATTGCCCTTTAGGATCCCCCATAAGATCCCCCATTACCCCATAGGATCCCCCATTACCCCATAAGATCCCCCATAGGATTTCCTATAGGATCCTCTATTACCCTATGGGATCCCCCATTGAATCCCCCATAGGATCCCCCATTAAGTTCCCTATATAATCCCCCATAGGATCCCCCATAGGATCCCCCATTACCCCATAGGATCCCCTATTGAATCCCCCATAGGATCCCCTATTACCCCATAGGAACCTTTACAGAATCCCCCGGAGGATCCCCCATAACCCCATTAAATCCCCTATTACCCCATAGGATCCCCCATTTCCCATTGAATCCCCCATAAAATCCCTCATTACCCCATAAAATCCCCCCTTACCCCATTAAATCCCCCATTACCCCATTAAATCCCCCATTACCCCACAAAATACCCCATAAAATCCCCCCTTACCCCATAAAATCCCCCCTTATCCCATAGAATCCCCCATAAAATCCCCCATTACCCCATAAAATCCCCCTTCATCCCATAGAATCCGCCATAAAATCCCCTTTACCCCATAAAATCCCCCATAACCCCATAGAATCCCCCATAAAATCCGCCATTACCCCATAAAATCCCCCTTTATCCCATAGAATCCCCCATAAAATCCCCTTTACCCCACAAAATCCCCCATTACCCCATAAAATACCCCATAAAATCCCCCCTTACCCCATTAAATCCGCCATTACCCCATAAAATCCCCCATTACCCCATAAAATCTCTCATTACCCCATAAAATCCCCCATTACCCCATAAAATCCCCCTTTACCCCATAGAATCCCCCATAAAATCCCCTTTACCCCATAAAATCTCCCCTTACCCCATAAAATACCCCATAAAATCCCCCCTTACCCCATAAAATCCCCCTTTATCCCATAGAATCCGCCATAAAATCCCCTTTACCCCATTAAATCCCCCATTACCCCATAAAATACCCCATAAAATCCCCCCTTACCCCACAATATCCCCCATTACCCCATAAAATCCCCCATAAAACCCCCCTTACCCCATAAAATCCCCCATTACCCCATAGAATCCCCCATTACCCCACAAAATACCCCATAAAATCCCCCCTTACCCCACAAAATCCCCCATTATCCCATAAAATCCCCCATTACCCCACAAAATCCCCCATAAAATCCCCCCTTACCCCATAGAATCCCCTATATAACCCCCATTACCCCATAAAATCCCCTATAAAATCCCCCCTTACCCCATAAAACCCCCCATTACCCCATAAAATCCCCCTTTACCCCATAGAATCCCCCATAAAATCCCCCCTTACCCCATAAAATCCCCCATAAAACCCCCCATTACCCCATAAAATCCCCCTTTATCCCATAGAATCCCCCATAAAATCCCCTTTACCCCATAAAATCCCCCTTTATCCCATAGAATCCCCCATAAAATCCCCCCTTACCCCATAAAATCCCCCATTACCCCATAGAATCCCCCATTACCCCACAAAATACCCCATAAAATCCCCCCTTACCCCATTAAATCCCCCATTACCCCATAACATCCCCCCTTACCCCATAAAATACCCCATAAAATCCCCCTTACCCCATAAAATGCCCCATTACCCCATAGAATCCCCCATAAAATCCCCTTTACCCCACAAAATCCCCCCTTACCCCATCAAATCCCCCATTACCCCATAGAATCCCCCATAAAATCCCCTTTACCCCATAAAATCCCCCCTTACCCCATAAAATCCCCCATTACCCCATAGAATCCCCCATCAAATCCCCTTTACCCCACAAAATCCCCCCTTACCCCACCAAATCCCCCACAATATCGCCCATTACCCCATAAAATCCCCCATAAAACCCCCCCTTACCCCACCAATCCCCCATCACCCCATAAAATCCCCCATCACCCCATAAAATCCCTCATCACCCCATAAAATCCCCCATAAAATCCCCTAAAAAATCCCCTATTAAACCCCCCATTCGTTCCCCTTCCATTCCACCCCACCTGGATTCCACTCCGGGTTTTCCATTGTCTTCCATTGGCCCCCATTGAAATCCATTGAAATCCATTGAAATCCATTGGCCTCCATTGAAATCCATTGATCCGCTCCGTTCCGATTCCGCTCCGCGTTTTCCAGCCGACCCGGCTCCCAAGCCATCAATAAGCCATTAATAATGAGCTAATAATCAATTAAGAATTGATTAATTACCACCGATACTTTGCTAAATCCATCGGCAGCCCCGCTAATAATCTTAATAAGATGTTAATAGTCCATTAATAGTCCGTTAATTGTCTGTTAATAGTCCATTAATAGTTTATCAATTAGGTGTTAATAATCATTAATAATTCATTAATAATCGATTAATTCACCCCAATACTTTGCTAAATCCATCGGCAGCCCCGCTAATAATCTTAATAAGCTGTTAATAAGCTGTTAATAGTCCATTAATAGTCCGTTAATAGTCAGCTAATAGTCCATTAATAATTTATCGATTAGGCGTTAATAATCCATTAATAATCCATTAATAATCGATTAATTCACCCCAATACTTTGCTAAATCCATCGGCAGCCCCATTAGTAATCTTAATAATCTGTTAATAAGCTGTTAATAGTCCATTAATAGTCTGTTAATAGTCCATTAATAATTTATCAATTAGACGTTAATAATCCATTAATAATCGATTAATAATCGATTAATTCCCCCCGATATTTTGCTAAATCCATCGGCAGGCTCATTAATAATGTTAATAGTCCATTAATAGTTCATTAATAGTCCATTAATAGTCTGTTAATAATCCATTAATAATCCATTAATAACCCGTTAATAATCCGTTAATAATGCATCAATAATCGATTAATAATTGATTAATTGCCCCGATATTTTGCTAAATCCATCGGTAGCCACATTAATAATACTAATAATCAATTAATAATTTGTTAATAGTCCATTAATAGTCTACTAATAGTGTGTTAATAATACATTAATAATCTGTTAATAATGCATTAATAGTGGGTTAATAATTGATTAATTGCCCCCGATATTTTGCTAAATCCATCAACAGCCGTGTTAATTACGTTCATAATCAGTTAATAATAGATTAATAATCTGTTAATAGGCCATGAATAGTCCATTAATACTTCGTTAATAATCCATCAATAATCCGTTGATAATCTGTTAATAATCAATTAATAATTAATTCGCCCCAATACTTTGCTAAATCCATCGGCAGCCCCGTTAATAACGTTAATAATCTGTTAATAATCCATTAATAGTTCATTAATAGTCCATTAATAGTCTATTAATAATCTATACATAATGTGTTAATAATGCATTAATAATCTGCTAATAATTAGTTAATAATTGATTAATTCCCCCCGATATTTTGCTAAATCCATCGGCAGCCCCATTAATAATGTTAATAATGTACTAATAATTTGTTAATAATCACTTAATACTTTATTAATAGTCCGTTAATAGTTTGTTAATAATTTATTAATAATTTATTTAAAATATTTATTAAAAATAATTTATTAAAAATTGATTTTCCTATTAATCCCATCAAAAACCCCATTAACCCATTAATAATCCCATTAATAGCCCCATTAATCCATTAATAATCCCATTAATCTCACTAATAATCCACCAATAATCCTATTAATCCATTAATAATCCTATTAAATCTCATTATTAATCCCCCAATAATCCTATTAATTCCATCTAAATTCCTAATAATCCCATTAATAATCGTATTAATACCATTAATAGCCCCATTAATCGTTAATAATCCCATTAATCCACCAATAATCCCATTAATTCCATCTAAATTCCTAATAATCCCATTAATAATTGTATTAATCCTATTAATAGCCCCATTAATCGTTAATAATCCCATTAATCCACCAATAATCCCATTAATTCCATCTAAATTCCTAATAATCCCATTAATAATCGTATTAATCCCATTAATAGCCCCATTAATCATTAATAATCCCGTTAATCCACCAATAATCCCATTAATTCCATCTAAATTCCTAATAATCCTATTAATAATCCTATTAATCCCATTAATAGCCCCATTAATCGTTAATAATCCCATTAATCCACCAATAATCCCATTAATTCCATCTAAATTCCTAATAACCTCATTAATAACTCCATTAATCCATTAATAATGTTAAGAATCCCATTAATAATCATCAAGAATTCCCTCAATCCGTTAATAATCTCATTAATCTTCTTATTAATGCACTAATAATACTGTTAATTCCATCTAAATTTCTAATAGTTCTGCTAATAGTTCTCCTAATCCCATTAATAACCCCATTAATCCATTAATAATCCCATTAATCCCACTAATAATCCATCAATAATTCTAATAATCCCATTAATTCTATTATTAATCCCTCAATAATCCTATTAATTCTTTCTGTACTCCTATGAATCTCGTTAATAATCGCCTTAATCCTATTAATAACCTCATTAATACACTAATAATCTTATTAATAAGCTCATTAATAATCACGTTCTCTATTCCAGATCTCTCAGGCCTGACCCTACAGAGCTCTGGTGAGTAATGGGGGGGGAGGGGGGAATTAATGGGGTTTTTTTGGGGAAAAAAGGGGATTTTGGGGTCAAATTTGGGGTTTTGGGGTCAGAATTTGGGATTTTTAGGGGATTTTGGGGGAAAATTTGGGGTTTTGGGGGAAATTTTGGGGTTTTTGGGGTGAAAATTGGGATTTTTAGGGCAAAAATGGGCGGAGGATGGAATGGGGTTTTTGAGGGGATGGAATGGGGTTTTTTGGGGGAAAAATGGGATTTTGGGGTGAATTCGGGGTTTTTGGGGTGGGATTTGGGGTTTTGAGGGGATTTGGGGGAAAATTTTGGGTTTAGGGAGAAAATTTGGGGTTTTGGGGGTGAAAATTGGGGTTTTTAGGGCAAAAATGGGAGGAGAATGGAATGGGGTTTTTGAGGGGATGGAATGGGGTTTTTTGGGGGGAAAAAAGGGGATTTGGGGGTGAATTTGGGGTTTTGGGGTCAGAATTTGGGATTTTTAGGGGATTTTGGGGAAAATTTGGGGTTTTGGGGGAAAATTTGGGGTTTTTGGGGTGAAAATTGGGATTTTTAGGGCAAAAATGAGATCGGGATCGAATAGGGCTTTTTTAGGGGGGAAAAAGGGGATTTTGGGGTCAAAGTTGGGGTTTTGGGGTCAGAATTTGGGATTTTTAGGGGATTTTGGGGGAGAATTTGGGGTTTTGGGGGGAAAATTTGGGGGTTTTTGGGGTGAAAATTGGGATTTTTAGGGCAAAAATGAGATCGGGATCGAATAGGGCTTTTTTAGGGGGGAAAAAGGGGATTTTGGGGTCAAAGTTGGGGTTTTGGGGTCAGAATTTGGGATTTTTAGGGGATTTTGGGGGAAAATTTGGGGTTTTGGGGGAAATTTTGGGGTTTTTGGGGTGAAAATTGGGATTTTTAGGGCAAAAATGGGCGGAGGATGGAATGGGGTTTTTGAGGGGATGGAATTGGGGTTTTTTGGGGAAAAAAAGAAGATTTTGGGGAGAATTTAGGGTTTTTGGGGTGGAATTTGGGGTTTTGGGGTCAGAATTTGGGATTTTTAGGGGATTTTGGGGGAAAATTTGGGGTTTTGGGGTGAAAATTGGGGTTTTTAGGGCAAAAATGAGATGGGGATGGAACGGAGTTTTTTTGGGGGAAAAAGGGATTTGGGGGTCAAATTTGGGGTTTTTAGGGTGGAATTTGGGGTTTTGAGGGGATTTTGGGGGAAAATTTTGGGGTTTTGGGGGGGAAATCTGGGCTTTGGGGGAAAATCTGGGGTTTTTGGGGTGAAAATTGGGGTTTTTAGAGCAAAAATGGGCTGGGGATGGAATGGGGTTTTTGAGGGGATGGAATGGGGTTTTTTGGGGGGAAAAAAGGGGATTTCGGGGTCAAATTTGGGGTTTTGGGGTCAGAATTTGGGATTTTTAGGGGATTTTGGGGGAAAATTTTGGGGTTTGGGGGAAAATTTGGGTTTTTTGGGGTGAAAATTGGGGTTTTTAGGGCAAAAATGAGATCGGGATCGAATCGGGCTTTTTTAGGGGGGAAAAAGGGGATTTTGGGGTCAAATTTGGGGTTTTTAGGGTGGAATTTGGGGTTTTGAGGGGATTTTGGGGGAGAATTTGGGGTTCTGGGGGGAAAATTTTGGGTTTTGGGGGAAAATTTGGGGTTTTTGGGGTGAAAATTGGGATTTTTAGGGCAAAAATGGGCGGGGGATGGAATGGGGTTTTTGAGGGGATGGAATGGGGGTTTTTTGGGGGGAAAAAAGGGGATTTTGGGGTGAATTTGGGGTTTTGGGGTCAGAATTTGGGATTTTTAGGGGATTTTGGGGGAGAATTTGGAATTTTGGGGGAAAATTTGGGGTTTTTGGGGTGAAAATTGGGGTTTTTAGGGCAAAAATGAGATGGGGATGGAATGCGGCTTTTTTGGGGGGAAAAAGGAGATTTTGGGGTCAAATTTGGGGTTTTGGGGTCAGAATTTGGGATTTTTAGGGGATTTTGGGGGAGAATTTGGGGGTTTTGGGGGGAAAATTTCGGGTTTTGGGGGAAAATTTGTGGTTTTTGGGGTGAAAATTGGGATTTTTAGAGCAAAAATGGGCTGGGGATGGAATGGGGTTTTTGAGGGGATGGAATGGGTTTTTTTTGGGGAAAAAAGGGGATTTTGGGGTCGGATTTGGGGTTTTTGGGGTCAGAACTTGGGATTTTTAGGGGATTTTGGGGGAGAATTTGGAATTTTTGGGGAAAATTTGGGGTTTTTGGGGTGAAAATTGGGGTTTTTAGGGCAAAAATGAGATCGGGATCGAATAGGGCTTTTTTAGGGGGGAAAAAGGGGATTTTGGGGTGAATTTGGGGTTTTTAGGGTGGAATTTGGGGTTTTGAGGGGATTTTGGGGGAGAATTTGGGGTTTTGGGGGAAAATTTGGGGTTTTTGGGGTGAAAATTGGGATTTTTAGGGCAAAAATTAGATGGGGATCGAATGGGGCTTTTTGGGGGGGGGAAAGGGGGTTTTGGGGTCAAATTTGCGCTTTGGGGTCAGAATTTGGGATTTTTAGGGGATTTTGGGGGAAAATTTGGGGTTTTGGGGGAAAATTTGGGGTTTTTGGGGTGAAAATTGGGATTTTTAGGGCAAAAATGGGCGGAGGATGGAATGGGGTTTTTGAGGGGATGGAATGGGGTTTTTTTGGGGGGAAAAAAGGGGATTTTGGGGTGAATTTGGGGTTTTGGGGTCAGAATTTGGGATTTTTAGGGGATTTTGGGGGAGAATTTGGAATTTTGGGGGAAAATTTGGGGTTTTTGGGGTGAAAATTGGGATTTTTAGGGCAAAAATGGGCGGGGGATGGAATAGGGCTTTTTTAGGGGGGAAAAAGGGGATTTTGGGGTCAAATTTGGGGTTTTGGGGTCAGAATTTGGGATTTTTAGGGGATTTTGGGGAGAAATTTGGGGTTTTGGGGGAAATTTTGGGGTTTTTGGGGTGAAAATTGGGATTTTTAGGGCAAAAATGGGCGGAGGATGGAATGGGGTTTTTGAGGGGATGGAATGGGGTTTTTTTTGGGGGAAAAAAGGGGATTTTGGGGTGAATTTGGGGTTTTGGGGTCAGAATTTGGGATTTTTAGGGGATTTTGGGGGAGAATTTGGAATTTTGGGGGAAAATTTGGGGTTTTTGGGGAGAAAATTGGGGTTTTTAGAGCAAAAATGGGCTGGGGATGGAATGGGGTTTTTGAGGGGATGGAATGGGGTTTTCTTGGGGGAAAAAAGGGGATTTTGGGGTGAATTTGGGGTATTTGGGGTGGAATTTGGGGTTTTGGGGTCAGAATTTGGGATTTTTAGGGGATTTTGGGGGAAAATTTGGGGTTTTTGGGGAAAATTTGGGGTTTTTGGGGGGAAAATTGGGGTTTTTAGGGCAAAAATGAGATGGGGATCAAATGGGTTTTTTTGGGGAAGAAAAAGGGGATTTTGGGGTCAAATTTGGGGTTTTGGGGTCAGAATTTGGGGTTTTGAGGGGATTTTGGGGGAGAATTTGGGGTTTTTGGGGTGAAAATTGGGGTTTTTAGGGCAAAAATGAGACGGGGATCGAATGCGTTTTTTTGGGCTGAAAAAAGGGGATTTTGGGGTGAATTTGGGGTTTTTGGGGTCAGAATTTGGGATTTTTAGGGGATTTTGGGGAGAATTTGGGGGTTTTGGGGGAAATTTGGGGTTTTTGGGGTGAAAATTGGGGTTTTTAGGGCAAAAATGGGCTGGGGATGGAATGGGGTTTTTGAGGGGATCGAATGGGTTTTTTCGGGGGAAAAAAGGGGATTTTGGGGTGAATTTGGGGTTTTGGGGTCAGAATTTGGGATTTTTAGGGGATTTTGGGGGAGAATTTGGAATTTTGGGGGAAAATTTGGGATTTTTAGGGTAAAAATGAGATGGGGATCGAATGCGGATTTCGGGGGGAAAAAGGGGATTTTGGGGTCAAATTCGGGGTTTGGGGGTCAGAATTTGGGGTTTTGAGGGGATTTTGGGGGAAAATTTTGGGGTTTTGGGGGGGAAATCTGGGCTTTGGGGGAAAATTTGGGGTTTTTGGGGTGAAAATTGGGATTTTTAGGGCAAAAATGGGCAGTGGATGGAATGGGGTTTTTGAGGGGATGGAATGGGGTTTTTTGGGGGAAAAAAGGGGATTTTGGGGTCAAATTTGGGGTTCTGGGGTCAGAATTTGGGGTTTTGAGGGGATTTTGGGGGAGAATTTGGAATTTTGGGGGAAAATTTGGGGTTTTTGGGGAGAAAATTGGGGTTTTTAGAGCAAAAATGGGCTGGGGATGGAATGGGGTTTTTGAGGGGATGGAATGGGGTTTTCTTGGGGGAAAAAAGGGGATTTGGGGGTGAATTTGGAGTTTTTGGGGTGGAATTTGGGGTTTTGGGGTCAGAATTTGGGATTTTTAGGGGATTTTGGGGGAAAATTTGGGGTTTTGGGGGGAAATTTGGGGTTTTTGGGGGAAAAATTGGGGTTTTTAGGGCAAAAATGAGATGGGGATCAAATGGGGCTTTTTTAGGGGGGAAAAAGGGGATTTTGGGGTGAATTTGGGGTTTTTGGGGTCAGAATTTGGGATTTTTAGGGGATTTTGGGGGAAAATTTGGGGTTTTGGGGGAAAATTTGGGGGTTTTTCGGGTGAAAATTGGGGTTTTTAGGATTAAAAATGAGATCGGGATGGAACGGAGTTTTTTTGGGGAAAAAAAAGGGGATTTTGGGGTCAAATTTGGGGTTTTGGGGTCAGAATTTGGGGTTTTGGGGGGATTTTGGGGGGAAATTTGGGGTTTTGGGGAGAAAATTTCATTTTTTGGGGGTGAAAATTGGGGTTTTTAGGGCAAAAATGGGCTGGGGATGGAATGGGGTTTTTGAGGGGATGGAATGGGTTTTTTGGGGGGAAAAAAGGGGATTTTGGGGTGAATTTGGGGTTTTTGGGGTGGAATTTGGGGTTTGAGGGGATTTTGAGGAAAAATTTGGGGCATTTGGAGTCAAATTTGGGGTATTGTAGGGTAGAACTGGGGGATGTGGGTATAAAATTGGGGTATTATGGGATTAAATTTTGGTGTTTTGGGGAGAATTGGAGGATTTGGGGGAAAATTTGGGGTATTTCAGTGGATTTGGGGTCAAATTGGGGTATTTGGGATAAAACGTGAGGGATTTGGGGTAAAACTTGGGGTATTATGGGATTAAATTTGGGTATTTTGGGGGAGAATCGGGGGATTTGGGATAAAATTTGGGCTGTTTGGGGGGATTTGGGGTAAAATTTGGGTTTTTTGGGTAAAATGGGGGCATTTGGGGTAGAATTTGGGTATTATGGGGTAAAATTTGGGTATTATGGTGTCAAATTGAGGGATTTGGGGTAAAGGGAATTTGGAGGTAAAACTGGGGTATTGTGGGATTAAATTTGGGTATTTTGGGGGAGAATTGAGGGATTTGGTGTAAAATTTGGGATAAAATTTGGGGTATTTTGGTGGATTTGGGGTAAATTGGGGGATTTGGGGGAAAGTTTGGAGTATTATGGGGGAAAAGTGGGGGATTTGGGGTCAAGTTTGGAGTATTATGGGGGAAAATTGGGGGATTTGGGGTCAAATTTGGAGTATTATGGGGGAAAATTGGGGGATTTGGCGTCAAATTTGGAGTATTATGGGGGAAAGTTGGGGGATTTGGGGTCAAGTTTGGAGTATTATGGGGGAAAATTGGGGGATTTGGGGTCAAGTTTGGAGTATTATGGGGGAAAATTGGGGGATTTGGGGGAAAGTTTGGAGTATTATGGGGGAAAAGTGGGGGATTTGGGGGAAAGTTTGGAGTATTATGGGGGAAAATTGGGGGATTTGGGGTCAAGTTTGGAGTATTATGGGGGAAAATTGGGGGATTTGGGGGAAAGTTTGGAGTATTATGGGGGAAAATTGGGGGATTTGGGGTCAAATTTGGGGTTTTGGGGTCAGAATTTGGGATTTTTAGGGGATTTTGGGGGAAAATTTGGGGATTTTGGGGGGGAAATTTGGGCTTTGGGGTCAAAATTTGGGGTTTTTGGGGTGAAAATTGGGGTTTTTCGGGCAAAAATGGGCTGGGGATGGAATGGGGTTTTTGAGGGGATGGAATGCGGTTTTTTGTGGGGGAAAAAAGGGGATTTTGGGGTGAATTTGGGGTTTTGGGGTCAGAATTTGGGATTTTTAGGGGATTTTGGGGGAAAATTTGGGGTTTTGGGGGAAAATTTGGGGTTTCTGGGATAAAATTGGGGGATTTTGGGGTAGAATACAAAGTTTTTGGGTATAAAATCAAGGATTTGGCTGATAAAAAATACAATCTGGTGTCGATTTGAGCATTTCTGGAATTAAAACTGGTGGATTTGGGGTTAATTAATGACATTTAAGGACGATTTTGCCGTTTTTAGGTGGGTTGGGGTGGATTTTGGTGGGTTGAACTCAGGATTTTGGGGTAAAAAAGGGAGTTTTTGAGACGTTTTCCCGGGGTTTAAAGATTCCTGCGTGAGTTTGTGTGATTTTTTGGGGTTTTTTTGTTGTGTTTTTTGGGGTGGAGCCCCGTCCAGTTTATTGGTGAAGGATGAATACGTGACTGATTACGAAGGTCAGGCTTCTATTTCTTCTTCTGACGGCCATTCGGTTCAAACCATCCAACATCCGCCGAGTTCTCGAGCTCCTAACGAAGCTTACAACGCTCCCACGGAAGCTGGAGCTGCTAATTTCCCTTCTATCCCTGTGGCGTCTACCAGTGAGTTCCAAGATGGCCGCCCTGGGCATCTTTTGTTACTTAATTGGGTTTAGAAAGGCTTTATTTGATTGATTATCTTATTAATTGTTCGGGAATGCCGTTGATTTGTCAGTTATCTCAGCAATAATCGCATTAATACGTCAGTAATCCCATTAATCCATCAATAATCCCATTAATCCATCAATAATCCCATTAATCCATCAATAATCCCATTAATTCATCAATAATCCTATTAATCCATCAATAATCCCATTAATTCATCAATAATCTTATTGATACAGCAGTAAACCCATTAATTAGATCAATAATGCCACTAATTATTTCGTCAGTTCATCAATAATCCCATTAAGCAATCCATAATCTTATCAATCTCTCATTAATCCTGTGAGTCATCCCATTAATCAATCATTAATGGCGTCAGTCCATCATTAATCTCATCAATAAACCCATTAATCAATCAATAATTCTATCAGTCCCATCAATAATGCCCTTAATTATTCAATCAGTTCATCAATAATCCTATAAATCAATCAATAATCCCATCAATCCATCAATAATCTCACCAATCATCCAATTAATCAATAATCCCATTAATCAGTCAATAATCCCATCAATCATCCCATTAATCAACCAATAATCCCATCGATCCCTCATTAATCCCTCATCAATCCCATCAATCGTCCCATCAGCTCGTCAGCAATGCCATTAATTAGCCTAATTTCCCTTCTATCCCTGTGGCGTCTACCAGTGAGTTCCAAGATGGCCGCCCTGGGCATCTTTTGTTACTTAATTGGGTTTAGAAAGGCTTTATTTGATTGATTATCTTATTAATTGTTCGGGAATGCCGTTGATTTGTCAGTTATCTCAGCAATAATCTCATCATTCCATCAATAATCGCATTAATCCATCAATAATCCCATTAATTCATCAACAATCCTATTAATTCGTCAATAATCCCATTAATTCATCAATAATCTTATTGATACAGCAGTAAACCCATTAATTAGATCAATAATGCCACTAATTATTTCGTCAGTTCATCAATAATCCCATTAAGCAATCCATAATCTTATCAATCTCTCATTAATCCTGTGAGTCATCCCATTAATCAATCATTAATGGCGTCAGTCCATCATTAATCTCATCAATAAACCCATTAATCAATCAATAATTCTATCAGTCCCATCAATAATGCCCTTAATTATTCAATCAGTTCATCAATAATCCTATAAATCAATCAATAATCCCATCAATCCATCAATAATCTCACCAATCATCCCATTAATCAACCAATAATCCCATCGATCCCTCATTAATCCCATCAATCATCCCATTAATCAACCAATAATCCCATCGATCCCTCATTAATCCCTCATCAATCCCATCAATCGTCCCATCAGCTCGTCAGCAATGCCATTAATTAGCCTAATTTCCCTTCTATCCCTGTGGCGTCTACCAGTGAGTTCCAAGATGGCCGCCCTGGGCATCTTTTGTTACTTAATTGGGTTTAGAAAGGCTTTATTTGATTGATTATCTTATTAATTGTTCGGGAATGCCGTTGATTTGTCAGTTATCTCAGCAATAATCGCATTAATACGTCAGTAATCCCATTAATCCATCAATAATCCCATTAATCCATCAATAATCCCATTAATCCATCAATAATCCCATTAATCTATCAATAATCCCATTAATCTATCAATATTTTCATTAATCTATCAATAATCTCATTGATACAGCAGTAAACCCATTAATTAGATCAATAATGCCACTAATTATTTCGTCAGTTCATCAATAATCCCATTAAGCAATCCATAATCTTATCAATCTCTCATTAATCCTATGAGTCATCCTATTAATCAATCATTAATGGCGTTAGTCCATCATTAATCTCATCAATAAACCCATTAATCAATAAATAATTCTATCGATCCCATCAATAATGCCCTTAATTATTCCATCAGTTCATCAATAATCCTATAAATCAATCAATAATCCCATCAATCCATCAATAATCTCACCAATCATCCAATTAGTCAATAATCCCATTAATCAGTCAATAATCCCATCAATCATCCCATTAATCAACCAATAATCCCATCGATTCCTCATTAATCCCATCAATAATCCCATTAATCAACCAATAATCCCATCGATCCCTCATTAATCCCTCATTAATCCCATCAATCGTCCCATCAGCTCGTCAGCAATGCCATTAATTAGCCTAATTTCCCTTCTATCCCTGTGGCGTCTACCAGTGAGTTCCAAGATGGCCGCCCTGGGCATCTTTTGTTACTTAATTGGGTTTAGAAAGGTTTTATTTGATTGATTATCTTGTTAATTGATCAGGAATGCCATTGATTTGTCAGTTATCTTGGCAATAAGCTCATTAATCTATCAATAATTGCCTTAATCTATCAATAATCCAATTTATTTAACAATAATCTCATTAATCCATCAATAATCCCATTAGTCCACCAGTAATCCTATTAATTAGATCAGTAATGCCTTTAATTATTCTGCCAGTCCATCAATAATCCCATTAATCCATCAATAATCCCATTAATCCATCAATAATCTCAATGATTCATTAGTAATCCCATTAATTAGATCAATAATCCCGTTAATTATCCTGCCAGTGCATCAATAATCCCATTAATCAATCAGTAATCCCATCAGTCTGTCAATAATCCCATCAATAAACCCGTTAATCAACCAATAATCCCATTAATAATCCCATTAATCAGTCAATAATCCCACCAATAATCTGCTTAATCCATTAATTATCTCATTGATTCATCAATGATCCATTGATTCATCAGTAATCTCATTAATCCATCAATAATTTCCTTAATCCATCAATAATCCCATTAATGCATTAATAATCTCATTGATACAGCAGTAATCCCATTAATTAGATCAATAATGCCACTAATTACTTCATCAATCCATCAATAGTCCCCTTAATCAATCGATAATCTCATTAATCCCTCGCTAATCACATCTATTATTTCATTAATCAGTCACTAATCTCATTAATCCCATCAATAATCCCTTCAGTCTATCAATAATCCCATCAATAATCTGATTAATCATTAATCCCATCAATCCCTCATTAATCCCATCAATCATCGCATTAATCAACCAATAATCCCATCAATCATTAAATTAATCAATCAGTAATCCCATCAATCAATAATCCCATCAATCAATAATCCCATTAATCATCCCATTAATCAATAATCTCATCAATAATCCCATTAATTACTCCATCAGTCCATCAATAATCCCATTAATTAGTCAAAAATCCCATCAATCCCTCATTAATCACATCAGTCATTCCATTAATTGACCTCCAATCTCATCAATCCCATCAATAATCCCATTAATTATTCCATTAGCACACCAATAATCACAATAATCAGTCAATAATCCCATCGATACCTTATTAATCTCATTAATAAACCCGTTACTTAATCAATAATGCCATCAATCTTTCACTAACCCCATCAATCAGCCCATTAATCAATCAATAATCTCATCAATTCCTCATTAATCCCATCAATCATCCAATTAATCACTAATCTGATCAACCCCATCAATAATCCCAGTAATTAATCAATAATCTTATCAGTCTATCAGTAATCCCATCAATCATCTCATTAATTAGTCGTTAATGTTATCAATCCCTCATTAATACCATCATTGCATTAATCAATCAATAATCTCATTAATCATCCCGTTAATCGATTAATAATCTCATCAATCCCTCATTAATCTTATCAATCATCTAATCAATCACTAATCTCATCAATCTCATCAATAATGTCATTAATTATTCTATTCATCAATAATCCCATTAATTGGTCAATAATCCTATTAGTCTATCAATAATCCCATCAATAATCCCATTAATTAATTGTTAATCCCATCAATCCCTCACTAATCTCATTAATCATCCAATTAATCACTAATCTTATCAACCCCGTCAATAATCCTGTTAATTATTGCATCAACTAATGACTAATCCCATTAATCAATCAATAATCCCATCAATCCTTCATTAATCCCATCAATTATCCCATTAATCCATCATTAATTCCATCAATCCCTCATTAATTCCATCAGTCATTCCATTAATAATGCATTAATCCATCAATAATCCTATTAATTACTCCATTAGTCCATCAATAATCTCATTAATTTATCACTAATCTCATCAATCCATCATTAATCCGACCATTCATTTGTTAATTATTAAGTCATTAAGAATCGTGTGAGTTAATAATGCCATTAATCATTAATCCCATCAATCCCATCATTAACCTCATCGTTAATCGCATCATTAATCTAATTAACCCATTAATAAACTCATCAGATTATTAGGAGCCCCTTTGCTGTATTAATAACCCAAAAATTGTTTGATAATTAGATTGGTCTATCGATAATCTCATTAATTCATTGTTATTAGTGCTAATAATCTTATTAATGCTATGAATAGTCCCATTAATCTCATCAATAATCTCATTAACTCCCCCAATAATTAGTCCATTAGTAATCCTATTAATCCATCAATAATCCCATTATTCCCATTAATTATCCCATCAATAATCCTAAGGATTTAATTAAGCCATTAATTATTTCATCAGTAAGTCTCCAGGACCTCCAATCCATAATGGCCACCCCAAAACGGCCGCTCTAGCCAAAACTCTATGGTCAAAAGTCACCACTTTAGCACAGGACCTCCAATCCAAAATGGCCACCCCAAAATGGCCGCTCTAGCCAAAACTCTATGGTCAGAACTCATCATTCTAGCACAGGACCTCCAATCCAAAATGGCCACTCTAAGACGGTCGCTCTAGCCAAAACTCTATGGTCAGAACTCATCATTCTAGCACAGGACCTCCAATCCAAAATGGCCACTCTAAGACGGCCGCTCTAGGCAAAACTCTATGGTCAAGAATCACCACTCTGGGGTAGGACCTCCAATCCAAAATGGCCAACGCAAAACGGCTAGTCTAGCCAAAACTCTATGATCAAAAACCACCAATGTAGCCAGGACCTCCAATCCAAAATGGCCACTCTAAGACGGCCGCTCTAGCCTAAACTCTATGACCAAGAATCATCAGTGTGACACAAGACCTCCAATCCAAAATGGCCACCGCAAAATTGCCGCTCTAACCAAAACTCTATGATCAAAACCACCAATGTAGCCAGGACCTCCAATCCAAAATGGCCATTCTAAGACGGCCGCTCTAGCCAAAACTCTATGACCAAGAATCATCAGTGTGACACAAGACCTCCAATCCAAAATGGCCACCGCAAAATTGCCGCTCTAACCAAAACTCTATGATCAAAACCACCAATGTAGCCAGGACCTCCAATCCAAAATGGCCACTCTAAATGGCCGCTCTAGCCTAAACTCTATGATTAAGAATCACCAGTGTAACGCAAGACCTCCAATCCAAAATGGCCATCCCAAAATGGCTGCTCTAGCCAAAACTCTATGATCAAAACCACCAATGTAGCCAGGACCTCCAATCCAAAATGGCCACCCTAAGACGGCCGCTCTAGCCTAAACTCTATGATCAAGAATCACCAGTGTAACACAAGACCTCCAATCCAAAATGGCCACTCTAAGACGGCCGCTCTAACCAAAACTCTATGGTCAAGAATGATCACTATAGCCAAAACTCTACGATCAAAAGTCACCACTGTCACCCAGGTCCTCCAATCCAAAATGGCTGTTTTTCTTTAATAACGACCCATCTATTCAAAACTCTATGATCCAAACCAGCCTCTCTGGCAGCCACTCTATGATCTTTTCATCCTCCCAGGCCAACCCCCAAGCGTCCTACCTGGCAGCCACAGCGATGCTCTCCTCCCATTGGCTCCTGGACCTCAAGCGGCGGCGGCGGCGGCGGCGGCAGCGGCGGCGGCTCAAAACGGTTTCACGGCTCAACCGGCAACGTATCACCACAGTGAGATCCCATTAATATCCCAAAATCCCATTAATATCCCCAAATCCCATTGATATCCCTAATATCCCATTGGGGTTCTCCGTATCCTATTGTGTCGCTATTGGGGTCCCCAAATCCCATAGGGGACCCTATAACCCATTAGGGTCCCTATTGGGGTCCCCATATCCTATTAAGGTCCCCATATCCATTAGGATCCCTATTAGGATCCCAAAATCCCATTGATATCCCCAATATCCCATTGGGGTCTCCTATATCCTATTCGCATCCCTATTAGGGTTCCCATATCCTATTAGGGTCCACTTATCCCATTAGGATCCCTATTAGGGTCCCCATATCCTATTAGGATCCCTATTAAGATCCCAAAATCCCATTAATACTCCAAAATCCCATTAATACCCCCAATATCCCATTGGGGTTCTCCATATCCTATTACTGTCCCTGTTAGAGTTCCCAAATCCCATAGGTGTCCCCAAATCCTATTAGGGTCCCCATATTTTATTAGGATCCCTATTAGGATCCCAAAATCCCATAGCTATCCCCAAATCCCATTCATATTCCCAATATCCCATTGGGGTCTCCTATATCCTATTCGCGTCCCTATTGGGTTCTCAAATCCCATAGGGGACCCTATAACCCATTAGGATCCCTATTGGGGTCCCCATATCCTATTAGGGTCCCGATTAGGATCCCAAAATCCCATTGATATCCCAAAATCCCATTGATATCCCCAATATTCCCATTCGGGTCCACGTATCCCATTAGTGTCCTTATTGGGGTCCCCAAATCCCATAGGGGACCCTATAACCCATTAGGATCCCTATTGGGGCCCCCATATCCTATTAAGGTCTCCATATCCTATTAGGATCCCTATTAGGATCCCAAAATCCCATAGGTATCCCCAAATCCCATTCATATTCCCAATATCCCATTGGGGTCTCCTATATCCTATTCGCGTCCCTATTGGGTTCTCAAATCCCATAGGGGACCC
This sequence comes from Phasianus colchicus, assembly GCF_987193195.1. Lineage (NCBI taxonomy): Eukaryota > Metazoa > Chordata > Aves > Galliformes > Phasianidae > Phasianus > Phasianus colchicus. The sequence continues at coordinate 92,332,685 of NC_143476.1, read as the reverse complement.
TATAACCCATTAGGATCCCTATTGGGGTCCCCATATCCTATTAGGGTCCCGATTAGGATCCCAAAATCCCATTGATATCCCAAAATCCCATTGATATCCCCAATATTCCCATTCGGGTCCACGTATCCCATTAGTGTCCTTATTGGGGTCCCCAAATCCCATAGGGGACCCTATAACCCATTAGGATCCCTATTGGGGCCCCCATATCCTATTAAGGTCTCCATATCCTATTAGGATCCCAAAATCCCATAGGTATCCCCAAATCCCATTCATATTCCCAATATCCCATTGGAGCTCCCTATATCCTATTCGCGTCCCTATTGGGGTCCCAAATCCCATAGGGGACCCTATAATCCATTAGGGTCCCTATTAGGGTCCCCATATCCTATTAGGATCCCTATTAGGGTCCCAAAATCCCATTGATATTCCAAAATCCCACTGATATCCCCAATATCCCATTGGGGTTCGCTATATCCTATTAGCATCCCTATTAGGGTTCCCATATCCTATTAGGGTCCACTTATCCCATTAGGATCCCTATTAGGGTCCCCATATCCTATTAGGATCCCTATTAAGATCCCAAAATCCCATTAATACTCCAAAATCCCATTAATACCCCCAATATCTCATTGGGGTTCTCCATATCCTATTACTGTCCCTGTTAGAGTTCCCAAATCCCATAGGGGACCCTATAACCCATTAGGATCCCTATTAGAGTCCCCATATCCTATTAGGGTCCCCATATCCTGTTAGGATCCCTATTAGGATCCCAAAATCCCATAGCTATCCCCAAATCCCATTCATATTCCCAATATCCCATTGGGGTGTCCTATATCCTATTCGCGTCCCTATTGGGTTCCCAAATCCCATAGGGGACCCTATAACCCATTAGGGTCCCTATTAGGGTCTCCATATCCTATTAGGATCCCTATTAGGATCCCAAAATCCCATAGGTATCCCCAAATCCCATTCATATTCCCAATATCCCATTGGAGCTCCCTATATCCTATTCGCGTCCCTATTGGGTTCCCAAATCCCATAGGGGACCCTATAACCCATTAGGATCCCTATTAGGGTCCCCATATCCTATTAGGGTCCCTATTAGGATCCCAAAGTCCCATTGATATTCCAAAATCCCACTGATATCCCCAATATCCCATTGGGGTTCTCTATATCCTATTAGCATCCCTATTAGGGTTCCCATATCCTATTAGGATCCACTTATCCCATTAGGATCCCTATTAGGGTCCCCATATCCTATTAGGATCCCTATTAAGATCCCAAAATCCCATTAATACCCCAAAATCCCATTAATATCCCCAATATCCCATTGGGGTTCTCAGTATCCTATTACTGTCCCTGTTAGAGTTCCCAAATCCCATAGGTGTCCCCAAATCCTATTAGGGTCCCTATTAGGATCCTAAAACCCCATTCATATCCCCAAAATCCTATTGATATCCCGAAATCCCATTGATATCCCCAAAATCCTATTGATATCCCTTAAAAAACCCCTTGAGAACTGGGATATCCACCTTGGCTGAACTTATTGGAGGAATGGCGGAAGTATTTCCGGTTAGGGCGGAAGTTTCCTTGTTTATTTCCTGTCTGTAGATAGCGGAGGAAACGGAGGTTGGAGCGGAAGTCGAGGTGCTGCGTATCCTTCCGCCATCCCTCATCATCAGAACGGTCACCTGCAACATCATCCCCCTCTGCATCCGGGGCATTATTGTGAGTAAGGGGAAGGAAATGGAGAAGGGGGAAGAGGAAGGGGAAGCGGAAGTGGGAGGGGAAGCGGAAGTGGGAGGGGAAGCGGGCGGGCAGGTGGAAGGGGAAGGGGGAGGGAAGGGGGAATGAAAAGGGGAAAGGAAGGGAGAAGTGAAAGCGAAAGCGAAACTGAAGGGAAAGCTGAAGGTGGAAGGGGAAGTAAAAGAGGAAGTGGAAGTAAAAGAGGAAGTGGAAGGGGAAGTGGAAGTGGAAGGGGAAGGTGGAAGTGGGAGGGGAAGGTGGAAGTGGGAGGGGAAGTGGGCAGGAAGGTGGAAGGGGAAGGGGGAGGGAAGGGGGAATAAAAAGGGGAAGGGAAGGGAGAAGTGAAAGCGAAAGCGAAACTGAAGGGAAAGCTGAAGGTGGAAGGGGAAGTAAAACAGGAAGTGGAAGTAAAAGAGAAAGTGGAAGGGGGAAGTGGGCAGGAAGGTGGAAGGGGAAGGGGGAGGGAAGGGGAAATGAAAAGGGGAGAGAAGGGGGAAGTGAAAGCGAAAGCGAATGGAAAGCTGAAGGTGGAAGTGGAAGGGGAAGTGGAAGTGGAAGTAAATGGGGAAGTGGAAGTGGGAGGGAAGGTGGAAGGGGAAGTGGGAGGGAAAGGGGAATGAAAGGGAAGGGAAGGGGGAAGTGAAAGTGGAAGTGAAAGCTGAAGGTGGAAGTGGAAGGGGAAATGGAAGTAGGTGGGAAGGCGGAAGTGGGAGGGGAAGTGGGTGGGAAGGTGGAAGGGGAAGTGGGAGGGAAGGGTGAATAAAAAGGGGAAAGGAAGGGGGAAGTGAAAGCGAAAGCGAAACTGAAGGGAAAGCTGAAGGTGGAAGGGGAAATAAAAGAGGAAGTGGAAGGGGAAGTGGAAGTGGGAGGGAAGGTGGAAGTGGGAGGGGAAGTGGGCAGGAAGGTGGAAGGGGAAGGGGGAGGGAAGGGGGAATAAAAAGGGGAAGGGAAGGGAGAAGTGAAAGCGAAAGCGAAACTGAAGGGAAAGCTGAAGGTGGAAGGGGAAGTAAAACAGGAAGTGGAAGTAAAAGAGAAAGTGGAAGGGGGAAGTGGGCAGGAAGGTGGAAGGGGGAGGGAAGGGGAAATGAAAAGGGGAGAGAAGGGGGAAGTGAAAGCGAAAGCGAATGGAAAGCTGAAGGTGGAAGTGGAAGGGGAAGTGGAAGTGGAAGTAAATGGGGAAGTGGAAGTGGGAGGGAAGGTGGAAGGGGAAGTGGGAGGGAAAGGGGAATGAAAGGGAAGGGAAGGGGGAAGTGAAAGTGAAAGCGAAAGTGAATGGAAAGATGAAGGTGGAAGAGGAAGTGGAAGTAAATGGAAAAGTGGAAGTGGGAGGGAAGGGGGAAGTGAAAGGGAAGGGGGAAGTGAAAGCGAAAGTAGAAGTGAAGGGGAAGTTGAAGGTGGAAGTGGAAGTGGAAGGAAAAGTGGAAGTGGAAGTGGGAGGGAAGGTGGAAGGAAAAGTGGAAGAGGAAGTGGGTGGGAAGGTGGAAGGGGAAGTGGGAATGAAAAGGGAAGGGAAGGGGGAAGTGAAAGTGAAAGCGAGCGGAAAGCTGAAGGTGGAAGTGGAAGTAAATGGGGAAGTGGAAGTGGGAGAGAAGGTGGAAGGGAAGGGGGAGGGAAGGGGGAAGTGAAAGCTAAGCGCAAGTGAAGTGAAAGCTGAAGGTGGAAGTGAAAGAGGAAGTGGGAGGGGAAGTCGAAGTGGGAGGGGAAGTGGGTGAGAAGGTTGAAGGGGAAGGGAAGGGGGAAGTGAAAGCTGAAGTAAAGGTGGAAAGGAAAGTGGAAGTGGAAGTGGGAGGGAAGAGGAAGTAAAAGGAGAAGGAAAGTTGGAAGTGAAAGCGGAAGTGAAGGGGAAGTTGAAATAAAGGTGGAGATGGAAGCGAAGGTGGAATTGGAAGTGGAAGTAAAAGGGAAGGTGGAAGTGGAAGGGAAGGTGGAAGTTGAAGGGGAAGTGGAAGTGGAAGTAAAAGGGGAAGTGGAAGTGAAGGTGGGAGTGGAAGGAAAAGGAAAAGTGGAAGGGAAAGTGGAAATGGGAGGGAAAGTGGAAGTGAAAGTGAAAGTGAAGTGGAAGCTGAAATGAAGGTGGAAGTGGAGGTGGAAGTGGAAGGGGAAGCGGGAGGAAGGTGGAAGTGAAAGGGGAAGGGGACGTGGAAGTGGAAGGGAAAATGAAAGGGATGTGAAAGCTGAAGGTGGAAGTGGAAGTAAAAGGGGAAGTCGAAGGGGAAGAGGAAGCGGAAGGGAAAGTGGAAGCGAAGGTGGAATTGGAAGGGGGAAGTGGAAAGGGAAGGGAAGATGGAAGTGGAAGTGAAAGGGGAAGGAAAGGGGGAAGTGGAAGTGAAATTGAAAGTGAACAAAAGGTGGAAGTGAAGATGGAAGCGGAAGTAGAAGTGGAAGTGAAGAAGAGGCGGAAGTGAAAGTGGAAATAGAAGTGAAAGTGGAAGTGAAAGCTGTCGCAAAGTTGGGGGTGGAAGCGAAGGTGGAAGTGGAAGGGAAAGAGAAAGGGGAAGTGGAAGTGAAGATGGAAGTGGAAGGGAAAGGGGAAGTGGAGTGAAAGTGGAAGCGAAAGTGGAGGAGAAGCGGAAGCGAAGGTGGAAATGAAAGAGGAAGCAAAAGGAAAGGAGGAACGGAAGAGGAAGCAAAGAGGAAGTGAAGAGGAAGTAGGGCAGCCATTTTGTTTCTCACCTCTTTTAGGGCCTGTGCACAACGAACTCGCCTTCCAACCGCCCATCTCCAATCATCCCGGTGAGTGCCAGGTCCTGGAAGGTAAAATGTGAACGTGAAGGTCCTGGAAGAGGAGTAGTGAGGGGGATTTGGGTGTAATGCAGGTCCTGGAAGGTGAAATGTGAACCACAGGTCCTGGAAGGGGGGGTAGTGAGGGGGTTTTTGCTGGAAACCGGGTTCTGGAAGGTAGAATATGAACCTGAAGGTCCTGGAAGGGGGGTAGTGAGGGGGATTATTTGGTAAATTGGGTCCTGGAAGGTGAAATATGCAGCCCATAGGTCTTGGAAGGGAGGTAGTGAGGGGAATTTTGGTGTAATCCAGGTCCTGGAAGGTAAAATGTGAACCTGAAGGTCCTGGAAGGGGGGGGTAGTGAGGGGGATTAGTTGATAAATTGGGTTCTGGAACGTGAAATATGAAACCCACAGGTCCTGGAAGGGGTGTAGTGAGGGGGATTATTTGGTAAGTTGGGTCCTGGAAGGTGAAATATGAGCCCAAAGGTCCTGGAAGGGGGGTAGTGAGGGGTATTTTTGTGTAAACTGGATCCTGGAAGGTGAAAAATGAAACTGAAGGTCTTGGAAGGGGGATAGTGAGGGGGATTATTTGGTAAATTGGGTCCTGGAAGGTGAAATGTCAACCTGAAGGTCCTGTAAGGTGGGTAGTGAAGGGGATCTGGGTGTAATTCAGGTCCTGGAAGGTAAAATGTGAACCTGAAGTTCCTGGAAGGGGGGTAGTGAGAGGGATGATTTGGTAAATTGGGTCCTGGAAGGTGAAATGTCAACCTGAAGGTCCTGTAAGTTGTGTAGTGAAGGGGATCTGGGTGTAATTCAGGTCCTGGAAGGTAAAATGTGAACCTGAAGTTCCTGGAAGGGGGGTAGTGAGAGGGATGATTTGGTAATTTGGGTCCTGGAAGGTGAAATACTCGACTTGAGGTCCTGAAAGGGGGGTTGTGAGAGGGATTTTTTGCTAAACCGGGTCCTGGAAGGTGAAATACTCGACTTGAGGTCCTGAAAGGGGGGTTGTGAGAGGGATTTTTTGCTAAACCGGGTCCTGGAAGGTAAAATACTCCCCTTGAGGTTCTGGAAGGGGAGTAGTGAGGGGGATTTTGGTGTAGTCCAGGTCCTGGAAGGTAAAATATGAACTTGAAGGTTCTGGAAGGGGGGTAGTGAGAGGGATTATTTGGTAAACTGGGTCCTGGAAGGTAAAATATGAACTTGAAGGCTCTGGAAGGGGGGTAGTGAGGGGGATTATTTGGTAAATTGGGACCTGGAAAGTAAAATATGAACCTGAAGGTCCTGGAAGGGGGGTAGTGAGAGGGATTATTTGGTAAATTGGGTCCTGGAAGGTGAAATACTTGACTTGAGGTCCTGGAAGAGGGGTTGTGAGAGGGATTTTTTGCTAAACTGGGTCCTGGAAGGTAAAATACTCACTGTAGGTCCTGAAAGACGTATAATAAAATTGATTTTGATGTATTTCCAGCCCCGGAATATTGGTGTTCCATTGCTTATTTTGAGATGGACGTTCAAGTAGGAGAAACATTTAAGGTCCCATCGAGTTGTCCAGTCGTAACGGTGGACGGTTACGTCGATCCTTCGGGTGGGGATCGATTTTGTTTGGGTCAACTTTCTAACGTTCATCGGACCGAAGCCATCGAGAGAGCGAGGTGAGGAAATCGTTTTAGGTACCCTAGAAAAAAAAAAACCCAAAGAAAAATCCTATAGAAAATGTGGATTTTATATAGGGTCCCGTAGCCAGTGTAGGATTGCTGTATAGGCCATAAGGGATCCTATATCCCCCATAGGATTCTTATATCCCTTATAGGATTTCTACGTACGCTGTAGAAACTTCATATCTCCAATAGAAAGTCCATATAACCCCATAGAAACCCCATATCCCCCATAGAATTTCTGTATTCCTTGTAGGATCCCATACACCCCATAGAAATCTTATATCCCCCATAAGATCCTATATATCCCATAGAAACCCCCTAGAAACCCCATAGGACCCCATATCCTCCGTAGGATCCCATATACCCCATAGAAACACCGTAGGACTCCATAGAAACCCCATATACCCCATAGAAACCCCATAGAAACCCCATAGGACCTCATATCCCCCGTAAGATCCCATATAGCCAGTAGAAACCCCATAGAACCTCCTAGCAAACCCATAGGACCCCATATCCCCCGTAAGGTCCCATATACACCATGGAAATCCCATAGGTCTCCATAGAAACCCCATAGAACCCCATATCCCCCATAAGATCCCATATATCCCATAGAAACCCCATATACCGCATATCCTACATAGAAACCCCATATACCCCATAGAAACCCCATAGAAACCCCATATACCCCATAGAAACCCCATAGGACTCCATATCCCCCATAAGATCCCATATACACCATAGAAACTCCCTATACCCCATAGAAACCCCATATCCCACATAGAAACCCAATAAAAACCCCATAGAAACCTTCTATACCCCATAGAAACCCCGTAGGACCAGATAGAAACGCCCTATACCCCACAGAAACCCTATATACCCCATAGAAACCCCATATCCCGCATAGAAACCCCATAAGACCCCATATCCCCCATAAGATCCCATATCCCCCATAGAAACCCCATAGAAACCCCATAGGCCCCCATAGAACCTAAATATCCCATTTAAGAACCCTGTATGGTGACAAGATGGCCGCCATCGTGCAAAGGGAGTTCACTAGAGTGGTGATTAGGATTCCCCTATAATTCCCATACAAGGAATGGGTACAGTTGGAGTGTGAAGGACCCCATAAGACCCCATAAAACCCCATAGGGACCCCATAGACCCCATAGGGACCCCCTATGGTGACAAGATGGCCGCCGTCGTGCAAAGGGGGTTCACTATAGTGGTGAGTTGGCTTCCATAGTGGAATCCTTATAGGAAAAGGACCCAATTGAAGTGTGAAGGACCCCATAAGACCCCATAGGGACCCCATAGACCCCATAGGGACCCCATAGACCCCATAGGGACCCCGTACGATGACAAGATGGCGGCTGTGGTGCAAAGTGAGTTCACGACGGTGGTGAACTTTGCAGGTTGCACATCGGGAAAGGGGTGCAGCTGGAATGCAAAGAACCCCATAAGACCCCATAGGGACCCCGTAGACCCCATAGGGACCCAGTATGGTGTAAAGATGGAGACCGTGGTGCAAAGGGGGTTCACTATAGTGGTGAGTTGGGTTCCATTGTGGCTTTTTATAGGAAAAGGGCTGCAATAGGAGTACAAAGGACCCCATAAGACCCCATAGGACCCCATAGGACCCTTGTAGACCCCATAGGGACCCCGTATGATGTCAAGATGGCCGCCGTCGTGCAAAGTGAGTTCACTATAGTGGTGAGTTAGGTTCTATAGTAGGTTCCACATAGAAAAAGGCTGCAATAGGAGTACAAAGGACCCCAGAAGACCCCATAGGACCCCATAGGGACCCCGTAGACCCCATAGGGACCCCGTATGGTGTCAAGATGGCCGCCGTGGTGCAAAGGGTTTTCACTACAATGGTGAACTTTGCAGGTTGCACATCGGGAAAGGGGTGCAGCTGGAGTGCAAAGAACTCCATAAGACCCCATAGGACCCCATAGGACCCCATAGGGAACCCATAGACCCCATAGGGACCCTGTATGATGTCAAGATGGCGGCCGTGGTGCAAAGTGAGTTCACGACGGTGGTGAACTTTGCAGGTTGCACATCGGGAAAGGGGTGCAGCTGGAGTGCAAAGAACTCCATAAGACCCCATAGGACCCCATAGGACCCCATAGGGAACCCGTAGACCCCATAGGGACCCCGTATGGTGTCAAGATGGCCGCCGTGGTGCAAAGGGTTTTCACTACAATGGTGAACTTTGCAGGTTGCACATCGGGAAAGGGGTGCAACTGGAGTGCAAAGAACTCCATAAGACCCCATAGGACCCCATAGGACCCCATAGGGAACCCGTAGACCCCATAGGGACCCCGTATGATGTCAAGATGGCCGCCGTGGTGCAAAGGGTTTTCACTACAATGGTGAACTTTGCAGGTTGCACATCGGGAAAGGGGTGCAACTGGAGTGCAAAGGGGAAGGGGACGTGTGGGTGAGGTGCCTGAGCGATCACGCCGTGTTCGTGCAAAGTTATTACCTGGATAGGGAAGCGGGTCGGGCACCGGGAGACGCCGTGCACAAGATTTATCCCAGCGCCTATATTAAGGTGGGTGGATATAGGGTTTTTTGGGTTTTTATAGGGGATTTGGGGTTTGTAGGGGATTTGGGGGGATATGGGGGTTTTATAGCGGATATTGGGGGAGATGGGGGGTTTTATGGGGGTTTTATAGGGGATATTTGGGGATATAGGGAGGAATGGGGGTTTTATAGGGGATTTGGGGGGATATGGGGGTTTTATAGGGGACATGGGGGGATATGGGGGTTTTATAGGGGAGGTGGGGGAATATGGGGGCTTTATAGGGGATTTGGGGGGATATGGGGTTTTATGGGGGATATTGGGGGAGATGGGGGGTTTTATGGAGGTTTTATAAGGGATATTGGGGGATATAGGGAGGGTATGGGGGTTTTATAGGGGATATTGGGGGATATGGGGGTTTTATAGGGGATTTGGGGGGATATGGGGGTTTTATAGGGGAGGTGAGGGGATATGGGGGTTTTATAGGGGATTTGGGGGGATATTGGGGGAGATGGGGGGTTTTATGGGGGTTTTATAGGGGATATTTGGGGATATAGGGAGGAATGGGGGTTTTATAGGGGATACGGGGGGATATAGGGAGGAATGGGGGTTTTATAGGGGACATGGGGGGATATGGGGGTTTTATAGGGGATTTGGGGGTTTTATAGGGGAGGTGGGGGGATATGGGGGTTTTATAGGGGATATTGGGGGATATAGGGAGGGTATGGGGGTTTTATAGGGGATTTAGGGGGATATGGGGGTTTTATAGCGGAGGTGGGGGTTTTATAAGGGATTTGGGGGGATATAGGGGGAGATGGGGGGTTTTATGGGGGTTTTATAAGGGATATTGGGGGATATAGGGAGGGTGTGGGGGTTTTAAAGGGGATTTGGGGGAATATGGGGGTTTTATAGGGGATATGGGGGAAATGGGGGTTTTATAGGGGAGGTGGGGGTTTTATAGGGGAGGTGGGGGAATATGGGGGTTTTATAGGGGATTTGGGGGAATATGGGGGTTTTATGGGGGTTTTATAGGGGATATTGGGGGATATAGGGAGGGTATGGGGGTTTTATAGGGGATATGGGGGGATATGGGGGTTTTATAGGGGACATGGGGGGATATGGGGGTTTTATAGGGGATATGGGGGTTTTATAGGGGAGGTGGGGGATATGGGGGTTTTATAGGGGTTTTATGGGGGATATTGGGGGACATGGGGGGTTTTATGAGGGTTTTATAAGGGATATTGGGGGATATAGGGAGGGTGTGGGGGTTTTATAGGGGATTTGGGGGGATATGGGGGTTTTATAGGGTATTTGGGGGCATATGGGGGTTTTATAGGGGATATGGGGGTTTTATAGGGGATTTGGGGGGATATAGGGGGCGATGGGGGGTTTTATGAGGGTTTTATAAGGGATATTGGGGGATGTAGGGAGGGTATGGGGGTTTTATAGGGGATTTGGGGGGATGGGGGTTTTATAGGGGATATGAGGGTTTTATAGGGGAGGTGGGGGATATGGGGGTTTTATAGGGGTTTTATGGGGGATATTAGGGGAGATGGGAGGTTTTATGGGGGTTTTATAGGGGATATTGGGGGATATAGGGAGGGTGTGGGGGTTTTATAAGGCATATGGGGGGGTATAGGGGTTTTATAGGGGATTTGGGGGGATATGGGGGTTTTATAGGGGATATGGAGGTTTTATAGGGGAGGTGGGTGGATATGGGGCTTTTATGGGGGATATTGGGGGAGATGGGGGGTTTTATAAGGGATATTGGGGGATATAGGGAGGGTATGGGGGTTTTATAGGGGACATGGGGGGATATACGGGTTTTATAGGGGATTTGGGGGGATATGGGGGTTTTATAGGGGATATGAGGGGATATGGGGGTTTTATAGGGGATTTGGGGGGATATGGGGGTTTTATAGGGGATATTGGGGGAGATGGAGGGTTTTATGGGGGTTTTATAAGGGATATGGGGGATATAGGGAGGGTATGGGGTTTTATAGGGGAGGTGGGGGGATATGGAGGATTTATAGGGGATATGGGGGTTTTATAGAGGATATGGGGGGATATGGGGGTTTTATAGGGGATATGGGGGTTTTATAGGGGATTTGGGGGGATATTGGGGGAGATGGAGGGTTTTATGGGGGTTTTATAAGGGATATTGGGGGATATAGGGAGGAATGGGGGTTTTATAGGGGACATTGGGGGGATATGGGGGTTTTATAGGGGATTTAGGGGGATATGGGGGTTTTATAGGGGATATGGGGGTTTTATAGGGGATTTGGGGGGATATAGGGGAGATGGGGGGTTTTATGAGGGTTTTATAAGGGATATTGGGGGATATAGGAAGGGTGTGGGGGTTTTATAGGGGATTTGGGGGGATATGGGGGTTTTATAGGGGATATGAGGGTTTTATAGGGGAGGTGGAGGATATGGGGGTTTTATAGGGGTTTTATGGGGGATATTGGGGGATATGGGGGTTTTATAGGGGATTTGGGGGGGATAGTGGGGGAGATGGAGGGTTTTATGAGGGTTTTATAGAGGATATTAGAGGATATAGGGAGGGTATGGGGGTTTTATAGGGGATACGGGGGGATATAGGGAGGAATTGGGGTTTTATAGGGGACATGGGGGAATATGGGGGTTTTATGGGGGTTTTATAGGGGATATTGGGGGATATAGGGAGGGTATGGGGGTTTTATAGGGGATATGGGGGGATATGGGGGTTTTATAGGGGATATGGGGGTTTTATAGGGGATTTGGGGGATATGGAGGTTTTATAGGGGTTTTATGGGGGATATTGGGGGAGATGGGGGGTTTTATGGGGGTTTTATAGGGGATATTGGGGGATATAGGCAGGGTGTGGGGGTTTTATAGGGAATTTGGGGGGATATGGGGGTTTTATAGGGGAAGTGAGGTGATATGGGGGTTTTATAGGGGATATGGGGGTTAATACGGGAGGTGGGGGGATATGGGGGTTTTATAGGGGATATTGGGGGAGATGGGGGGTTTTATGGGGGTTTTATAGGGGATATTGGGGGAGATGGGGGGTTTTATGGGGGTTTTATAGGGGATATTGGGGGATATAGGGAGGGTGTGGGGGTTTTATAGGGGATACGGGGGGATATAGGGAGGAATGGGGGTTTTATAGGGGACATGGGGGGATATGGGGGTTTGATAGGGGAGGTGGGGGGATATGAGGGTTTTATGGGGGATATTGGGGGAGATGGGAGGTTTTATGGGGGTTTTATAGGGGATATTGGGGGATATAGGGAGGGTGTGGGGGTTTTATAAGGCATATGGGGGGGTATAGGGGTTTTATAGGGGATTTGGGGGGATATGGGGGTTTTATAGGGGATATGGAGGTTTTATAGGGGAGGTGGGGGGATATGGGGCTTTTATGGGGGATATTGGGGGAGATGGGGGGTTTTATAAGGGATATTGGGGGATATAGGGAGGGTATGGGGGTTTTATAGGGGGCATGGGGGGATATACGGGTTTTATAGGGGATTTGGGGGGATATGGGGGTTTTATAGGGGATATGAGGGGATATGGGGGTTTTATAGGGGATTTGGGGGGATATGGGGGTTTTATAGGGGATATTGGGGGAGATGGGGGGTTTTATGGGGGTTTTATAAGGGTTATTGGGGGATATAGGGAGGGTGTGGGGGTTTTATAGGGGATTTGGGGGGATATGGGGGTTTTATAGGGGAGGTGGGGGAATATGGGGGTTTTATAGGGGATTTGGGGGGAGGTGGGGGTTTTATAGGGGTTTTATGGGGGATATTGGGGGAGATGGGGGGTTTTATGGAGGTTTTATAAGGGATATTGGGGGATATAGGGAGGGTATGGGGGTTTTATAGGGGATATGGGGGGATATGGGGGTTTTATAGGGGATTTGGGGGCATATGGGGGTTTTATAGGGGATATGGGGGTTTTATAAGGGATTTGGGGGGATATAGGGGGAGATGGGGGGATTATAGGGGTTTTAAAGGGGATATTGGGGGATATAGGGAGGAATGGGGGTTTTATAAGGGACATGGGGGGATATGGGGGTTTTATAGGGGAGGTGGGGGCATATGGGGGTTTTATAGGGGATATGGGGGTTTTAAAGGGGATTTGGGGGGATATAGGGGGAGATGGGGGTTTTATGAGGGTTTTATAAGGGATGTTGGGGGATGTAGGGAGGGTATGGGGGTTTTATAGGGGATATTGGGGGATATGGGGGTTTTATAGGGGAGGTGAGGGGATATGGGGGTTTTATAGGGGATTTGGGGAGGATATTGGGGGAGATGGGGGGTTTTATGGGGGTTTTATAGGGGATATTGGGGGACATAGGGAGGGTATGGGGGTTTTATAGGGGATTTGGGGGGATATGGGGGTTTTATAGGGGATACGGGGGTTTTATAGGGGTTTTATGGGGGATATGGGGGTTTTATAGGGGTTTTATGGGGGATATTGGGGGAGATGGGGGGTTTTATGGGGGTTTTATAGGGGATATTGGGGGATATAGGGAGGGTATGGGGGTTTTATAGGGGATATGGGGGGATATGGGGGTTTTATAGGGGATACGGGGGTTTTATAGGGGATATGGGGGAATATGGGGGTTTTATATGGGAGGTGGGGGGATATAAGGGTTTTATAGGGGATTTGGGGGGATATTGGGGGAGATGGGGGTTTTATGGGGGTTTTATAGGGGATATTGGGGGACATAAGGAGGGTATGGGGGTTTTATAGGGGATATGGGGGGATATAGAAAGGGCACGGGGTTTTATAGGGGATATGGGGGTTTTATAGGGGATATTGGGGGATATGGGGGTTTTATGAGGGATGTGGGGGGTTATGGGGGTTTTATATGGGATATGGGGACGATATGGGGGTTTTATAGGGGATATTGGGGGTTTTGTGGGGGATATAGGGTTCTATGGAGGATAGAGATGTTTTATAGGGGATATGGAGGGGATATGGGGTTTCTATGGGGGATACGGGGTCCGACAGGGGGTTATGGGGGGATACAGGGGTTCCAAGGGGGATACGGGTGTTTTATAGGGGATAACGGGGGGTATGGGGGTCTTAGGGAGGATATGGGGTTTCTATGGGAGATATGGGGGTTCTATAGGGGATATAGGGGGGTTTATAGGGGATTTTGGGGTTCTGTGGGGGGCATGGGGTTTTTGTGAGGGATGTGGGGGGTTTATAGGGGATGTGGGGTTTTTCTGAGGGATATGGGGGTTCTATGGGGGATATGGGGGTTCTATGGGGGATAGGGGAGGATCTGGGGGGATAAGGGGCTTTTATGCAGGATATGGGGGTTTTATGGGGGTTATGGGGGATATAAGGATTCTATGGGGAATATGGGGGTTTTATAGGGGATATTGGGTGATATGGGGGTTTTATAGGGGATATGGAGAGGATATGGGGATCCTACAGGGGTTATGGGGGGATATAGGAGTTCTAGGGGGCATATGGGTGTTTTATAGGGGATCTGGAGAGGATATGGGGTTTCAAGTGGGGATACGGGGGTCCTATGTGGGATACGGGATTCTATGGGTATCCTATGCGGACCGTGGGTTTTTATGGGGTTTTAACGGGGCCATACACACAAATAAAGGATAATATCGAGGATATAGGATTTTTTATGGGATGTAGGGCCACCCTATAAAGCGATTTGATCCTAATACCTTTGTAGGTGTTTGATTTGAGGCAGTGCCACAGACAGATGCAACAACAGGCAGCGACGGCGCAGGCGGCTGCGGCGGCTCAAGCTGCTGCAGTAGCTGGCAATATTCCGGGCCCTGGCTCCGTGGGTGGCATCGCTCCCGCAATTAGTGAGTAATTAACGCTAATTAAGCGTCGTTGCTTTCGGTTCTGTTCTTTCTTATGGACTGTTGGCTCCTATGGGCTCTCAGTGGCAGCCGTTGGCAACCGTTGGCAACCGTTGGTTCCTATTGGCATCGTTAATTTTTCTTAGCCCTAATTAGCAGCTATTAATTCTCATTAAGGCCCACTGGCACCCATTAGCCACCATTGGCACCCATTAGCCAGCACTGGCACCCATTAGCCACCATTGGCACCCATTGACACCCATTAGCCATCATAAGCGTCTACTTATAGCCATCGGTCCTAATTAGCATCTATTAGAATTAATTAGCCTACATTAGCCTTCATTAATACTCATTAGCACCCATTAGCCTTCATTAGCACTCACTAGCCCCTATTGACCCCCATTAGCCACCATTGGCACCCGTTAGCCACCATTGGCACCCATTAGCCATCATAAGCGTCCACTGATAGCCATGGGTTCTAATTAGCACCCATTAGAATTAATTAGCCTACATTAGCCTTCATTAGTACTCATTAGCACCCATTAGCCTTCATTAGCACTCGCTAGCCCCTGTTGGCACCCATTAGCCACCATTGGCACCCATTAGCCACCACTGGCACCCATTAGCCATCATAAGCGTCCACTGATAGACATGGGTCCTAATTAGCATCCATTAGAATTAATTAGCCTACAATAGCCTTCATTAGTACTCATTAGCACCCATTAGCCTTCATTAGTACTCACTAGCCCCTATTGACCCCCATTAGCCACCATTGGCACCCATTAGCCACCATTGACACCCATTAGCCATCATAAGCATCCACTGACAAGCATTGGCCCTAATTAGCACCCATGGGAATTAATTGGCTTACAATAGCCTTCATTAACACTCATTAGCACCCATTAGCCTTCATTAGCACTCGCTAGCCCCTATTGACCCCCATTAGCCACCATTGGCACCCATTAGCCACCATTGACACCCATTAGCCATCATAAGCATCTACTAACAAGCATTGGTCCTAATTAGCACCCATGGGAATTAATTGGCTTACAATAGCCTTCATTAACACTCATTAGCACCCATTAGCCTTCATTAGCACTCGCTAGCCCCTATTGGCACCCATTAGCCACCATTGGCACCCATTAGCCACCACTGGCACCCATTAGTCGTCATAAGCGTCCACTGATAGCCATGGGCCCTAATTAGCATCTATTAGAATTAATTAGCCTACATTAGCCTTCATTAATACTCATTAGCACCCATTAGCCTTCATTAGCACTCACTAGCCCATATTGACCCCCATTAGCCACCATTGACGCCCATTGATGCTCATTAGCTCCCATTAGCAACCATTGACCCAATTAGCACCGATTGGAATTAATTAGCTTACATTAACCCTCATTA
Source organism: Phasianus colchicus (assembly GCF_987193195.1). Classification (NCBI taxonomy): domain Eukaryota; kingdom Metazoa; phylum Chordata; class Aves; order Galliformes; family Phasianidae; genus Phasianus; species Phasianus colchicus. The sequence goes on along the minus strand of NC_143476.1, from coordinate 92,316,805 downwards.
ACACTTAATAGCACTTATTAGCCTTCATTAGCACCCATTAGCCTCTATTGGCCCCCATTAGCCCCTATTGGCCCTCATTAGCCACCATTGACGGCTGTTAGCTCCCATTAGCAACCATTGGCCCCAATTAGCACCCATTGGCATTAATTAGCCTACATTAGCATTCATTAACACTCATTAGCACTTATTAGTCTTCATTAGCACCTATTAGCTCCCACCCGTGGGTGCTCCCCCCACCCCTTATCTCCCACCCATGGGTGCCCCGCACCCATCCATGCACTCCAATCCCCACCCTCCCCATGGGTGCTCCGCCCACCCCAGACCCCCCACCCAAAGGTGCCCCCCTGACCTCCCCCACCCATGGGTGCTCCCCACCCTCACCCCAATCCCCCACCTCACACCCAAGGGTGCCACCCCCACCCATGGGTGTTCCCCTTTCTCCCACTCCCAACTCTCACCCTGATTCCCCACCCCGCACCCACAGGTGCCACCCCCACCCATGGGTGCTCCCCCCACCCATGGATGTTCCTCCCACCCATAAGTGCCTCCCTGACCCCCCACCCATGGGTGCTCCTCTTTTTCCCACTACTCACTGCCTATTCTTTATCCCCCACCCTGACAACCAACGGCCACCCACCCACCCACGTTGGCCAACCCCACCTACACGTCCCACTCCCCACCCATGGGTGCTCCCCACTCTCACCCCAATCCCTCACCCCAACCCCCCACCTTACACCCAAGTGTGCCAACCCCACCCATAGGTGCTCCCGCCACCCGTGAACTTCGGCCATAGATGCCCCCCACCCATGGGTGCCCCCTACACCACTTCCTCCTCCACCCATGGCTGCTCCTCAATCCCCCACCTCACACCCAAGGGTGCCACCCCCACCCCATGCTTCCCACCCCCCACCCAAGGGTGCCACCCCCACCCATGGCTGCTCCCCACACCCTAGGCCCCCCACCCAAGCGTGCCCCCCACCCATGGGTGCCCTCCTGACTCCCTCAACCACGTGTGCTCCCCACCGTCACCCCAATCCCCCAACTCACACCCAAGGGTGCCACCCCCACCCCACGCTTCCCACCCCCCACCCAAGGGCGCCACCCCCACCCGTGGGTGCTCCCCACACCCCAGACCCCCCACCCAAGCGTGCCCCCCACCCATGGGTGCCCTCCTGACTCCCCCACCCATTGGTGCTCCCCACCCTCACCCCAATCCCCCACCTCACACCCAAGGGTGCCACCCCCACCCCATGCTTCCCACCCCCCCACCCAAGGGTGCCACCCCCACCCATGAGTGCTCCCCACACCCCAGACCCCCCACCCAAGCGTGCTCCCCACCCATGGGTGCCCTCCTGACTCCCTCAACCACGGGTGCTCCCCACCCTCACCCCAATCCCCCACCTCACACCCAAGGGTGCCACCCCCACCCCATGCTTCCCACCCCCCCACCCAAGGGTGCCACCCCCACCCATGGGTGCTCCCCACACCGCAGGCCCCCCACCCAAGCGTGCCCCCCACCCATGGGTGCCCTCCTGACTCCCTCACCCACGGGTGCCCTCCCACCCCTGAAACCCCACCCAAGGTTGCCCCCCACCCATGGGAGCTCCCCTTTCCCCCACTCCTCACTGCCCGTCCTTTATCCCCCACCCCCAACCCATGAACGACCCCCACCCAAGGGTGCCACCCCCACCCATGGGTGCTCCCCCCACCCCTAACCCCCCAACCAAGCGTGCCCCCCACCCAGCCATGCATCCTAATCTCCACCGCCACCTATGGGTGCTCCCTATTCCCCCAATCCCCTATTCTCCATCCCATCAACCAATGACCCTCACCCAAAGGTGTTACCCCCTCCCATGGGTGTTTCTCGCACCCCAGACCCCCACCCAAGGGTGCCCCCCACCCAAGGGTGCCCTCCGGAACCCCAACCCATGGGTGCTCACCTTTCCTCCACTCCGCATCGTTTATACCCTACCCCAACACTCCCCAAAAACCAATGACCCCACCCAAGGGTGCCACCCCATCCCATGGGTAACCCCACCCACGGGTGCCCCCTACACCCCATCTTCCCCCACCCATGGTTGTTCCCCATTCCCCACCTGGCCAACCAACGACCCCCCACCCACCCAGGTTGGCCAACCCCACCCACACGTCCCACCCCCACCCATGGGTGCTCCCCCCACCCCTTCTCACCCTTGGGTACTCTCCTGACGTCCCACCCATGGGTGCTCGCCTTTCCCCCACTCCTCACTGCCCATCCTTTATCCCCCACCCGCAACCCACGATTCTCACCCAAGCTTGCCACCGCCACCCAGGGTGCTCCCCCCACCTATGGGTGCTCCCTACACCCCATCTTCCCCCACCCATGGGTGCCCCCATCTTCCCCCACCCATGCTTGCTCCCCATTCCCCACCTGGCCAACCAATAACCCCCCACCCACCCAGGTTGGCCCACCCCACCCACATGTCCCACCCCCACCCATGGGTGCTCCCCCCACCCCTTACTTCTCACCCATAGGCACTCCTCATCCTTGGGTACTCTCCTGACCCCCCACCCATGGGTGCTCGCCTTTCCCCCACTCCTCACTGCCCATCCTTTCTCCCCCACCCGCAACCCACGATTCTCACCCAAGCTTGCCATCGCCACCCAGGGTGTTCCCCCACCCATGGGTGCCCCCCTTGCCCCCCACCCATGGGTGCCCCCCTTGCCCCCATCCATGCTTGCTCCCCATTCCCCACCTGGCCAACCAACAACCCCCCACCCACCCAGGTTGGCCAACCCCACCCACATGTCCCACCCCCACCCATGGGTGCTCCCCCCACCCCTTCTCACCCTTGGGTACTCTCCTGACCCCCCACCCATGGGTGCTCGCCTTTCCCTGACTCCTCACTGCCCATCCTTTATCCCCCACCCACAACCCACGATTCTCACCCAAGCTTGCCATCGCCACCCAGGGTGTTCCCCCACCCATGGGTGCCCCCCTTGCCCCCCCACCCTTGACTGCTTGTCATTCCCCAGCCCGCCAACCAACGACCCCCCACCCACCCACGTTGGCCGACCCCACCCACGCGTCCCACCCCCCACCCATGGGTGCCACCCACCCACCCGTACCGCCCAACCTTCAGGCCTTTCCGCCGCCGCCGGCATCGGCGTCGACGACCTCCGTCGCCTTTGCATCCTCCGCATGAGTTTCGTCAAAGGTTGGGGACCCGATTATCCCAGGCAAAGCATTAAAGAGACGCCATGTTGGATCGAAATCCACCTCCATCGAGCTCTTCAACTTTTGGATGAAGTCCTGCACACGATGCCCATCGCCGATCCGCAACCGTTGGACTGAAATTCGGTTCGTTTGCTTTCTTGTTTTTTCCCTTTCCCATCCTTTTATCCCCTTTCCAGAACTTTCTAAAGCTGACTTTTATTGTTTTTCATTTCTAGGTGTCGGAAAGGCGCTGCGCCCGTCGGGTTTCGCTTTCGCTTTCGGTTTCACTTTCGGTTTCGGTTTGGTTTTTTTTTTTTTTTTCTCGCTCTCTCGGGTTTGGGAGAAATAAAAAGATTGATTCGGTCTCAACGCGGAGCTGAAAGGAGGTTTTGTTTCGTTATCGGGGTGATTAGTGCTGTTTGGTTGTTAATAAGGCTGTTAATTTGATTAATTATCTCTTTTGTTCATGAGTAATCCCAGCTGTCGTGTCAATGATGCGGTTAATCTATCAAGAATCCCATCAATCCATCAATAATTTCACCAATAATCAGATTAATCCATCACTAATCCCACCAATAATCAAATTAATTCATCAATAACGCCACTAATCCTATCAGTAATCAAATTAATCCATCAATAATCTCATTAATCCATCATTAATCCTATTAGCCCATCATTAATCTTATCAATTACCAGGTTAATCCATCAATGATTGCATCAATAATGAGATTAATCCATCAAGAGTCCCATTAATCGATCACTAATTGCATCAATTCATCATTAATCTCATCAATAATCAGAGTAATCCATTAATAATGCTATTAATCTATCAATAATCCCATCAATTATCGAATTAATCCATTAATAATCCCATTAATCCACCAATAATCTCATCAATCCTTCAATAACCCAATCAATAATCCTATTCATCAATAATCCCTTCAATCCATCACTAATCACATTAATAATCAAATTAATCCATCAATAATTTCATCAATCCATCACTAATCCCATCACTAATCAAATTAATCCATCACTAATCCTATCAAGCCATTAATAATCCCATTAATCCCATGAATATTCAGATTAATCCACGAATATTCCCAATAATCTATCAATAATCCCATCAATCCATCAATAATTTCACCAATAATCAGATTAATCCATCACTAATCCCATCAATAATCAAATTAATTCATCAATAACGCCACTAATCCCATCAGTAATCAAATTAATCCATTAATAATCTCATTAATCCATCATTAATCCCATCAACCCATCATTAATCCCATCAATTACCAGGTTAATCCATCAATGATTGCATCAATAATGAGGTTAATCCATCAATGGTCCCATTAATCGATGACTAATCGCATCAATCCATCATTAATCTCATCAGTAATCAGAGTAATCCATTAATAATCCTATTAATCCATCAATAATCCCATTAATTATCAAATTAATCCATCAATAATCCCATTAATCCACCAATAATCTCATCAATCCTTCAATAATCCAATCAATAATCCTATTCATCAATAATCCCATCAATCCATCACTGATCACATTAATAATCAAATTAATCCATCAATAATTTCATCAACCCGTCACTAATCCCATCACTAATCAAATTAATCCATCAATAATCCCATCAATCCATTAATAATCCCATTAATCCCATGAATATTCAGATTAATCCACAAATATTCCCAATAATCTATGAATAATCCCATCAATCCATCAATGATTTCATTAATAATCAGATTAATCCATCACTAATCCCATCAATAATCAAATTAATTCATCAATAACGCCACTAATCCATCACTAATCCCATCAGTAATCAAATTAATCCATCAATGATCTCATTAATTCATCATTAATCCCATCAGCTCATCATTAATCTTATCAATTACCAGGTTAATCCATCAATGATTGCATCAATAATGAGATTAATCCATCAATGGTCCCATTAATCGATCACTAATCCCATCAATCCATTATTAATCCTATCAATAATCAGAGTAATCAATTAATAATCCTATTAATCCATCAATAATCCCATCAATTATCAAATTAATCCATTAATAATCCCATTAATCCACCAATAATCTCATCAATCCCTCAATAATCCCATTAATCCATCAATAATCTCATCAATCCACCAATAATCCCATTAATAATCAAATTAATCCATCAATAATACTATTAATCCAGCAGTAATCCCATTAATAATCAGATTAATTGATCAATAATCCCATCAATCCATCAATAATCCCATCAATTATCAAATTAATCCATCAATGATCCTAGCAATCCCTCCATAATCCTATTAATTCAATTAATAATCAGATTAATCCATCAATAATCTCATCAACCCCTCAATAATCCCATTAATTCCATTAATAATTAGATTAAATGTCATTAATAATTAGATTAATCCATTAATAATTAATCTATCAATAATCCCATCAATCCAGCAGTAATCCTATTAATAATCTCATTAATCCATCAATAATGCCATCAATCCATCAATAATCCCATTAATAATCAAATTAATCCATCAATAATCCTATCAATCTCCCAATAATTCCATTAAGTCCATGAATAATCAGATTAATCAATCCATAATCCCGACAATAATCAGATTAATCGATCAATAATCTCATTAATCCACCAATAATCCCATCAATAATCCTATTAATCTATCAATAATCTCATCAATCCAGCAGTAATCCCATTAATAATTAATCCATCAGTAACTCCATCAATCCATCAATAATCCTATTAGATCAATTAATCATGAGATAGATCAGTTATTAACCCCATCAATAATCCCATTAATCCATCAATAATCCCATTAATCAATCAATAATCCCATTAATCCATCAATAATCCCATTAATCCATCAATAATCCCATCAATTCATCAATAATCCCATCAATAATCCCATTAATCCATTATTCATCTCATCAATAATCAGATTAATCCATCGATAATCCCATTAATCCATCAATAATCCGTCCAATCTTGCTCTTAATTCATTAATAATCCCATCAATCCATCAATAATCTCATCAATAATCAGATTAATCCGTCAATGATCCCATTAATCCATCAATAATCCCTTCAATAATTAGATTAATTCATCAATAATGCCTCCAATCCATCACGAAACCCATTAATAATCAAATTAATCCATCGCTAATCTCATCAATCCATCATTAATCCCATCAATAATCAGATTAATCCATCAATAATCCCATTAATCCATCAATAACCCCTCAATAATCCCATTAATCCGTCAATAATCCGTCCAATCTTGCTCTTAATTCGTTAATAATCCCATCCATCAATCAATCATCTCATCAATAATCAGATTAATCCATCAATGATCCATTAATCCATCAATAATCCTCTCAATAATTAGATTAATTCATCAATAATGCCTCCAATCCATCACGAAACCCATTAATAATCAAATTAATCCATCACTAATCTCATCAATCCATCATTAATCCCATCAATAATCAGATTAATCCTTCAATAATGCCATTAATCCATCAATAATCCCATTAATAATCTCATTAATCCATCACTTTTGTCAATAATCCCATTAATCCATCAATAATCCGTCCAATCTTGCTCTTAATTTGTTAATAATCCCATCCATCAATCAATCATCTCATCAATAATCAGATTAATCCATCAATAATCCCATCAATCCATCACTAATCCAATTAATAATCAGCTTAATCCATCACTAATCCCATCAATCCATCATTAATCCCATTAATAATCAGATTAAACCATGAATAATCCCATCAATCCATTAATAATCCCATCAATAATTAGATTAATCCATCAATAATCTCATTAATCTATCAATAATCCCATCAATCCATCACTAATCGAATTAATAATCAGATTAATCCATCACTAACCCAATCAATCCCTTAATAATCCTATTAATTCCATTAATAATCGTATTAATCCAATAATCCCCCCAATCTCATCAATAATCCCATCAATAACCTAATTAATCCAGCAATAATCAAATTAATCCAGCAATAATCTCATCAATCCATCACTAATCTCATTAATAATCGCATCAAAGCCATCAATCTAATCAATAATCCCATTAATCGACCAGTAATCCCATTAATCTAATAATCCCACCAATAATCCTATTAATAACACCATTAATCACTAATTAATGCAATCAATCCATCAATAACCCTATCAATCCCATTAATAATCCCATTAATAATCCCATTAATCTATCAGTCATCCCATTAATCCATTAATTACCCCATCAATCCTACCAATAACCCGATCAATCCATCATTAATCCCATTAATCATCTCATTAATCCATTATTAATCCCATTAACCAATCAATAATCTTATTAATCCCATTAATAATACATCAATCCCATCAATGATCTCAAAGAATTAATTAATAACCTCATTAACCCCCTCACTGATCCCATTAATCCCATTAATAGCCCCATTAATTAATCAATAATCCCACTAAATCATCAATAATCCCATCAGTACCAGCAATAAATCCATTAATTCCATTAATCAACCCATTAACTCATCAATCATCTCATTAATTCAATCAATAATCCCATTAATTGCATGATTAATCTCATCAGTGCCTCAAACAACTCATTAATTACATCAATAAACCCATTAATTAATCAATAATCCTAATAATCCATCAATAATCCCGTCAATACCAGCAATAAATCCATTAATCAACCCATTAATCCATCAATCATCTCATTAATTCCATTAATAATCCAATTAATTGCATGATTAATCTCATCAGGGCATCGACAAGCCGATTAATTGCATCAATAATCTCATTAATTAACCAATAATCCCACTAATTCATCAATAATCCCATCAGTACCACCAATGAATCCATTAATTCCATTAATCAACCCATTAACTCATCAATAATCTCATTAATTCCATCAATAATCCCATTAATTGCATGATTAATCTCATCAGTGCATCGACAAACCCATTAATTGCATCAATAATCTCATTAATTAACCAATAATCCCACTAATTCATCAATAATCCCATCAGTACCAGCAATAAATCCATTAATTCCACTAATCATCCCATTAATCCATCAATCATCTCGTTAATTCCATTAATAATCCAATTAATTGCATGATTAATCGCATCAGTGCATCCATAGTCCATTAATTGCATCAATAATCTCATTAATTAGTTAATAATCCCACTAATTCATCAATAATCCCATTATTTCAGCCATAATCCCATCAATCCTGCCATTAATCCAATCAATCTCATCAATAACCCCATTAATAATCCCATTAATCCCCCCCAATATCTCATTAATCCAATTAATCCTGTTATTAATCCTATTAATCTCGTCAATAATCCCATAATCCCAAATTTATGCACTCAGAAACCCCAAAATCCCCACAAAAAAACCCAAAATCCCATTAAAAAACCCTAAAATCCCTCCAAAAAACCCAAAATGCCTCAAAAAAAATCCCAAAATCCCCTTAAAAAAGCCAAAATCCCCTCAAAAAGCCCCAAAATCCCATTAAAAAGCCCCAAAATCCATCAAGAAAACCCAAAAATCACTCAAGAAAACCCAAATTCCTCAAATTTCCCCAAATCTCTCAAAAAAAACCTAAAATCCCCTTAAAAGAACCCAAAATCCCCACAAAAAGCCCCAAAAATCTCTCAAAAAAACCGAAAATCCCATTAAAAAAACCAAAATTCCATTAAAAAACCCAAAATCCCATTAAAAAACCTAAGATCCCTCTGAAAAATCCTAAAATCCCTCAAAAAAAAATCCCAAAATTCCCTTAAAAAAGGCAAAATCCCCCCAAAGAGCCCCAAAATCCCATTAAAAAAGCCCCAAAATTCCATCAAAAAAGACCCAAAATCCATCAAGAAAACCCAAAAATCACTCAAGAAAACCCAAATTCCTCAAATTTCCCCAGATCTCTAAAAAAAAAACTAAAATCCCCTTAAAAGCACCCAAAATCCCCACAAAAAGCCCCAAAAATCCCATTAAACAACCCAAAATCCCATTAAAAAAACCAAAATCCCTCAAAAAATCCTAAAATCCCTCCAAAAAAATCACAAAATTACCTTAAAAAAGGCAAAATCCCCTCAAAAAGCCCCAAAATCCCATTAAAAAGCCCCAAAATCCCATTAAAAAAACCCAAATCCCATTAAAAAGCCACCATATCCATCAAGAAAACCCTAAAATCCCACAAAGAAAAACCAAATCCCTCAAATTTCTCCAAATCCCTCAAAAAAAAAAACTAAAATGCTACCAAAAGTCCCCAAAATCCCACAAAAAAACCCAAAATCCCACAAGAAAACCCCAAATTTCTCCAAATCCCTCAAAAATAACCTAAAATGCTCTCAAAAATCCCTAAAACCCCACAAAAAAACCCACAAAATCCCACAAGAAAACCCCAAATTTCTCCAAATCCCTCAAAAAAAACCTAAAATGCTCTCAAAAATCCCTAAAATCCCACAAAAAAAACCAAAATCCCACAAGAAAACCCCAAATTTCTCCAAATCCCTCAAAAAAACCTAAAATGCTCTCAAAAATTCCTGAAATCCCACAAAAAAACCCAAAATCCCACAAGAAAACCCCAAATTTCTCCAAATCCCTCAAAAATAACCTAAAATGCTCTCAAAAATCCCTAAAATCCCACAAAAAAAACCCAAAATCCCACAAGAAAACCCCAAATTTCTCCAAATCCCTCAAAAAAAAAACCCTAAAATGCTCTCAAAAATACCTAAAATCCCACAAAAAAAACCAAAATCCCACAAGAAAACCCCAAATTTCTCCAAAATGCTCTCAAAAATCCCTAAAATCCCACAAAAAAACCCAAAATCCCACAAAAAAACCCCAAATTTCTCCAAATCCCTCAAAAAAAAACCTAAAATGCTCTCAAAAATCCCTAAAATCCCACAAGAAAACCCAAAATCCCACAAGAAAACCCCAAATTTCCCCAAATCCCTCAAAAAAAAACCCTAAAATGCTCTCAAAAATCCCTAAAATCCCTCAAAAAAACCCAAAATCCCACAAGAAAAACCCAAATTTCTCCAAATCCCTCAAAAAAACCCTAAAATGCTCTCAAAAATCCCTAAAATCCCACAAAAAAACCCAAAATCCCACAAGAAAACTCCAAATTTCTCCAAATCCCTCAAAAAAAAACCTAAAATGCTCTCAATAATCCCTAAAATCCCACAAAAAAACCCAAAATCCCACAAGAAAACCCAAATTTCTCCAAATCCCTCAAAAAAAAAACCCTAAAATGCTCTCAAAAATCCCTAAAATCCCACAAAAAAAACCCAAAATCCCACAAAAAAACACAAATTTCTCCAAATCCCTCAAAAAAACCCTAAAATGCTCTCAAAAATCCCTAAAATCCCACAAAAAACCCAAAATCCCACAAGAAAACCCCAAATTTCTCCAAATCCCTCAAAAAAAACCCTAAAATGCTCTAAAAAATCCCTAAAATCCCACAAAAAAAAAACAAAATCCCACAAGAAAACCCCAAATTTCTCCAAATCCCTCAAAAAAAACCTAAAATGCTCTCAAAAATACCTAAAATCCTACAAAAAAACCCCAAAATCCCGCAAGAAAACCCCAAAATCCCCCAAGAAAAACCGAGATTTCTCCAAATCCCTCAAGAAAACCCTAAAATGCTCTCAAAAATCCCTAAAATCCCACAAGAAAACCCAAAATCCCACAAGAAAACCCCAAATTTCCCCAAATCCCTCAAAAAAAAACCCTAAAATGCTCTCAAAAATCCCTAAAATCCCTCAAAAAAACCCAAAATCCCACAAGAAAAACCCAAATTTCTCCAAATCCCTCAAAAAAAACCCTAAAATGCTCTCAAAAATCCCTAAAATCCCACAAAAAAACCCAAAATCCCACAAGAAAACTCCAAATTTCTCCAAATCCCTCAAAAAAAAACCTAAAATGCTCTCAAAAATCCCTAAAATCCTACAAAAAAAACCCAAAATCCCGCAAGAAAACCCCAAATTTCTCCAAATCCCTCAAAAAAACCCTAAAATGCTCTCAAAGATCCCTAAAATCCCACAAAAAAACCCAAAATCCCACAAGAAAACCCCAAATTTCTCCAAATCCCTCAAAAAAAAACCCTAAAATGCTCTCAAAAATCCCTAAAATCCCACAAAAAAACCCAAAATCCCACAAGAAAACCCCAAATTTCTCCAAATTCCTCAAAAAAAACCCCTAAAATGCTCTCAAAAATCCCTAAAATCCCACAAAAAAAACCAAAATCCCACAAGAAAACCCCAAATTTCTCCAAAATGCTCTCAAAAATCCCTAAAATCCCACAAAAAAAACCCAAAATCCCACAAAAAAACCCCAAATTTCTCCAAATCCCTCAAAAAAAAAACCTAAAATGCTCTCAAAAATCCCTAAAATCCCACAAAAAAACCCAAAATCCCACAAGAAAACCCCAAATTTCTCCAAATCCCTCAAAAAAAATCCTAAAATGCTCTCAAATATCCCTAAAATCCCACAAAAAAACCCCAAAATCCCACAAGAAAACCCCAAATTTCTCCAAATCCCTCAAAGAAAAAAACTAAAATGCTCTCAAAAATCCCTAAAATCCCACAAAAAAAACCCAAAATCCCACAAGAAAACCCCAAATTTCTCCAAATCCCTCAAAAAAACCCTAAAATGCTCACAAAAATCCCTAAAATCCTAAAAAAAACCCAAAATCCCACAAGAAAACCCCAAATTTCTCCAAATCCCTCAAAAAAACCCCTAAAATGCTCTCAAAAATCCCTAAAATCCCACCAAAAAACCCAAAATCCCACAAGAAAACCTCAAATTTCTCCAAATCCCTCAAAAAAACCCTAAAATGCTCACAAAAATCCCTAAAATCCTAAAAAAAACCCAAAATCCCACAAGAAAACCCCAAATTTCTCCAAATCCCTCAAAGAAAAACCCTAAAATGTTCTCAAAAATCCCTAAAATCCCACAAAAAAACCCAAAATCCCACAAGAAAACCCCAAATTTCTCCAAATCCCTCAAAAAAAAACCTAAAATGCTCTCAAAAATCCCTAAAATCCCACAAAAAAACCCAAAATCCCACAAGAAAACCCCAAATTTCTCCAAATCCCTCAAAAAAACCCTAAAATGCTCTCAAAGATCCCTGAAATCCCACAAAAAAAAACCAAAATCCCACAAGAAAACCCCAAATTTCTCCAAATCCCTCAAAAATAACCTAAAATGCTCTCAAAAATCCCTAATATCCTACAAAAAAACCTAAAATCCCACAAGAAAACCCCAAATTTCTCCAAATCCCTCAAAAAAACCCCTAAAATGCTCTCAAAAATCCCTAAAATCCCACAAAAAAACCCAAAATCCCACAAGAAAACCCCAAATTTCTCCAAATCCCTCAAAAATAACCTAAAATGCTCTCAAAAATCCCTAAAATCCCACAAAAAAAACCAAAATCCCACAAGAAAACCCCAAATTTCACCAAATCCCTCAAAAAAACCCTAAAATGCTCTCAAAAATCCCTAAAATCCCACAAAACACCCAAAATCCCACAAGAAAACCCCAAATTTCTCCAAATCCCTCAAAAACAACCTAAAATACTCTCAAAAATCCCTAAAATCCTACAAAAAAAACCCAAAATCCCACAAGAAAAGCCAAATTTCTCCAAATCCCTCAAAAAAAAAACCTAAAATGCTCTCAAAAATCCCTAAAATCCCACAAAAAAACCCAAATCCTACAAGAAAACCCCAAATTTCTCCAAATCCCTCAAAGAAAAACCCTAAAATGCTCTCAAAAATCCCTAAAATCCCATTAAAAAACCCAAACTACCACAAAAAAACCCACAATTCTCCAAATCCCTCAAAATAACCTAAAATGCTCTCAAAAATCCCTAAAATCCCACAAGAAAACCCAAAATCCCACAAGAAAACCCCAAATTTCTCTAAATCCCTCAAAGAAAAACCCTAAAATGTTCTCAAAAATCCCTAAAATCCGACAAAAATCCCAAAATCCCACAAAAAAAACCAAAATCCCATAAAAAAACCCAAAATCCCATAAAAAAAACACAAAATCCCACAAAAAAAACCCAAAATCCCACAAATTTCTCCAAATCCCTCAAAAAAAAACCCTAAAATGCTCTCAAAAATCCCTAAAATCCCTCAAAAAATCCCAAAATACCACAAAAAATCCCAAATTTCTCCAAATCCCTCAAAAAAAAAACCCTAAAATGCTCTCAAAAATCCCTAAAATCCCAAAAAAACACCAAAATCCCACAAGAAAACCCCAAATTTCACCAAATCCCTCAAAAAAAACCTAAAATGCTCTCAAAAATCCCTAAAATCCCACAAGAAAACCCAAAATCCCACAAAAAAACCCAAAATCCCACAAGAAAACCCCAAATTTCTCCAAATCCCTCAAAAAAAATCCTAAAATGCTCTCAAAAATCCCTAAAATCCCACAAAAAACCCAAAATCCCACAAGAAAACCCCAAATTTCTCCAAATCCCTCAAAAAAACCTAAAATACTCCCAAAAATCCCTCAAATCCCACAAAAAAACCCAAAATCCCACAAGAAAACCCCAAATTTCTCTAAATCCCTCAAAGAAAACCCCTAAAATGCTCTCAAAAATCCCTAAAATCCCACAAAAAAACCCAAAATCCCACAAAAAAACCAAATTTCTCCAAATCCCTCAAAAAAACCCTAAGATGCTCTCAAAAATTCCTAAAATCCCACATAAAAACCCAAAATCCCACAAAAATCCCCAAATTTCTCCAAATCCCCCAAAAAAGACCCTAAAATGCTCTCAAAAATCCCTAAAATCCCACAAAAAAACCCAAAATCCCACAAGAAAACCCCAAATTTCTCCAAATCCCTCAAAAAAACCCTAAAATGTTCTCAAAAATCCCTAACATCCCACAAAAAAACCCAAAATCCAACAAGAAAACCCAAATTTCACAAAATCCCTCCAAAAAAAACCCTAAAATGCTCTAAAAAATGCCTAAAATCCCACAAAAAAAACCAAAATCCCACAAAAAAAACCAAAATCCCACAAAAAAACCCCAAATTTCTCCAAATCCCTCAAAAAAACCTAAAATGCTCTCAAAAATCCCTAAAATCCCCCCAAAAACTGCTAAAAAAAACCAAAATCCCTTAAAAAAAACAAGAACTCCTCAAAATACCCCAAAATCCCTCAAATTTCCTCAAATCACTCAAAAAAAACCCCTAAAATGCTCTCAAATATCCCTAAAATTCTAAAAAAAACCAAAATCCCTCCAAAAAACCCAATGTCCCTCAAAAAAAACCCAAAATTGTCACAAAAAAACCAAAATTTCATAAAATAAAGCAAAAATCCTTTCAAAATACCCTAAACTCCCATTTAAAAACCACGAATCCCATTAAAAAGCCCCAAAATCCCTCAAAAAAACCCTATAATCCCCACTCAAAAAGCCTAATCCCAAAAATTTCTCAAAATCCCTCAAAAAAGAAGCCCAAAATTCCCTTAAAAACCCTAAAATTCCCTTAAAAACCCCAAAATCCGTCAAAAAAAACCCGAAAATCCCATTAAAAAAAACCCAAATCCCTCGAATTTTCCCAAATTCCCCTCAAAAAACCCCAAAGCCCCCAGAAAAGAAACCAAAATCCCCCCAAAAAACCCTTAAAAAACCCAAAATCTCTTAAAAAAAAAAAAAATCCCTCGAAAAAAACCCCAAATCCCTCAAATCTCCCCAAATCCCTCAAAAAAAACCCAAAAGCGCCAAAAATTCCCCATTTTCCCTCCCGTTTCCTCTCCAACCCCTCTGTTTTCCCGCCCATTTCAACCCCCAAACCCCCATTTTCTCCCCCAAACCGCCGCTTTTCTTCACGTTTCACCCCCAAAACACCGATTTTCCAACATTTTATTCCCCGTTTTCGCCATTTTTCCTCACAGTTTCACCAAAAATCCCCTTTATTCCCCCGAATTGTCCTCACGGCCGCCATTTTGACTCCAGCCGTTTTCCCGCCAGCCGCCATTTTGTTCCCAGCCATTTTCCCGCCAGCCGCCATTTTGTTCCCAGCCGTTTTCCCGCCAGCCACCATTTTGTCCCCACTCGTTTTCCCGCCAGCCGCCATTTTGTCCCCACTCGTTTTCCCGCCAGCCGCCATTTTGTCCCCAGCTTTTCCCGCCGTTTTCCCCCTTCCAAACAAAAAAACCCCCAATTTTACCTCAAATTCATCCCCAAACCGCACTTTTCCCACCACGTTTCACCAAAAATCACCACTTTCCCACAAAGCGCGCCCGAATTCGCCTTTTTTATTCACATTACACCCCGAAATCCCAACTGCAATCCGTATTTCCACAACCGACACAACCGCCGCTTTGGCTCCCATCACAGCGAACAACCGCCGCGCTCAGCACAACGTTTGACCTTTTTTTCTACACATTTCCGCCCAAAATCCGTCGTTTTCTCCACCGTTACCGAGGATTCGGCTTCGAGCGGCGCCCGCCGCGCTGCGAGCTCACTTTCGGCCGCCGTTTCGCGCGCACTTCCGGTGGCTTCGGAGAACTTCGGGAAAGTTCGGATGCGGCTCAGAGCTCTTCGGAAATTGGGGCGGAAATGGGGTTTTAATTGGGGCATTTCCAGTCACAGGAAAAAATGGCGGCACATCCGTTCCCGTCGCAGCTGTTCAGGAGAAAAGATGGCGGCACATCCGGTCCGTACAATGCGATTCGAGAGGAAAGATGGCGGCACTTTGCGTCCGTACAGAGAGACTCAAAAGGAAAGATGGCGGCACTTCCGGTCTTCACAAAACAACCCTGCAGGGAAGATGGCGGCACTTCCGGTCCGTTCGAAGCAGGGCGAGAAACGAGATGGCGGCAGTTCCAGCTCGCTCGCAGCCATTCGAGAGGAAAGATGGCGGCACTTGCGGTCGTTTCGGATCACATGCGGGCATTTTCAGACGCTTCGTGCCAATTCGGAGACGTTCTTAAACGCGTTGGAGCGGGTGAGGGGGAGGCTGGAGGTACTTGCGGTGTCTTCGGAGAACTTCGGGAATCTTCGGGTGCGGCTCACAGCGCTTCCGGTCACTTCGGGATAATCCGGTTTGGGGGGGGGGGGAGGGGGTGGAAGAGGTCTTAATTGAGGCACTTCCGGTCCGCTCGAAGCCTTTCAAGAGGAAAGATGGCGGAACTTCCGGTCCTTTCGGCTGACATCCGGGCATTTCGAAACGCTTCGAATCATTTCTGATCTCTCCGGAAAAGTTTTGGGGAACTTTTGAAACAAATCCCGCAACTTCGGGGATATTCGGAACAATTTGGGTCTCACAGGAGCATTTCCGGTGACTTCGAACTACTTCCGGTCCTTCCGGAGAACTTCGGAGGGAGATCGCAACACTTCCGGTGGCTTCGGAGCTATTCGGGTTTCTTAAGGGAACGTCAGGGCACTTCGGCTCTTTTCGGAAACTTTCGTGGAGGTTTCGCGGCACTTCCGGTCATTTCGGGACACATCCGGGGACTTCGGAGCGATTCGGATAACTTCGGAACTTTTCGGAGCACTTTCGGTTCCTACGATGCCCTTCCGGTCTCTTCGGAATTACTCGGGTCAGTTCCGATCATTTCGATGCACTTCCGGTGGGTTTTCGGGCACTTCCGGTCGTTTCGGATTTGTTCGGCTCACTTCGGTATCATCTGGAGGCACTTCCGGTCATTTCGGAAGACATCCGGGGACTTTAGACCGATTCGGATCACTTCGGAACTTTTCGGAGTACTTCCGGTCACTAAGTAGCACTTCCGGTCTTTTCGGAATACCTCGGCTCAGTTCCGATCATTTGGATGCATTTCCGGTGGGCTTTGGGGCACTTCCGGTCTTTTCGGATTTGTTCGGCTCACTTCGTTATCATCTGGAGGCACTTCCGGTCATTTCGGAAGACATCCGGGGACTTCAGAGCGATTCGGATCACTTCGGAACTCTTCGGAGTACTTCCGGTCCCTGCATAGCACTTCCGGTCTTTTCGGAATACCTCGGTTCAGTTCCGATCTTTTCGATGCATTTCCGGTGGGTTTTCGAGCACTTCCGGTCTTTTCGGATTTGTTCGGCTCACTTCGGTATAATCTGGAGGCACTTCCGGTCATTTCGGAAGACATCCGGGGACTTCATAGTGATTCGGATCATTTCGGAACTCTTCGGAGCATTTCCGGTCTCTAAGGAGCACTTCCGGTCACTTCGGAGCACATCGGAAGACTTCGGAACTGTTCGGAGCAATTCGGAACTGTTTCGAGCACTTCCTGTTCCTTCGGAAAACTTCGGAATACTTCGGGTCAGCTGCGAGTATTTCGGAGCACTTCCGGTGTTCTCGGAACGCTTCGGGAACAGATCGGGACGCTTCGCCTCCTTTCGGAAGCATTCGGCTCAATTCGGAAATCTTCGCTGAGCCTTCGGTGTTATGAAACCCCTTCGTGTCCTTTCGGCTCACTTCGTGCGGCGGTTCTGACTACTTCCGGTCTCTTCGGAGCGCTTCCGGTCGGCAAGACGGCGATCGGAAAAAATCGCTTTACTTCGGAGCTGTTCGGAGACGATCGGGAATTTCCGGACAGCGCCGTTATGACACCATTAATAATAGGAATAAAAACCCGGAATTACGCCAATTAATTCTTAATTACCATTCATTCCTAATTAATTAGGTTCATTAATAATATGTAAATGACTGCAATTAATATTTCCCGGGTTTTTGCCTCCATCTGCCGTTAATTTCATTAATCACAATCGATTTTAATGAGGTTTTCATGATTCTATGGGGCTGCCCCATAGATTTCTGTGCCCCATAGATTCTATGGGGCTGCCCCATAGATTTTCCCACCCCACAGATTCTATGGGGCTGCCCCATAGATTCCTGTGCCCCATAGATTCTATGGGGCTGCCCCATAGATTCACCGACCCCATAGATTCTATGGGGCTGCCCCATAGATTCCCCCGCCCCACAGATTCTATGGGGCTGCCCCATAGATTTCTCCACCCCATAGATTCTATGGGGCTGCCCCATAGATTCCCCACCCCAAGATTCTATGGGGCTGCCCCATAGATTTCTCCACCCCATAGATTCTATGGGGCTGCCCCATAGATTTTCCCCCACCCCATAGATTCTATGGGGCTGCCCCATAGATTTCTGTGCCCCATAGATTCTATGGGGCTGCCCCATAGATTCCCCCACCCCATAGATTCTATGGGGCTGCCCCATAGATTCCACACCCCATAAATTCTATGGGGCTGCCCCATAGATTCCCCGACCCCACAGATTCTATGGGGCTGCCCCATAGATTCTCCCACCCCATAGATTCTATGGGGCTGCCCCATAGATTCCCCCACCCCATAGATTCTATGGGGCTGCCCCATAGATTCCTGTGCCCCATAGATTCTGTGGGGCTGCCCCATAGATTCTCCACCCCACAGATTCTATGGGGCTGCCCCATAGATTTCTCCACCCCATAGATTCTATGGGGCTGCCCCATAGATTTCGGTGCCCCATAGATTCTATGGGGCTGCCCCATAGATTCTCGAACCCATAGATTCTATGGGGCAGCCCCATAGATTCCTGTGCCCCATAGATTCTGTGGGGCTGCCCCATAGATTTCTCCACCCCATAGATTCTATGGGGCTGCCCCATAGATTCCCCCACCCCATAGATTCTATGGGGCTGCCCCATAGATTCCCCACCCCAAGATTCTATGGGGCTGCCCCATAGATTTCTCCACCCCATAGATTCTATGGGGCTGCCCCATAGATTTTCCCCCACCCCATAGATTCTATGGGGCTGCCCCATAGATTCCCCACCCCATAGATTCTATGGGGCTGCCCCATAGATTCCTTTGCCCCATAGATTCTATGGGGCTGCCCCATAGATTCCCCCACCCCATAGATTCTATGGGGCTGCCCCATAGATTCCCCACCCCATAGATTCTATGGGGCTGCCCCATAGATTCCCCCTCCCCATCGATTCTATGGGGCTGCCCCATAGATTCCCCACCCCATAGATTCTATGGGGCTGCCCCATAGATTTGTCACCCCATAGATTCTGTGGGGCTGCCCCATAGATTTCTCCACCCCATGGATTCTATGGGGCTGCCCCATAGATTCCTGTGCTCCATAGATTCTATGGGGCTGCCCCATAGATTTGTCACCCCGTAGATTCTATGGGGCAGCACCACAGAATCTATGGGACACAGAAATCTATGGGGCAGCCCCATAGATTTTATGGGGTGGGGAATCTTTGGGACAGCCCCATAGAATCTATGGGGTGACAAATCTATGGGGCAGCCCCATGGAATCTATGGGGTGGGGAATCTATGGGGCAGCCCCACGGAATCTATGGGGCACAGGAATCTATGGGGCAGCCCCATAGAATCTATGGGGCACAGAAATCTATGGGGCAGCCCCATAGAATCTTTGGGGTGGGGGAATCTATGGGGCAGCCCCATAGAATCTATGGGGCGGGGGAATCTATGGGGCAGCCCCATAGAATCTATGGGGTGGGGGAATCTATGGGGCAGCCCCATAGAATCTATGGGGCGGGGGAATCTATGGGGCAGCCCCATAGAATCTATGGGATGGGGGAATCTATGGGGCAGCCCCATAGAATCTATGGGGTGGGGAATCTATGGGGCAGCCCCATAGAATCTGTGGGGTGGGGAATCTATGGGGCAGCCCCATAGAATCTATGGGGCACAGGAATCTATGGGGCAGCCCCATAGAATCTATGGGGCCGGGGAATCTATGGGGCAGCCCCATAAAATCTACGGGGTGGGGAAATCTATGGGGAGCCCCATAGAATATATGGTGTGGGGAATCTATGGGGCAGCCCCATAGAATCTATCGAGTCGAGAATCTATGGGGCAGGCCCACAGAATCTATGGGGTGAGGAATCTATGGGGCAGCCCCATAGAACCTATGGGGTGGGGGAATCTATGGGGCAGCCCCATAGAATCTATGGGGTGGAGAAATCTATGGGGCAGCCCCATAGAATCTATGGTGTGGGCAAATCTATGGGGCAGCCCCATAGAATCTATGGGGTGGGGGAATCTATGGGCAGCCCCATAGAATCTATGGGGCGGGGGAATCTATGGGGCAGCCCCATAGAATCTATGGGGCAACGGAATCTATGGGGCAGCCCCATAGACTTTATGGGGGGAGAAATCTATGGGGCAGCCCCATAGAATCTGTGGGGTGGGGGAATCTATGGGGCAGCCCCATAGAGTCTATGGGGTGACAAATCTATGGGGCAGCCCCATAGAATCTATGGGGTGGAGAATCCATGGGGCAGCCCCATAGAATCTATGGGGCGGGGGAATCTATGGGGCAGCCCCATAGAATCTATGGGGTGGGGGAATCTATGGGGCAGCCCCATAGAATCTATGGGGTGGGGGAATCTATGGGGCAGCCCCATAGAATCTATGGGGTGACAAATCTATGGGGCAGCCCCACAGAATCTGTGGGGCACAGAAATCTATGGGGCAGCCACATAGAATCTATGGGGTGGGAGAATCTATGGGGCACAGGAATCTATGGGGCAGCCCCATAGAATTGATGGGTTGAGCGAATCTATGGGGCAGCCCCATAGAATCTATGGGGTCGAGAATCTATGGGGCAGCCCCATAGAATCTATGGGGTGGGGAATCTATGGGGCAGACCCATAGAATCTATGGGGTGGGGAATCTATGGGGCAGCCCCATAGAATCTATGGGGCAACGGAATCTATGGGGAAGCCCCATAGAATCTATGGGGTGGGGAATCTATGGGGCAGCCCCATAGAATCGATGGGGTGGGGAATCTATGGGGAAGCCCCATAGAATCTATGGGGTGGAAAAATCTATGGGGCAGCCCCATAGAATCTATGGGGTGGGGAATCTATGGGGCAGCCCCATAGAATCTATGGGGTGGGAGAATCTATGGGGCAGCCCCATAGAATCTATGGGGTGGGAGAATCTATGGGGCAGCCCCATAGAATCTATGGGGTGGGGAATCTATGGGGCAGCCCCATAGAATCTATGGGGCGGGGGAATCTATGGGGCAGCCCCAGAGAATCTATGGGGTGGGGGAATCTATGGGGCAGCCCCATAGAATCTATGGGGCAAAGGAATCTATGGGGCAGCCCCACAGAATCTATGGGGCAGAGGAATCTATGGGGCAGCCCCATAGATTCTATGGGGTGGGGAATCTATGGGGCAGCCCCATAGAATCTATGGGGTGGGGAATCTATGGGGCAGCCCCATAGAATCTATGGGGCACAGAAATCTATGGGGCAGCCCCATAGAATCTGTGGGGTGAAACAATCTATGGGGCAGCCCCATAGAATCTATGGGGCACAGAAATCGATGGGGCAGCCCCATAGAATCTGTGGGGTGAAACAATCTATGGGGCAGCCCCATAGAATCTATGGGGCACAGAAATCTATGGGGCAGCCCCATAGAATCTACGGGGTGGAAAATCTATGGGGCAGCCCCATAGAATCTATGGGGTGAGGGAATCTATGGGGCAGCCCCACAGAATCTATGGGGCACAGGAATCTATGGGGCAGCCCCATAGAATCTATGGGGTGGGAGAATCTATGGGGCAGCCCCATAGAATCTATGGGGCACAGGAATCTATGGGGCAGCCCCATAGAATCTATGGGGCACAGGAATCTATGGGGCAGCCCCATAGAATCTATGGGGTGGGGAATCTATGGGGCAGCCCCATAGAATCAATGGGGTGGGGAATCTATGGGGCAGCCCCATAGAATCGATGGGGTGAGCGAATCTATGGGGCAGCCCCATAGAATCTATGGGGTGAAACATTCTATGGGGCAGCCCCATAGAATCTATGGGGTGGAGAAATCGGGCAGCCCCATAGAATCTATGGGGTGACAAATCTATGGGGCAGCCCCACAGAATCTATGGGGCACAGAAATCTATGGGGCAGCCCCATAGAATCTGTGGGGTGGAGGAATCTATGGGGCAGCCCCACAGAATCTATGGGGTGGGAAAATCTATGGGGCAGCCCTGAAATGGGGGTCATTGACCCGAAATTGGTGACCTTTGACCCCAGTCTGGTGACCCCTGACCTCCAAGTGTTGACCTTTGACCCCAACTGTTGACCTTTGACCCCAGTGTTGACCTTTGACCCCAAATGTTGACCTCCGAGCCAAATGTTGACCTTTGACCCCAGTGTTGACCTTTGACCCCCAAATGTTGACCTTTGACCCCAATTGTTGACCTCCGACCCCAAATGTTGACCTTTGACCCCTCAGATGTTGGCCTTCGACCCCAAATTTTGACCTTTGACCCCCCAAATGTTGACCTTCGACCCCAAATGTTGACCTTTGCCTCCCAAAATGTTGACCTTTGACCCCCATCTGACCTTTGGTGCCGGAATCGGTGACCTTTGACCCCACGTCCGGATCCTTTGCTGCCGTAATCCGTGACCTTTGACCTCGAATCCGTGACCTCTGACCCCAAAATGTCCATGCGAGCCGGACCTGTGACCTTTCACCCCTCAAAATGTGACCTTTGACCCTCAATCTTGACCTTTGACCCCCAGGTGACGACCCCCACCCCAAATACGGCGACCTTTGACCCCAATCCGTGACCTTTGACCCCAAATTTTGGACTTGAACCCCAAAATGTTGACCTTTGACCCCCAGAATAACGACTTTCCCACCCAACCTGACGACCTTTGACCCCAATGTTGACCTTTGACCCCCCAATGTGTTGACCTTTGACCCCAACCCCCCATAGACCTGAATGTGTCCCAGGCTGGTGACCTTTGACCCCAAATTCGGAGCCTGACCCCAATTGTGACCTTTGACCCCGAAATGTGGGTGTTTTTGCCCCCATAATGACGACCTTTGACCCCAATGTTGACCTTTGACCCCCGAATCGTGACCTCTGACCCCAAATGTGGAACTTTGGACCCCAAAATGGCGACCTTTGACCCCCGACCTTTGACCCCATCGTTGACCTCTGACCCCCAACTGTGGAACCTTGGACCTCAAAATGGCGACCTTTGACCCCCGACCTTTGACCCCAACGTTGACCTTTGACCTTCAATCTGTCACCTTGTCCCCAATCTGTGACCTTTGACCCTCCAATCTTTGACCTTTGGCCCCCATCGTTGACCTTCGACCCCAAAGAGACGACCTTTGACCCCCAGAGTTGACCTTTGACCTCCAAATCCACCTTCGACCCTCAATCTGTGAACTTTGACCCCAAATCTGTGACCTTTGACCCCGAATATGGGGCCTACAACTCCAATACGTCGACCTTTGACCCCCAGTGTTGACCTTTGACCCCCAACGATGACCTTTGACCCCAAACATGGGACCTTTGCCCCCAAACGACCGCCTTCGACCCCAACCCACAACCTTTGACCCCCCAACGTTGACCTTTGACCCCAAATATGGCACCTTTGACCCCACATATGGGACCTTTGACCCCCAACCCATGACCTCTGACCCCAACGGTGACCTTTGACCCCCAACCCACGACCTTTGACCCCAAACATGGGACCTTTGCCCCCAATATCACAACCTTCGACCCCAATCTGTGAACTTTGACCCCAAACTGAGGACCTTTGACCCCAAATCTGTGACCTTTGACCCCGGATATGGGACCATTGACCCCAAACACAAGACCTCTGACCCCAAAATGACGACCTTTGACCCCCCAACCCACGACCTTTGACCCCAACGATGACCTTTGACCCTAAATATGGGACCTTCGACCCCAACCCACAACTTTTGACCTCAGTGTTGACCTTTGACCCCCAAAATGATGACCTTTGACCCCACATATGGGCCCTCCGCCCCCAAACCGACGACCTTTGACCCCCCAACCCACGACCTCTGACCCCAACGGTGACCTTTGACCCCAAATACGGGACCTTTGCCCCCAATATCACAACCTTCGACCCCAATCTGTGAACTTTGACCCCAAACTGAGGACCTTTGACCCCAAATCTGTGACCTTTGACCCCGGATATGGGACCTTGGACTCCAAAACGTCGACCTTTGACCCCCAGTGTTGACCTTTGACCCCCAACCCACGACCTTTGACCCCAAATATGGGAACTTTGCCCCCAATATCACAACCTTCGACCCCATCATTGACCTGTGACCCCCAAAATGATGACCTTTGACCCCACATATGGGCCCTCCGCCCCCAAACCGACGACCTTTGACCCCCGAACCCACGACCCCTGACCCCAACGGTGACCTTTGACCCCAAGAAACCACACTCAGACTCCAAGCATCGCTTCGCTGCCCCCCAAAAATCAGCATTTTTCAACCCCCCCCCCCCAAAAAAGTGCATTTTCCCCCCACCCCAAACGTTGACCTTTGACCCCGGTGACCTCCATCACGGGGTCAGAGGTCAAAGGTCACTCGTCTTGACCCCTTGACCCCGCCGGGTCGCCGGCCAGCAGAGCTTCTTCCAGTTTCTTCCTCACTCGTCTCACCCGCTCCTCCTGCTTCCTGCAAGGGGCAAAGGGCAAAGGTCAAAGGTCACGGGATCCCACAAGACCCCATAGGACCCCATAGGATCCCATAAGACCCCATAGGACCCATAAAACCCCATAGAATCCCATAGAATCCCATAAAACCCCATAGACCCCATAAGACCCCATAAGACCCCATAAAACCCCATAAGACCCCATAAGACCCCATAAGACCCCATAAAAACCCCATAGAAGCTTCTAGAACCCAATAGAACCCCATTAAATCCCATAAAACCCCATAAAACCCCATAAAACCCCATAGGATCCCATAAGACCCCATAAAACCCCATAGAACCCCATAAGACCCCATAAGACCCCATAAGACCCCATAAAACCCCATAAAAAACCCCATAAAACCCCATGGAAGCTTCTAGAACCCCATAGAAGTCAACAGAACCCCATAAAACCTCATAAGACCCCATAAGACCCCATAAAACCCCATAGAAGCTTCTAGAACCCCATAGAACCCCATAGAACCCCATAAAACCCCGTAAGACCCCATAAAAAACCCCATAAAACCCCATAGAAGCTTCTAGAACCCCATAGAACCCCATAGAACCCCATAAAACCCCATAAGACCCCATAGAATCCCATAAAACCCCATAAGACCCCATAAGGACCCCATAAAACCCCATAGGATCCCATAAGACCCCATAAAACCCCATAAAAACCCCATAGAACCTTCTAGAACCCCATAGAACCCAATAGAACCCCATAGAACCCCATAAAATCCCATAAAAACCCAAAAAACCCCATAAAACCCCATAAAACCCCATAAAACCCCATAGGACCCCATAAGAACCCAAAAAACCCCATAAAACCCCATAAAAAACCCCATAAAAACCCCATAGAAGCTTCTAGAACCCCATAGAACCCAATAGAACCCCATAGAATCCAATAGAAGCCCCCACAGAAGGTTCTAGAAACCCAGGAAGGCGTTGAAATCCGCGCAAGGTAAAAAAGGGATTTTGTGGGGGAAAAGATTTGGGATCAAAAAAACCCAAAATTGGGGGAATTTGACCCAAAATGGGGGAGAGAAAAATGGAATTTTGGGAAAAATGGGGGGAAAAATGGGGTGAAAAAGGGGGATTTTGGTTAAAAATGGGAATGGTGTAAAAAAGTTGAAGTTTTGTGGAGAGGAAAAAAGGGGGTGAAAAAGGGGAAGAGATTTGGGATGAGAAAATGTAAAAATTGTGTGAATTTGACCCAAAATGGGGGAGAGAAAAACGGAATTTTGGCAAAAATGGGGGAAAAAAGTGGGGGAAAAACTGGGGTGAAAAAGGGGGATTTTGGTTAAAAATGGGAATGGTGTAAAAAAGTTGAAGTTTCGTGGAGAGGAAAAAAGGGGGTGAAAAAGGGGAAGAGATTTGGGATGAGAAAAACCCAAAACTGGGGGAATTTGACCCAAAATGGGGGAGAGAAAAACGGAATTTTGGCAAAAATGGGGGAAAAAAGTGGGGGAAAAACTGGGGTGAAAAAGGGGGATTTTGGTTAAAAATGGGAATGGTGTAAAAAAGTTGAAGTTTCGTGGAGAGGAAAAAAGGGGGTGAAAAAGGGGAAGAGATTTGGGATCTGAAAAACCCAAAATTGGGGGAATTTGCCCCAAAATGGGGGAGAGAAAAACGGAATTTGGGGAAAAATGGGGGAAAAAATGGAGGAAAAATGGGGGAAAAAATGGGGGAAAAAAGGGGGATTTTGGTCAAAAACTAAAATTGGGAACTTTGAACAGAAAAGGGTTTTTTTAATGGTAGAAAAGCAGATTTATAAGAAAATGTAAAAATTGTGTGAATTTTCCCCAAAATGGCAGAGAGAAAAATGGAATTTTGGCAAAAATGGAGGAAAAAATGGGGTGAAAAAGGGGGATTTTGGTCAAAAACTAAAATTGGGAACTTTGAACAGAAAAGGGTTTTTTTAATGGTAGAAAAGCACATTTATAAGAAAATGTAAAAATTGTGTGAATTTGACCCAAAATGGCAGAGAGAAAAATGGAATTTTGGCAAAAATGGGGGAAAAAATGGGGTGAAAAAGGGGGATTTTGGTTAAAAGTGGGAATGGTGTAAAAAAGTTGAAGTTTCGTGGAGAGGAAAAAAGGGGGTGAAAAAGGGGAAGAGATTTGGGATGAGAAAATGGCAAAATTGGGGGAATTTGACCCAAAATGGGGGAGAGAAAAACGGAATTTTGGGAAAAATGGGGGGAAAAAATGGGGTGAAAAAGGGGGATTTTGGTTAAAAATGGGAATGGTGTAAAAAAGATGAAATTTCGTGGAGAGGAAAAAAGGGGGTGAAAAAGGGGAAGAGATTTGGGATGAGAAAAACCCAAAATTGGGGGAATTTGCCCCAAAATGGGGGAGAGAAAAACGGAATTTTGGGAAAAATGGGGGAAAAAATGGGGGAAAAATGGGGGAAAAAATGGGGTGAAAAAGGGGGATTTTGGTTAAAAATGGGAATGGTGTAAAAAAGTTGAAGTTTTGTGGAGAGGAAAAAAGGGGGTGAAAAAGGGGAAGGGATTTGGGATGAGAAAAAGGCAAAATTGGGGGAATTTGACCCAAAATGGGGGAGAGAAAAACGGAATTTTGGGAAAAATGGGGGAAAAAAATGGGGTGAAAAAGTGGGATTTTGGTCAAAAACTAAAATTGGAAACTTTGAACAGAAAAGGGTTTTTTTAATGGTAGAAAAGCAGATTTATAAGAAAATGTAAAAATTGTGTGAATTGGCCCCAAAATGGGGGAGAGAAAAATGGAATTTTGGCAAAAATGGAGTAAAAAATGGGGTGAAAAAGGGGGATTTTGGTTAAAAGTGGGAATGGTGTAAAAAAGTTGAAGTTTCGTGGAGAGGAAAAAAGGGGGTGAAAAAGGGGAAGAGATTTGGGATCTGAAAAACCCAAAATTGGGGGAATTTGCCCCAAAATGGGGGAGAGAAAAACGGAATTTTGGGAAAAATGGGGGAAAAATGGGGGAAAAAATGGGGTGAAAAAGGGGGATTTTGGTCAAAAACTAAAAATGGAAACTCTGAACAGAAAAGGGTTTTTTTAATGGTAGAAAAGCAGATTTATGAGAAAATGTAAAAATTGTGTGAATTTGACCCAAAATGGGGGAGAGAAAAACGGAATTTTGGCAAAAATGGAGTAAAAAATGGGGTGAAAAAGGGGGATTTTGGTTAAAAAGGGGAATGGTGTAAAAAAGTTGAAGTTTCGTGGAGAGGAAAAAAGGGGGTGAAAAAGGGGAAGAGATTTGGGATCTGAAAAACCCAAAATTGGGGGAATTGGCCCCAAAATGGGGGAGAAAAAAACGGAATTTTGGGAAAAATGGGGGAAAAAATGGGGGAAAAATGGGGGAAAAAATGGGGTGAAAAAGGGGGATTTTGGTCAAAAACTAAAATTGGGAACTTTGAACAGAAAAGGGTTTTTTTAATGGTAGAAAAGCAGATTTATAAGAAAATGCAAAAATTGTGTGAATTTGACCCAAAATGGGGGAGAGAAAAACGGAATTTTGGGAAAAATGGGGGGAAAAATGGGGTGAAAAAGGGGGATTTTGGTTAAAAATGGGAATGGTGTAAAAAAGTTGAAGTTTCGTGGAGAGGAAAAAAGGGGGTGAAAAAGGGGAAGAGATTGGGGATGAGAAAAAGGCAAAATTGGGGGAATTTGACCCAAAATGGGGGAGAGAAAAACGGAATTTTGGGAAAAATGGGGGAAAAATGGGGAAAAATGGGGTGAAAAAGGGGGATTTTGGTCAAAAACTAAAAATGGAAAGTTGGAATGGAAAAGGGTTTTTTTAATGGTAGAAAAGCAGATTTATGGGAAAATGTAAAAATTGGGGGAATTTGACCCAAAATGGGGGAGAGAAAAACGGAATTTTGGCAAAAATGGGGGAAAAAAATGGGGTGAAAAAGTGGGATTTTGGTCAAAAACTAAAAATGGAAAGTTGGAATGGAAAAGGGTTTTTTTAATGGTAGAAAAGCAGATTTATGAGAAAATGTAAAAATTGTGTGAATTTGCCCCAAAATGGCAGAGAGAAAAATGGAATTTTAACAAAAATGGAGTTAAAAATGGGGTGAAAAAATGGGATTTTGGTGAATTTTGGGTGGAAAAAGGCTTAAAAAAACCTTTTACCTGATGTCGTCGTCGGTGACAACGAAAGCTCTGCAAAGAGGTTGGGAAGAATTGAGCCAAACTGCTGGATTTTTTTCTGCAGCACTCGAAAGTTGACCGGTAACCGGAACGGAACCGACGTGAAGAGCGCTGGCGACGGCCGACAGCAAGGTGACGTCGTCTGGGACGGGACCTAGGGCTGAATTTTGGGGGAAAAAGGGGGGATTTTGGGAAAAAAAGAGAAAAAAAGGAGTCAAACTGGGAAGTGATGGCGATTTTTGGGGATTTTTTGGTGGTTTTTGGGTGAATTTTGGAGGTTTTTGGAGGGATTTTTCAATCGCTAATTTCGTATTTTTGTTTTCTCTTTTTGGGGATTTTTTGCCCTTTTTTTTTGATTTTTTTCCCCATTTTGGGGCATTTTTTTCATCATTTGGGGATTTTTCTCCCATTTTGGGGGATTTTCCACCTTTTTGGGACTTTTTTTGGTGGTTTTTTGGGTGATTTTTCAGGGATTTTGGAGATTTTTGGGGTCGATTCCTCGAAGTTTTTTTTCTTCATATTCCTGGGGATTTTTTGCCATTTTCTGGGTTTTTTTCCCATTTTTTGGGAATTTTCCCCCAATTTTAGGCTTTTTCTCTCATTTTTGGGGATTTCTCCCCATTTATGGGATTTTTTTTGAGATTTTGGGGGGATTTTTTGGGTTTTTTCCCCTATTTTTTCAATCCCATCCTTGAAGGGTTTTTTCTTCATATTTATGGGGTTTTTTTGCCTTTTTCTGGCATTTTTTCCCCCACTTTTGGGATTTTTCCCCATTTTTGGAGACTTTTTTCTCCACTTTGGGGATTTTTTCCCAATTTGGGGGGATTTTACCCCATTTTGGGGGATTTCTTTCCCTTGGGAATGGAACTGATGTGAAGAGCGCTGGCGACGGCCGACAGCAAGGTGACGTCGTCTGGGACGGGACCTAGGGCTGAATTTTGGGGGAAAAAAGGGGGATTTGGGGAAAAAAAGAGAAAAAAAGGAGTCAAACTGGGAAGGAATGGTGATTTTTGGGGATTTTTTGGTGGTTTTTGGGTGAATTTTGGAGGTTTTTGGAGGGATTTTTCAATCGCTAATTTCGTATTTTTGTTTTCTCTTTTTGGGGATTTTTTGCCCTTTTTTTTTGATTTTTTTCCCCATTTTGGGGCATTTTTTTCATCATTTGGGGATTTTTCTCCCATTTTGGGGGATTTTGCCCCAATTTTAGGATTTTCTTTTGTGATTTTTCAGGGATTTTGGAGATTTTGGGAGTCGGTTCTTCAAAAATGTTTTTCTTCACCTTTATGGGGATTTTCTCCCATTCTCTGGGAGTTTTTGCCCCATTTTGGGGGATATTTTCCCCATTTTTGGGGATTCTTTGCCCATTTTGGGGATTTTCCCCATTTTGGGGATTTTTTTGGTGATTATTTGGGATTTTGGGGGGATTTTTCCCCTATTCTTTGGGTCGCATCCTCAAAGGTTCTTTTCCTTCATATTTATGGGGATTTTTTACCATTTTCTGGCATTTTTTCCCCATTTTTTGGGAATTTTCCCCCTATTTTAGGGTTTTTCTCTCATTTTTAGGGATTTCTCCCCATTTATGGGAATTTTTTGGTGAATTTTGGGGGATTTTTTGAGGATTTTTTGGGTTTTTTCCCCTATTTTTTTGGTCGCTTCCTTCAAGATTTTTTTCTTCATATTTATGAGAATTTTTTGCCATTTTCTGGGATTTTTTTCCCCACTTTTGGGATTTTTTCCCCAATTTTGGGACATTTTTCCCCAATTTGGGATTTTTCCCCCATTTTGTCCCATTTTGGGGATTTTTTTGGTGATTTTTTGGGTGATTTTGGGGTTTTTGGGGTCGATTCCTCGAATGTTTTTTTTGTCATATTTATGGGGATTTTTTGCCATTTTCTGGGATTTTTTTCCCTATTTTTGGGATTTTTTCCCCAATTTTGGAACATTTTTTCCCATTTTGGGGATTTCTCCCCATTTTGCCCCATTTTTGGGATTTTCTTGATGATTTTTTGGCTGATTTTGGGGTTTTGGGGGTCTATTCCTCAAAGGTTTTTTTCTCCGTATTTATGGGGATTTTTTTTGCCATTTTCTGGGATTTTTTCCCCATTTTTTGGGAATTTCCCCCCAATTATAAGGTTTTTCTCTCATTTTTCGGGATTTCTCCCCATTTATGGGATTTTTTGGTGAATTTTGGGGGATTTTTTGAGGATTTTTTGGGTTTTTTCCCCTATTTTTTTGGTCGCTTCCTTCAAGATTTTTTTCTTCATATTTATGGGGATTTTTTGCCATTTTCTGGGATTTTTTCCCCATTTTTTGAGAATTTTCCCCCAATTTTAGGGTTTTTCTCTCATTTTTGGGGATTTCTCCCCATTTCTGGGATTTTTTGGTGAATTTTGGGGGATTTTTTGAGGATTTTTTGGGTTTTTTCCCCTATTTTTAGGGGCCATTCCTCGAAGGTTTTTTTTTCTTTATATTTATGGGATTTTTTGCCATTTTCTGTGATTTTTTTTCCCCATTTTTGGGATTTTTTCCCCAATTTTTGGACATTTTTCCCCATTTTTGGGATTTTTTCCTCTTTTTGCCCCATTTTTTAGGATTTTTTTGGTGATTTTTTGGGGGATTTTTGCAATTTTTGGGGGGGATTTTTCAATCACTAATTTCTCATTTTTGTTTTCTCTTTTTGGGGATTTTTTGCCCTTTTTTGGGATTTTTTTCCCCATTTTTGGGCATTTTTGGATCGTTTTCAGATTTTTCTCCCATTTTTGGGATTTTTTAGGATGATTTTTGGGGGATTTTTCAGGGATTTTTGGGATTTTGGGGGTCGATTCCTCGAAAATATTTTTCTTATGTTTATGGGGATTTTTTTTGCCATTTTTTGGGGATTTTTTCTCCATTTTTGGGTTTTTTTCCCCAATTTTGGGATATTTTTTTTTCATTTTGGGGATTTTTCCCCATTTTTGGGATTTTTTGGGTGAATTTTGGGGGATTTTTTGAGGATTTTTGGGGTTTTTTCCCCTATTTTTTCAATCGCATCCTTGAAGGTTTTTTTCTTCATATTTATGGGAATTTTTTGCCATTTTCTGGGATTTTTTTCCCCACTTTTGGGATTTTTTCCCCAATTTTGGGATTTTTTTCCCCAATTTTGGGATTTCTCCCCATTTATGGGATTTTTTTGGTGATTTTTTGGGGGATTTTTGGGGTTTCTTGGGGGATTTCTCAATCGCTAATTTCTGTTTTTTGTTTTCCTTTATGGGGATTTTTTCCCCATTTTTGGGATTTTTTCCCCAATTTTCCCCAATTTTGGGATTTTTTTTTTTCATTTTGGGGATTTTTCCCCATTTTTGGGATTTTTTGGGTGAATTTTGGGGGATTTTTTGAGGATTTTTGGGGTTTTTTCCCCTATTTTTTCAATCGCATCCTTGAAGGTTTTTTTCTTCATATTTATGGGAATTTTTTGCCATTTTCTGGGATTTTTTTCCCCACTTTTGGGATTTTTTCCCCAATTTTGGGATTTTTTTCCCCAATTTTGGGATTTCTCCCCATTTATGGGATTTTTTTGGTGATTTTTTGGGGGATTTTTGGGGTTTCTTGGGGGATTTCTCAATCGCTAATTTCTGTTTTTTGTTTTCCTTTATGGGGATTTTTTCCCCATTTTTGGGATTTTTTCCCCAATTTTCCCCAATTTTGGGATTTTTTTTTTTCATTTTGGGGATTTTTCCCCATTTTTGGGATTTTTTGGGTGAATTTTGGGGGATTTTTTGAGGATTTTTGGGGTTTTTTCCCCTATTTTTTCAATCGCATCCTTGAAGGTTTTTTTCTTCATATTTATGGGAATTTTTTGCCATTTTCTGGGATTTTTTTCCCCACTTTTGGGATTTTTTCCCCAATTTTGGGATTTTTTTCCCCAATTTTGGGATTTCTCCCCATTTATGGGATTTTTTTGGTGATTTTTTGGGGGATTTTTGGGGTTTCTTGGGGGATTTCTCAATCGCTAATTTCTGTTTTTTGTTTTCCTTTATGGGGATTTTTTCCCCATTTTTGGGATTTTTTCCCCAATTTTCCCCAATTTTGGGATTTTTTTTTTTCATTTTGGGGATTTTTCCCCATTTTTGGGATTTTTTGGGTGAATTTTGGGGGATTTTTTGAGGATTTTTGGGGTTTTTTCCCCTATTTTTTCAATCGCATCCTTGAAGGTTTTTTTCTTCATATTTATGGGAATTTTTTGCCATTTTCTGGGATTTTTTCCCCCACTTTTGGGATTTTTTCCCCAATTTTGGGATTTTTTTCCCCAATTTTGGGATTTCTCCCCATTTATGGGATTTTTTTGGTGATTTTTTGGGGGATTTTTGGGGTTTCTTGGGGGATTTCTCAATCGCTAATTTCTGTTTTTTGTTTTCCTTTATGGGGATTTTTTCCCCATTTTTGGGATTTTTTCCCCAATTTTCCCCAATTTTGGGATTTTTTTTTTTCATTTTGGGGATTTTTCCCCATTTTTGGGATTTTTTGGGTGAATTTTGGGGGATTTTTTGAGGATTTTTGGGGTTTTTTCCCCTATTTTTTCAATCGCATCCTTGAAGGTTTTTTTCTTCATATTTATGGGAATTTTTTGCCATTTTCTGGGATTTTTTTCCCCACTTTTGGGATTTTTTCCCCAATTTTGGGATTTTTTTCCCCAATTTTGGGATTTCTCCCCATTTATGGGATTTTTTTGGTGATTTTTTGGGGGATTTTTGGGGTTTCTTGGGGGATTTCTCAATCGCTAATTTCTGTTTTTTGTTTTCCTTTATGGGGATTTTTTCCCCATTTTTGGGATTTTTTCCCCAATTTTCCCCAATTTTGGGATTTTTTTTTTCATTTTGGGGATTTTTCCCCATTTTTGGGATTTTTTGGGTGAATTTTGGGGGATTTTTTGAGGATTTTTGGGGTTTTTTCCCCTATTTTTTCAATCGCATCCTTGAAGGTTTTTTTCTTCATATTTATGGGAATTTTTTGCCATTTTCTGGGATTTTTTCCCCCACTTTTGGGATTTTTTCCCCAATTTTGGGATTTTTTTCCCCAATTTTGGGATTTCTCCCCATCTATGGGATTTTTTTGGTGATTTTTTGGGTGATTTTTCGGGTTTTTTTTGGGATTTCTCAATCCCTGATTTCTCATTTTTGTTTTTCCTTTATGGTTTTTTTTTTCCCCAATTTTGGGATTTTTTCCCCATTTTTGGGATTTTTTCCCCATTTTTAGGATTTTTGCCCCAATTTTGGGATTTTTTTTCCCAGTTTTGGGATTTTTTTGGTGATTCTTTGGGATTTTTGGGGGATTTTCCCCCATTTTTTGGGTCAAACCCCTGAAACTTTTTCGTGTTTCTGGGGATTTTTTGCCCTTTTTGGGGATTTTTTCCCCCATTTTTGGGGTTTTTTCCCCATTTTTTGAAGACAACCTGTAGGGTCAGAGGTCAACTGATGGGGTCAGAGGTCACCCCAGGGGGTCAGAGGTCAAACCCAGAGGTCAAAGGTCAGCCTTATGGGATGTTTGGGGTCAGAGGCCCAATCTGATTTCAAGTCACCTCTATGGGGTCAAAGGTGAATCCTATGGGATCCATGGGGTCAAAGGTCAACTGATGGGGTCAGAAGTCAACCCATAGGGGCAATGGTCACCCCAGGGGTCAAAGGTCAAGCTCAGAGGTCAAAGGTCAGCCCTATGGGATGTTTGGGGGGCATCCAATAGGATCACAAGCCACTACTATGGGGTCAAAGGTGAATCCTATGGGATCCATGGGGTCAAAGGTCAACCGATAGGGTCAGAGGTCAACACGTGGGGTCAGAGGTCACCCCAGCGGGTCAGAGGTCCAACCCAGAGGTCAAAGGTCAGCTTTATGGGACGTTTAGGGGGGACCTTCCAATAGGATTGCAAGTCACTCTATGGGGTCAAAGGAGAATCCTATGGGATCCATGGGGTCAAAGGTCAACCGATGGGGTCAGAGGTCAACACGTGGGGTCAGAGGTCACCCCAGCGGGTCAGAGGTCAAAGCCAGGGATCAAAGGTCAGCCTTATGGGATGTTTGGGGGGGAACATCCAATTCGATTAGAAGTCACTTGTATGGGGTCAAAGGTGAATCCTATGGGATCCATGGGGTCAAAGGTCAACCTATGGGGTCAGAGGTCACCCCCTAGGGTCAATGGTCACCCCAGGGGGTCAGAGGTCAAACCCAGGGGTCAAAGGTCAGCCTTATGGGATGTTTGGGGGGGAACATCCAATAGGATTGCAAGTCACTTCTATGGGGTCAAAGGTGAATCCTATGGGATCCATGGGGTCAAAGGTCAACCGATGGGGTCAGAGGTCACCCCATAGGGTCAATGGTCACCCAAGGGGTCGAAGGTCAAGCCCAGGGGTCAAAGGTCAGCCTTATGGGATGTTTGGGGGGGAACATCCAATAGGATTGCAAGTCACTTCTATGGGGTCAAAGGTGAATCCTATGGGATCCATGGGGTCAAAGGTCAACCGATGGGGTCAGAGGTCACCCCATAGGGTCAATGGTCACCCAAGGGGTCGAAGGTCAAGCCCAGGGGTCAAAGGTCAATCCTAAGGGCTTTGTGGGGTCAGAAAACCATTTAATGAGATCCCAAATCACTCTATGGGGTCAAAGGTGAATCCTATGGGATCCATGGGGTCAAAGGTCAACCGATGGGGTCAGAGGTCAACCAATGGGGTCAATGGTCACCCCAGGGGGTCAGAGGTCAAACCCAGGGGTCAAAGGTCACCCGTATGGGATGTTTAGTGGGGACCTTCCAATAGGATCGCAAGTCACTCTATGGGGTCAAAGGTGAATCCTATGGGATCCATGGGGTCAAAGGTCTACCGATGGGGTCAAAGGTCATCCAATGGGGTCAGAGGTTACCCCAGGGGGTCAGAGGTCAAGCCCAGAGGTCAAAGGTCACCCGTATGGGATGTTTAGGGGGGGAACATCCAATTTGATTATAAGTCACTTGTATGGGGTCAAAGGTGAATCCTATGGGATCCATGGGGTCAAAGGTCAACCGATGGGGTCAAAGGTCACCAGCTGAGGTCAGAGGTCAAATCCAGAGGTCAAAGGTCACCTTGCAGTCCCCGTGGGAGCTCCATGGCTTTGAGGATCTCATGGCCGACGTCGGAGGCGCTGAGGCCGCGTAAACGTTTCTCCCAGAAGAGCTGCAAAAGTTCGTTAAGCAGCCTTTCATTAACGAGCTCCTTCATTAAGATCGCTGATTAACGCCGTTTATGATCGGTATTCGTTAGCAGGTGATTAAGAAAAGCAATTAAAACCGTGGGAAAGCAGCATTGGGGAAGTAATGATTTGCATACGGGGCCTCGGCGCGTTTCTCTCGTTAATTGATTAGTAATTAAGAAGGGGGGGGGGGGAAATTGGGATTTTGGGGGGAAAATCGGGATTTTGGGGGGAAAATGGAGGTTTTTGGGGGGGGGAAATGGGAATTTTGGAGGGAAAATGGAGATTTTGGGGGGAAATGGGGGATTTTGGAGGGAAATTTGGGATTTTTGGGGGGAAAATGGGGATTTTGGGGGAAAAATTGGGATTTTGGGGGGGGGAAATGGGAATTTTGGAGGGAAAATGGGGATGTTGGGGGGAAATGGAGATTTTGGGGGGAAATGGGGGATTTCTGGGGGGAAAATGGGATTTTGGGGGGAAAAAGAGAATTTTTGGAGGGAAAATGGGGATTTTTGGGGGAAACGAGGATTTTTTGGGGGGGAAATGGAAATTTTTGGGGGAAATGGAGATTTTGGGGGGAAATGCGGGATTTTTGGGGGGGAAATGGGATTTTGGGGGGAAAAAGAGAATTTTTGGAGGGAAAATGGGGATTTTTGGGGGGAAATTAGGTTTTTTGGGGGGAAAATCGGGATTTTTGGGGGGAAAATTGAGGTTTTTGGGGGGAAAGGGGGGATTTCTGGGGGGAAAATGGGGGATTTTGGAGGGAAAATGGGGGATTTGGGGGGAAAAGAAGGGATTTTGGGAGGGGAAACCGGGATTTTGGGGGGGAAATGGGAATTTTGGGGGGGAAATGGTGATTTTGGGGGGGGAAATGGAGGATTTTGGAGGAAAAATTGGGATTTTGGGGGGAAAATTGGGATTTTGGGAGGGGAAAAGACAATTTTTGGAGGAAAAATGGGGAATTTGGGGGGGAAACTGGGATTTTGGGGGGAAAAGGGGGGGTTTTGGGGGGAAAATTGGGATTTTTTGGGGAAAATGGGGATTTTGGAGGGAAAAAAGGGATTTCTGGAGGCAAAATGGGGATTTTTGTGGGGAAAAATAGGAGTTTTAGGGGAAAATTGGGATTTTTGGGGGGAAAAAGAGAAATTTGGGGGGATTTCTTGTAATTTTGGGGGATTTGGGGGGGATTTTTTGGGATTTTGGGGGGATTTCTTGGGATTTTGAGGGGATTTCATGGGATTTGGGGGGATTTTGGGGGGATTTTGGGGGCATTTTTGGGGGATTTCTTGCGATATTGGGGGACTTCTTGGATATTTTTGGGACTTTGGGGGATTTTTTCGTGATTTTTGGAGGATTTTTTAGGGATTTTCAGGGCATTTATGGGGGATTTCTTGAGATTTTAGGGGATTTTGGGGGGATTTTTTTGGATTTTAGGGGATTTCTGGGATTTTAGGGGATTTTAGGGGGATTTGGGGGGATTTGGGGGGGATTTCTTGCGATTTTGGGGGGTTTGGGGGGGATTTATGGGGGATTTTGGGGGGATTTGGGGGGATTTTGGGGGGATTTCTTGGGATTCTGTGGGATTTTGGGGGGATTTATGGGGGATTTCTTGGGATTTTAGGGATTTTTGGGCATCTATGGGGGATTTTTTGGGATTTTATGGGATTTGGGAGGATTTTGGGAGGATTTCTTGGCATTTTGGGGGCATTTATGGGGGATTTTCTGCGGATTTTTGGGGATTTTGAGGGGATTTCTTGGGATTTTCAGGGATTTTGGTGGAATCTGGGGGATTTTGGGGGATTTTTGGAGGATTTTGGGGTGGATTTGGGGTTTTTTAGGGTGGTTTTACCTGGCGGGGTTGGTCGGCGAGGCGCTGAGGGTCGGATCGGACTTTGTTATCTGGGTGGTTGGTGACTTTGGTGACTGGTTGTTTGAAGATGGAAGCTGTCTGACGGATGGGGAGGGCAGTGTTCAGGTCTGGTTTCCCCTAAAAAATCAATTCCCAAATCCTAAAGTTGATCTTAAACCCAAAAAGAAGCAAAATCCCAAGAAAAATCCCAAAAAAGAACCAGAATCGTAAGGATTTCCAGCCTTAAAATGACCCAAATTGGCTCCAATCCCACAAAAAACTCCTCAAATCCCATCAAGAATCCCCCCCAAAACCCCATAATCCCATAAAAATCCCAAATCAGAACCAGAATCCCATCAAGAATCCTAAAAAGAAGCAGAATCCCAAGAAAAATCCCAAAAAAGAAGCGGAATCCGAAGGATTTCCAGCCCTAAAATCACTCAAATTGCCTCCAATCCCACAAAAAAACCCCAAATCCCATCAAGAATCCCATAAAAAGAAACAGAATCCCATAAAAATCCCAAATCAGAACCAGAATCCCATCAAGAATCCTAAAAAGAAGCAGAATCCCAAGAAAAATCCCAAAAAAGAAGCGGAATCCGAAGGATTTCCAGCCCTAAAATCACTCAAATTGTCTCCAATCCCACAAAAAACTCCTCAAATCCCATCAATAATCCCAAATAAAAACCAATAATCCCATAAAAATCCCAAATCAGAACCAGAATCCCAGCAAAAATCCTAAAAAGAAGCAGAATCCCAGCTTCAATCCCAAAAAAGAACCAGAATCCCATAAAAAATCCCATATAAGAGACATAATCCCATAAATAATCCCATATAAGAGCCATAATCCCATAAAAAATCCCATATAAGAGACATAATCCCATCAAAAATCCCATAAAAGAGCCTTAATCCTATAAAAAATCCCATAAAAGAACCAGAATCCCATCAAAAATCCCATAAAAGAGCCTTAATCCCATAAATAATCCCATATAAGAACCAGAATCCCAGAAATAATCCCATATTACAGCCATAATCCCATAAAAAATCCCATACAAGAACCAAAATCCCATCAAAAATCCCATATAACAGCCATAATCCCATCAAAAACCCCAAAAAGAGCCTTAATCCCATAAAAAATCCCATATAAAGCCCTTAATCCCACAAATAATCCCATATAAGAACCAGAATCCCATAAAAAATCCCATATAAGAACCAAAATCCCATAAATAATCTCAAATAAGAACCAAAATCCCATAAATAATCCCA
Organism: Phasianus colchicus; assembly: GCF_987193195.1. NCBI lineage: Eukaryota > Metazoa > Chordata > Aves > Galliformes > Phasianidae > Phasianus > Phasianus colchicus. The sequence goes on along the minus strand of NC_143476.1, from coordinate 92,277,621 downwards.
TATAAGAACCTTAATCCCATAAAAAATCCCATAAAAGAACCAGAATCCCATAAATTCTGATTAGGATTATAGGGTCGGGATTTGGGTTATAGGGTCGGGATTAGGATTATAGGGTCAGGATTTGGGTTATAGGGTCAGGATTAGGATTATAGGGTCTGGATTAGGATTATAGGGTCGGGATTTGGGTTATAGGGTCAGGATTAGGATTATAGGGTCAGGATTTGGGTTATAGGGTCGGGATTTGGGTTATAGGGTCGGGATTTGGGTTATAGGGTCAGGATTTGGGTTATAGGGTCAGGATTTCGCTTATAGGGTCAGGATTTGGGTTATAGGGTCAGGATTTGGGTTATAGGGTCAGCATTAGGATTATAGGGTCAGGATTTGGGTTATAGGGTCGGGATTTGGGTTATAGGGTCAGGATTAGGATTATAGGGTCGGGATTTGGGTTATAGGGTCGGGATTTGGGTTATAGGGTCAGGATTTGGGTTATAGGGTCAGGATTAGGATTATAGGGTCAGGATTAGGATTACAGGGTCAGGATTAGGATTATAGGGTCAGGATTTGGGTTATAGGGTCGGGATTTGGGTTATAGGGTCGGGATTTGGGTTATAGGGTCGGGATTAGGATTATAGGGTCGGGATTTGGGTTATAGGGTCGGGATTAGGATTATAGGGTCAGGATTTGGGTTATAGGGTCAGGATTAGGATTATAGGGTCTGGATTAGGATTATAGGGTCGGGATTTGGGTTATAGGGTCAGGATTAGGATTATAGGGTCAGGATTTGGGTTATAGGGTCGGGATTTGGGTTATAGGGTCGGGATTTGGGTTATAGGGTCAGGATTTGGGTTATAGGGTCAGGATTTCGCTTATAGGGTCGGGATTTGGGTTATAGGGTCAGGATTTGGGTTATAGGGTCAGCATTAGGATTATAGGGTCAGGATTTGGGTTATAGGGTCGGGATTTGGGTTATAGGGTCAGGATTAGGATTATAGGGTCGGGATTTGGGTTATAGGGTCGGGATTTGGGTTATAGGGTCAGGATTTGGGTTATAGGGTCAGGATTAGGATTATAGGGTCGGGATTTGGGTTATAGGGTCGGGATTTGGGTTATAGGGTCAGGATTTGGGTTATAGGGTCGGGATTTTGGTTATAGGGTCAGGATTTGGGTTATAGGGTCATGGTTAGGATTATAGGGTCGGGATTTGGGTTATAGGGTCAGGATTTGGGTTATAGGGTCAGGATGAGGATTATAGGGTCAGGATTTGGGTTATAGGGTCAGGATTAGGGTTATAGGGTCAGGATTAGGATTATAGGGTCAGGATTAGGATTATAGGGTCGGGATTTGGTTTATAGGGTCGGGATTTGGGTTATAGGGTCAGGATTTGGGTTATAGGGTCGGGATTTGGGTTATAGGGTCGGGATTTGGGTTATAGGGTCAGGATTTGGGTTATAGGGTCGGGATTTGGGTTATAGGGTCAGGATTTGGTTTATAGGGTCGGGATTTGGTTTATAAGTCAGGATTTGGGTTATAGGGTCGGGATATGGGTTATAGGGTCGGGATTTGGGTTATAGGGTCGGGATTTGGGTTATAGGGTCAGGATTAGGATTATAGGGTCAGGATTTTGGTTATAGGGTCAGGATTAGGATTATAGGGTCAGGATTTCGCTTATAGGGTCAGGATTAGGATTATACGGTCAGGATTAGGATTATAGGGTCAGGATTTGGGTTATAGGATCGGGATTAGGATTATAGGGTCGGGATTAGGATTATAGGGTCAGGATTAGGATTATTGGGTCAGGATTTGGGTTATAGGGTCGGGATTTGGGTTATAGGGTCAGGATTTTGCTTATAGGGTCAGGATTTGGGTTATAGGGTCAGGAATAGGACTATAGGGTCGAGATTTGGTTTATAGGGTCAGGATTAGGATTATAGGGTCGGGATTTGGGTTATAGGGTCGGGATTTGGGTTATAGGGTCAGGATTTGGGTAATAGGGTCAGGACTAGGATTATAGGGTCAGCAATAGGATTATAGGGTCAGGCTTTGGTTTATAGGGTCAGGATTTGGGTTATAGGGTCAGGATTTGGGTTATAAGGTCAGGATTTGGGTTATAGGGTCAGGATTTGGGTTATAGGGTCGGGATTTGGGTTATAGGGTCAGCATTAGGATTATAGGGTCGGGATTTGGGTTATAGGGTCAGGATTTGGGTTATAGGGTCAGGATTTGGGTTATAGGGTCGGGATTTGGGTTATAGGGTCAGGATTTGGGTTATAGGGTCGGGATTTTGGTTATAGGGTCAGGATTTGGGTTATAGGGTCATGGTTAGGATTATAGGGTCGGGATTTGGGTTATAGGGTCAGGATTTGGGTTATAGGGTCAGGATGAGGATTATAGGGTCAGGATTTGGGTTATAGGGTCAGGATTAGGGTTATAGGGTCAGGATTAGGATTATAGGGTCAGGATTAGGATTATAGGGTCGGGATTTGGTTTATAGGGTCGGGATTTGGGTTATAGGGTCAGGATTTGGGTTATAGGGTCGGGATTTGGGTTATAGGGTCGGGATTTGGGTTATAGGGTCAGGATTTGGGTTATAGGGTCGGGATTTGGGTTATAGGGTCAGGATTTGGTTTATAGGGTCGGGATTTGGTTTATAAGTCAGGATTTGGGTTATAGGGTCGGGATATGGGTTATAGGGTCGGGATTTGGGTTATAGGGTCGGGATTTGGGTTATAGGGTCAGGATTAGGATTATAGGGTCAGGATTTTGGTTATAGGGTCAGGATTAGGATTATAGGGTCAGGATTTCGCTTATAGGGTCAGGATTAGGATTATACGGTCAGGATTAGGATTATAGGGTCAGGATTTGGGTTATAGGATCGGGATTAGGATTATAGGGTCGGGATTAGGATTATAGGGTCAGGATTAGGATTATTGGGTCAGGATTTGGGTTATAGGGTCGGGATTTGGGTTATAGGGTCAGGATTTTGCTTATAGGGTCAGGATTTGGGTTATAGGGTCAGGAATAGGACTATAGGGTCGAGATTTGGTTTATAGGGTCAGGATTAGGATTATAGGGTCGGGATTTGGGTTATAGGGTCGGGATTTGGGTTATAGGGTCAGGATTTGGGTAATAGGGTCAGGACTAGGATTATAGGGTCAGCAATAGGATTATAGGGTCAGGCTTTGGTTTATAGGGTCAGGATTTGGGTTATAGGGTCAGGATTTGGGTTATAAGGTCAGGATTTGGGTTATAGGGTCAGGATTTGGGTTATAGGGTCGGGATTTGGGTTATAGGGTCAGCATTAGGATTATAGGGTCGGGATTTGGGTTATAGGGTCAGGATTTGGGTTATAGGGTCAGGATTTGGGTTATAGGGTCGGGATTTGGGTTATAGGGTCGGGATTTGGGTTATAGGGTCAGGATTTGGGTTATAGGGTCAGGATGAGGATTATAGGGTCAGGCTTCGGGTTATAGGGTCAGGATTTGGGTTATAGGGTCAGGATTTGGTTTATAGGGTCAGGATTTAGGATTATAGGGTCAGCATTAGGATTATAGGGCCAGGATTTGGGTTATAGGGTCGGGATTTGGGTTATAGGGTCAGGATTAGGATTATAGGGTCAGGATTTGGGTTATAGGATCAGGATTTGGGTTATAGGGTCAGGATTTGGGTTATAGGGTCAGGATTAGGATTATAGGGTCAGGATTAGGATTATAGGGTCAGGAGTAGGACTATCGGGTCGAGATTTGGTTTATAGGGTCAGGATTTGGGTTATAGGGTCAGGATTAGGATTATAGGGTCGGGATTTGGGTTATAGGGTCAGGATTTGGGTTATAGGGTCAGGATTAGGGTTATAGGGTTGGGTTATAGGGTCAGGATTTGGTTTATAGGGTCAGGATTTGGGTTATAGGGTCAGGATTTGGGTTATAGGGTCAGGATTTGGGTTATAGGGTCGGGATTTGGGTTATAGGGTCAGGATTTGGGTTATAGGGTCAGGATTAGGATTATAGGGTCAGGATTTGGGTTATAGGGTCGAGATTTGGTTTATAGGGTCAGGATTTGGTTTATAGGGTCGGGATTAGGATTATAGGGTCAGGATTAGGATTATAGGGTCGGGATTTGAGTTATAGGGTCAGGATTTGGGTTATAGGGTCGGGATTTGGGTTATAGGGTCAGGATTTGTGTTATAGGGTCAGGATTAGGATTATAGGGTCGGGATTTGGTTTATAGGGTCAGCATTAGGATTATAGCGTCAGCATTAGGATTATAGGGTCAGGCATTGGTTTATAGGGTCAGGCTTTGGGTTATAGGGTCAGGATTAGGATTAGGATGATGTGATGATGACCCAGACGCTGGCATTAGGATTAGGATTAGGATTAATTTATAGGATCGAGGTTTTATAGGGTCGTTACCTTATTAGGATTTAAGGAATCGTTCCTTAATCTCTGTTTATTCTTCTGCAATTTACTGGGCATCATTTTCCCAGTCCGAAAATCAAAGCAGCTCAAATCCACAGCATTGCCCAAATATCGAGCCAGTTGAGGTTTGCTTCGAAACTTCTTCCCGCTCGGACTGAAAAAAGGGACAAAAATCCCATAATTTCACCCCAAAAATCCCATAATTTGACCCCAAAATCCTATAAAAAACCCTATAACCATCAGAATGACCAAAAACAGGAGAAAACGCCAAAAATCGCCAGTTTTCAGCCCCAAAATGGCTGAATTTCAGCCCAAAATTTCCCACCCTGACCCCATATGGATCCATGGGGGAGAGAAAATCCCAAAATCCCAACATTTCACCTCAAAAATCCCATAATTTCACCCCAAAATCCTATAAAAAACCCTATAACCAGCAGAGCGGCCTAAAAGAGGAGAAAATGCCAGAAATCGCCAGTTTTCAGCCCCAAAATGGCTGAATTTCAGCCCAAAATTTCCCACCCTGACCCCATATGGGTCAACAAGGAAGAGAAAATCCCAAAATCCCAACATTTCACCCCAAAAATCCCAAAATTTCACCCCAAAATCCTATAAAAAACCCTATAACCATCATGGCGGCCAAAAAGAGGAGAAAACGCTAAAAATCGACACTTTTCAGCCCCAAAATGGCGGAATTTCAGCCCAAAATTTCCCACCCTGACCCCATATGGGTCAACAAGGAAGAGAAAATCCCAAAATCCCAACATTTCACCCCAAAAATCCCAAAATTTCACCCCGAAATCCTATAAAAAACCCTATAAGCATCAGAATGAGCAAAAACAGGAGAAAACGCCAAAAATCGACACTTTTCAGCCCCAAAATGGCTGAATTTCAGCCCAAAATTTCCCACCCTGACCCCATATGGATCAACAAGGAAGAGAAAATCCCCAAATCCCAACATTTCACCCCAAAAATCCCAAAATTTCACCCCGAAATCCTATAAAAAACCCTATAAGCATCAGAATGACCAAAAACAGGAGAAAACGCCAAAAATCGCCAGTTTTCAGCCCCAAAATGGCTGAATTTCAGCCCAAAATTTCCCACCCTGACCCCATATGGATCCGTGGGGGAGAGAAAATCCCAAAATCCCAACATTTCACCCCAAAAATCCCCATTTTTCAACCCCCAAAATCCCCATTTTTTCCCCATTCACTCCTATTGCCTCCTATTGACTCCCATTCCACTCCCACCCCTAAATCCACTCCGGGTTTTCCCCCATTCTCTCCCATTGACTCCCATTGTCTCCTATTGCCTCCCATTGACTCCCATTCCACTTTCACCTCCAAATCCACTCCGGGTTTTCCCCCATCCGCTCCCATTCACTCCTATTGCCTCCCATTCATTCCTATTGACTCCCATTCCCCTCCCACCTCCAAATCCACTCCGGGTTTTCCCCTATCAGCTCCCATTCACTCCTATTGAGTCCAATTCCGTTCCCAGCCTCAAATCCAGTCCTGGTTTTCCCCTATCAGCTCCCATTGATTCCTATTGACTCCCATTCCTCTCTCAGCCCCAAATCCAGTCCTGGTTTTCCCCTATCAGCTCCCATTGCCTCCCATTCATTCCTATTGACTCCCATTCCGTTCCCAGCCCTAAATCCAGTCCTGGTTTTCCCCCATCAGCTCCCATTGATTCCTATTGACTCCCATTCCATTCCCAACCCCGAATCCACTCCGGGTTTTCCCCCATTCACTCCTATTACCTCCCATTGACTCCCATTCCCCTCCCAGCCCCAAATCCACTCCGGGTTTTCCCCCATTCACTCCCATTCACTCCCATTGATTCCTATTGCTTCCCATTGACTCCGATTCCGTTCCCAGCCCGAAATCCACTCCGGGTTTTCCCCCATTCACTCCCATTCACTCCCATTGCCTCCCATTGACTCCCACTCCACTCCCACCCCCAAATCCACTCCGGGTTTTCCCCTATCAGCTCCCATTCACTCCTATTGCCTCCCATTGACTCCCACTCCACTCCAGCCCCCCAATCCACTCCGGGTTTTCCCCCATTCTCTCCCATTGATTCCTATTGTCTCCTATTACCTCCCATTGACTCCCATTCCACTTTCACCTCCAAATCCACTCCGGGTTTTCCCCCAATCACTCCTATTCACTCCCATTGACTCCCATTCCACTTTCACCCCCAGATCCAGTCCTGGTTTTCCCCTATCAGCTCCCATTCACTCCCATTGACTCCCATTCCTCTCTCAGCCCCAAATCCACTCCGGGTTTTCCCCCATCAGCTCCCATTGCCTCCCATTCATTCCCATTGACTCCCATTCCACTCCCAGCCCCAAATCCACTCCGGGTTTTCCCCTATCAGCTCCCATTCACTCCTATTGACTCCAATTCCGTTCCCAGCCCCAAATCCACTCCGGCTTTTCCCCCATCCACTCCCATTCACTCCTATTGACTCCTATTGACTCCCATTCCACTCCCAGCCCCAAATCCAGTCATGGTTTTCCCCCATCCGCTCCCATTCATTCCTATTGACTCCCATTCCTCTCTCAGCCCCAAATCCACTCCGGGTTTTCCCCTATCAGCTCCCATTGCCTCCCATTCATTCCTATTGACTCCCATTCCCCTCCCAGCCCCAAATCCACTCCGGGTTTTCCCCCATTCACTCCTATTGCCTCCCATTGACTCCCACTCCCCTCCTACCCCCAAATCCACTCCGGGTTTTCCCCCATTCACTCCCATTCACTCCTATTTCCTCCCATTGACTCCCATTCCACTCCCACCCCCAAATCCACTCCGGGTTTTCCCCCATTCACTCCCATTCACTCCTATTTCCTCCCATTGACTCCCATTCCACTCCCACCCCCAAATCCACTCCGGGTTTTCCCCCATCAGCTCCCATTGATTCCCATTGACTCCCATTCCGTTCCCACCCCCAAATCCACTCCGGGTTTTCCCCCATTCACTCCCATTGACTCCCATTCCACTCCCAGCCCCAAATCCAGTCCTGGTTTTCCCCTATCAGCTCCCATTGATTCCTATTGACTCCAATTCCGTTCCCAGCCCCAAATCCAATCCGGCTTTTCCCCCATCCGCTCCCATTCACTCCTATCGACTCCCATCGAGCTCCAGCTCCAAATCCACTCCGCTTTTTCCCCCATTCCCCCCCTCCCTTCCCCCACAGCCGTATGGGGGATGGGCTCCACGACCCCAAACCCCCCCCCCCCCCTTCAAGGAAACCCAGGCGAGCCGCGTGCGAAACCTCCCCCCCCAAAAAACCCCCAAAAGGACCGAAAAATGAACGGAAAGAAGCGAAAAAGAACGGAAAGAACCGGAAAAGAACGGAAAGAACCGGAAAAGAACGGAAAGAAGCGAAAAAGAGCGGAAAGAACCGAATAAGAACGGAAAGAACCGAATAAGAACGGAAAGAACCGAAAGGGGAACCGTCGAAGTTTTACCTGAAATAATAAACGTCGCTTTTGCCGGCGCTTAAACCGGATTTACGGATGACTTCTTCTTTTTTCCAACCGGGAGGAAGAGCCGGGCAATCGATCCGGCCTTGTTTTTCCATCTTGGCGTTTCAACGCTTTGCAAAAGACGAAAGGAAAAAAGGGGCAACAAAAGCGGAAGAGGCCGTAAGGAAATAGAAAGGAAGAAAAAAAGAAACGGGCGACGATCCGCGAAGAGAAAAACGGGAAGGAGGGGAAGGGAAGGAAGGGGGGAAAGGGGACGAAACGCGGGGAGGCGGAGAGGCGATGAGGGGTTCGGGTTCGGCTTGGATTCGGTCGAGTTCGGGGAGCGTTCGGCTCGAGTTCGGAGGGGATCGGCTCCAGTTCCGGGTTGTTCGGCTCGAGTTCGGAGGGACTCGGGAGGTGTTCGGGGCGACTTCCGGGCGAGTTCGGGGGCGCTCGGGGAGCGTTCGGGTCGAGTTCGGGGCGACTTCCGGGGTTTGGGGGTGACTTCCGGTCGAGTTCGGTGCCGCTCGAGCCGCACTCGGGTCGAGTTCGGAGGCGTTCGGGTCGAGTTCGGGGCGACTTCCGGGGTTTGGGGGTGACTTCCGGTCGAGTTCGGGGCCGCACTCGGGTCGAGTTCCGGGCTGTTCCGGCAGCGTTCGGCTCCGAGTTCGGGCCGCACTCGGGTCGAGTTCGGAGGCGTTCGGGTCGAGTTCGGGGCGACTTCCGGGCGAGTTCGGAGCGGTTCGGGCAGCGTTCGGGTCGAGTTCCGCGCTGTTCGGATCGACTTCGGATCGGCTCCGGAAGCGTTCGGGTCGAGTTCGGAAGGAGTCGGGCAGCGTTCGGGTCGAGTTCGGCCGGGAGTTCGAGTCGAGTTCCGGGGTGTTCGCGGCGACTTCCGGTCGAGTTCGGGGCCGCTCGGCCTGCACTCGGGTCGAGTTCGTGGGGACTCGGGCCGCGCTCGGGTCGAGTTCCGAGCTGTTCCGGCAGCGTTCGGCCCCGAGTTCCGGAAGGGTTCGGAGCGCACTCGGCTCGAGTTCGGGGGGGCTCAGGTCCAGTTCCGGGTTGTTCGGCTCGAGTTCGCAGGGACTCGGGAGGTGTTCGGGGCGACTTCCGGTCGAGTTCGGAGGCGTTCGGGTCGAGTTCGGGGCGACTTCCGATCGAGTTTGGGGGCGTTCGGGTCGAGTTCGGAGGGACTCGGGTCGAGTTCGGGTGCAGTTCCGGGGTGTTCGTGACGCACTCGGGTTGAGTTCGGGGAGACTTCCGGTAGAGTTCGGGCAGATTCGTGCTCCGTTCTGGTTGACTTCCGGGGCGTTCGGGTCCGACTTCCGGGGTGTTCGTGACGCACTGGGGTCGGGTTCGGGGGGGGCTCGGGCTCCACTCGGGTCGACTTCCGGGAACTCCGGAAGGACTCGGGGCAACTTCCGGTCGAGTTCGGGGGGACTCGGGCTGCGTTCAGCTCCGAGTTCCGGGCTGTTCGGCTTGAGTTCGGGTCGCCTTCGGGTCGAGTTCGGGGGCAATCGGGGGGAGTTCGGGTCGAGTTCGGGAAGCGCTCGGGTTCGAATCGGAGGCGTTCGGGTCTTTTCCGGTGACGCTCGGAGGTGTTCGGGGGGGGGTTGAGGAGCGCTCGGAAGCGTTCGGGTCCAGTTCGGGTCGCCTTCGGATCGAGTTCGGAGCGGCTCGGGGCCGCGCTCGGGTGCCTTTCGGAAGTGTTCGGAACGGCTCGGGAGGCGCTCGGGCTGCAATCGAAGGCGTTCGGGTCTCGTCCGGGGGCGCTCGGAAGCGTTCGGGTCGAGTTCGGCTGTCGTTCGGGGAGCACTCGGAGGAGTTCGGCTCTCGTTCGGGGGGCGCTCGGAAACGCTCGGGTCGCGTTCGGAAACGCTCGGGATGCGCTCGGAGGTGTTCGGGGACACTCGGAGGCTCTCGGGTCGCAATCGGTGCAGTTCGGAGACACTCGGAAGCGCTCGGGTCGGGTTCGGAAGCGTTCGGGGCACGCTCGGAGCTGTTCGGGGACACTCGGAGGCGTTCGGGTGAAGGAAACGGACGGAATCTGAAGTGTGGGGGACCGGAAGTGATGGGAAACCCGGAAGTGAAGGGAATAAGGCGGAAGGAGGACCCTAATTAGGATCTTAAAGTCATTAAGTATGGAGAAGGCTTGCAATGACCCTGCCAGGAGCCTAATTAGCATGTAGGGTAATTAGGGCGGGAGAAGACTGGGGATTTGGCAGCCATGGGTTTCTATTGGAATCTATGGAGCAATATTTGGCAGCTGTTGGTCTCTATTGAGCTGAATGGCTCCCTATTTGGCAGCCCTGGGTTTCTATTGGGAGTAATGGGTCAATATTTGGCAGCCATGGTTCCGTATTGGTTTCAATGGATCCCTATTTGGCAGCCCTTGGTCCGTATTAGGGTTAATGGCTCAATATTTGGCAGCCATGGGGTCTGTATTGGTTTCAATGGATCCCTATTTGGCAGCCATGGGTCTCCATTGAGAGTAATGGATCCCTATTTGGCAACTATGAGTATTGGACTCAATGGATCCCTATTTGGCAGCCATGGGTCTCTATTGAAAGTAATGGATCCCTATTTGGCAACCATGAGTCTGTATTGGACTCAATGGATCTCTATTTGGCAGCCTTGGGTCTCTATTGAGAGTAATGGCTCCCTATTTGGCAACCATGAGTCTGTATTGGTTTCAATGGATCCCTATTTGGCAGCCATGGGTCTCTATTGAAAGTAATGGCTCCCTATTTGGCAACCATGAGTCTGTATTGGACTGAATGGATCCCTATTTGGCAGCCATGGTTCTGTATTGGTTTCAATGGATCCCAATTTGGCAACCATGGGTCTCTATTGAAAGTAATGGCTCCCTATTTGGCAACCATGAGTCTGTATTGGTTTCAATGGCTCCCTATTTGGCAGCCATGAGTCTGTATTGGACTGAATGGATCCCAATTTGGCAGCCATGGGTCTCTATTGAAAGTAATGGATCCCAATTTGGCAACCATGAGTCTGTATTGGAATCAATGGATCCCAATTTGGCAACCATGAGTCTGTATTGGACTGAATGGATCCCTATTTGGCAACCATGGGTCTATATGGGGAGCAATGGCTCAATATTTGGCAGCCATGGGTCTCCATTGAAAGTAATGGCTCCCAATTTGGCAGCTATGGGTCTATATTAACTACAATGGATCCCTATTTGGCAGCCATGGGGTCTGTATTGGACTCAATGGATCTCTATTTGGCAGCCTTGGGTCTCTATTGAGAGTAATGGCTCCCTATTTGGCAACCATGAGTCTGTATTGGTTTCAATGGATCCCTATTTGGCAACCATGAGTCTCCATTGAGAGTAATGGCTCCCTATTTGGCAACCATGAGTCTGTATTGGTTTCAATGGATCCCTATTTGGCAACCATGAGTCTCCATTGAGAGTAATGGCTCCCTATTTGGCAACCATGAGTCTGTATTGGACTCAATGGATCCCTATTTGGCAGCCATGGGTCTCTATTGAAAGTAATGGCTCCCTATTTGGCAACCATGAGTCTGTATTGGACTGAATGGATCCCTATTTGGCAGCCATGGTTCTGTATTGGTTTCAATGGATCCCAATTTGGCAGCCATGGGTCTCTATTGAGCACAATGGATCCTTATTTGGCAGCCATGGGTCTCTATTGGTCTCAATGGATCAATATTTGGCAGCTGTTGGTCTCTATTGAGTACAATGGATCCCTATTTGGCAGCCATGGGGTCTGTATTGGACTGAATGGATCCCTATTTGGCAGCCATGGGTCTCTATTGAAAGTAATGGCTCCCTATTTGGCAACCTTGAGTATTGGACTCAATGGATCCCTATTTGGCAGCCATGGGTCTCCATTGAGAGTAATGGATCCCTATTTGGCAACTATGAGTATTGGACTCAATGGATCCCTATTTGGCAGCCATGGGTCTCCATTGAGAGTAATGGATCCCTATTTGGCAACTATGAGTATTGGACTCAATGGATCCCTATTTGGCAGCCATGGGTCTCCATTGAGAGTAATGGATCCCTATTTGGCAACTATGAGTATTGGACTCAGTGGCTCCCTATTTGGCAGCCATGGGTCTCTATTGAGAGTAATGGCTCCCTATTTGGCAACTATGAGTATTGGACTCAATGGCTCCCTATTTGGCAGCCATGGTTCTGTATTGGTTTCAATGGATCCCTATTTGGCAGCTGTGGGTCTATATTAACTACAATGGATCCCAATGTGGCAGCTATGGTTCTGTATTGGTTTCAATGGATCCCTATTTGGCAGCTATGGGTCTGTATTGGAATCAATGGATCCCTATTTGGCAGCAATGGGTCTCCATTGAGAGTAATGGCTCCCTATTTGGCAACCATGAGTCTGTATTGGACTCAATGGATCCCAATTTGGCAGCCATGGGTCTGTATTGGTTTCAATGGATCCCTATTTGGCAACCATGAGTCTGTATTGGGATCAATGGATCCCTATTTGGCAGCCATGGGTCTCCATTGAGAGTAATGGCTCCCTATTTGGCAACCATGAGTATTGGACTGAATGGATCCCTATTTGGCAGCTATGGGTCTATATTAAGTACAATGGATCCCTATTTGGCAACTATGAGTATTGGACTGAATGGATCCCTATTTGGCAGCTATGGGTCTATATTAAGTACAATGGATCCCTATTTGGCAACCATGAGTATTGGACTTAATGGATCCCTATTTGGCAGCCATGGGTCTCCATTGAGAGTAATGGATCCCTATTTGGCAACTATGAGTATTGGACTCAGTGGCTCCCTATTTGGCAGCCATGGGTCTCTATTGAGAGTAATGGCTCCCTATTTGGCAACCATGAGTCTGTATTGGTTTCAATGGATCCCTATTTGGCAGCCATGGGTCTCTATTGAAAGTAATGGCTCCCTATTTGGCAACCATGAGTCTGTATTGGACTCAATGGATCCCTATTTGGCAGCCGTGGATCACTTCCTGGTAGTCACAGGCCTGGATTTGGTAGCCACGTGTCCATATTTTGGTTGATTTCCTGCGTTTCCCCCGTGCTTAATTAGCGGGGTTAATTAAGCGAACGTTCGTTAAATAAATGAGTTTTTCTTTGCATTTGTGTGGTGGTTGTGTTGGTAGAATGGAAGGGGAGGGGGGGAGGATGGGGTGGTCCTCCAGGATCATAGAGTTGTTGGGTAGGAAGGTCCTCCAGGGTCATAGAGTTGTGGGGTAGGAAGGTCCTCCAGGATCATAGAGTTGTGGGGTAGGAAGGTCCTCCAGGATCATAGAGTTGTGGGGTAGGAAGGTCTTCCAGGGTCATAGAGTTGTTGGGTAGGAAGGTCCTCCAGGATCATAGAGTTGAAGGGATTGGGGTAGGATGGTCCTCCAAGATCATAGAGTTGGAGGGCATTGGGGTACGAGGGTCCTCCAGGATCATAGAGTTGGAGGGCATTGGGGTAGGAAGGTCCACCAAGATCATAGAGTTGAAGGGATTGGGGTAGGATGGTCCTCAAGGATCATAAAGTTGGAGAGATTGGGGTAGCAGGGTCCTCCAGGATCATAGAGTTGGAGGGCATTGGGGTACGAGGGTCCTCCAGGATGATAAAGTTGGAGAGATTGGGGTAGGAGGGTCCTCCAGGATCATAGAGTTGGAGGGCATTGGGGTAGGATGGTCCTCCAAGATCATAGAGTTGGAGAGATAGGGGTAGGATGGTCCTCCAGATCATAGAGTTGGAGAGATTGGGGTAAGAGGGTCCTCCAAGATCATAGAGTTGAAGGCATTGGGGTAGGATGGTCCTCCAGATCATAGAGTTGAAGGAATTGGGGTAGGAGGGTCCTCCAGGATCATAGAGTTGTTGGGACGATTGGTTTGGGCTGGTCCTCCGAGATCATAGAGTCACGGGGGAGGGTGGGGTAGGAGGGTCCTCCAGGATCATAGAGTCGTGGGGGGGAGGGAAAGGACTTTGGAACTGGGCGCTGCCCTCCAACTTTGGGGACTTCGCCCTCGGGAGGGGAGAAAAGAGCTGCAAAGGCCTGGAAGGAAGTTAAAAAAAAAACCAAATCGCCGGCTTTTAATTAGTCTTTTTTAATTAGAATTTGGAAGAAAAGCTTCTAACGATCCGGCAGGATCTGCTGCTACAGCCCGGAGAGGGGAACTTCCTTTGGGTAGGTGACTTTCTAGCCTATTGGCTCTATGATCTTGGAGGACCCTCCGAGCTCTACCCCGCAACTCTATGATTCTGGAGGACCCTCCAACCTCCATCCCTCAACTCTATGGTCTTGGAGGACTCCCCTACCCCACTCTCCTCCATCTCTATGATCCTGGAGGACCCTCCAACCCCCATCCTACATCTCTATGATTCTGGAGGACCCTTTCTACCCCTCCCCACCACAACTCTATGATCCTGGAGGATCCTCCAACCCCCATCCTACATCTCTATGATTCTGGAGGACCCTCTTAACCCATCCCTCCAACTCTATGATCCTGGAGGACCGTTTCTACCCCCCATCCTCCATCTCTATGATCTTGGAAGACCTTTCTACCCCACTCCCCTCCATCTCTATGATCTTGAAGGACCCTTTCTACCCCTCCCCACCACAACTCTATGATCCTGGAGGACCGTTTCTACCCCCCATCCTCCATCTCTATGATCTTGGAAGACCTTCCTACCCCACTCCCATCCATCTCTATGATCTTGAAGGACCCTTTCTACCCCTCCCCACCACAACTCTATGATCCTGGAGGACCCTCCAACCCCCATCCTACATCTCTATGATTCTGGAGGACCCTCTTAACCCGTCCCTCCAACTCTATGATCCTGGAGGACCGTTTCTACCCCCCATCCTCCATCTCTATGACTATGGAGGACCCTTTCTACCCCTCCCCACCACAACTCTATGATCCTGGAGGATCCTCCAACCCCCATCCTACATCTCTATGATTCTGGAGGACCCTTTCTACCCCTCCCCACCACAACTCTATGATCCTGGAGGACCCTTTCTACCCCCCACCCTCCATCTCTATGATCCTGGAAGGCCTTCCTACCCCACTCTCCTCCATCTCTATGATCCTGGAGGACTCTAAACCCCCACCCTCCACCTCTATGATCTTGGAGGACCTTCCTACCCCCCTCCCCTCCATCTCTGTGACCTTGGAGGACCCTCCAACCTCTCCCCTACACCATGGAACACCCTTTCTACCCCATTCCCCTCCATCTCTATCATCTTGGAGGACTTTCCTCCTCCCCCTTTCCCTCTCCGACCTCGCTCACCTCTCCCAACCTCTCCCATCCTAATTAATGCCAACTAATTAGCCACCGGAACGATGGACCCCATCGAGCAGCAACTCCTGGACCTCAAGCAACAAAACAGAATCCTTCGCCTTCAGGTTGGACCTCATTTTTTTGGGGGGGAGGGGGGGAAGATTTGGGATTTTTTAGCACTGGGATCATAGAGAAGCGGGGAAGATGGGGGTAGGAGGGTCCTCCAGGATCATAGAGTTGGAGAGATTGGGGTAGGAGGGTCGTCCAAGCTCATAGAGTTGTGGGGAAGATGGGGTAGGATGGTGCTCCCAGATCATAGAGTTGGAGCGCATTGGGTTCAGTTGGTCCTCCAAGATCATAGAGTTGTGGGGAAGATGTTGTAGGACGGTCCTCCAAGATCATAGAGTTGTGGAGATGATGTTGTAGGACAGTCCTCCAAGATCATAGAGTTGCGTGGAGGTTGGGGTAGAATAGTCCTCCAAGATCATAGAGTTGCGGGGAAGATGTTGCGTGACGGTCCTCCAAGACCATAGAGTTGCAACGCATTCGGTTCAGTCGGTCCTCCAAGATCATAGAGTTGCGGGGAAGATGTTGCAGGACGGTCCTCCAAGATCATAGAGTTGCAGTGCATTGGGTTCAGTCAGTCCTCCAAGATCATAGAGCTGGAGGGCATTGGGTTCAGTTGGTCCTCCAAGATCATAGAGTTGCAGTGCATTGGGTTAAGATGGTTCTCCAAGATCATAGAGTTGTGGGGATGATGTTGGAGGAAGGTCCTCCAAGATCATAGAGTTGTGGAAATGATGTTGTAGGACAGTCCTCCAAGATCATAGAGTTGCGTGGAGGTTGGGGTAGAATAGTCCTCCAAGATCATAGAGTTGCGTGGAAGATGTTGCGGGATGGTCCTCCAAGATCATAGAGTTGCAACGCATTGGGTTCAGTCGGTCCTCCAAGACCATAGAGTTGTGGAGACAATGTTGTAGGACGGTCCTCCAAAATCATAGAGTTGTAGGGAAGATGGAGTAGAATAGTCCTCCAAGATCATAGAGTTGCGTGGAAGCTGTTGCGGGATGGTCCTCCAAGATCATAGAGTTGCGGGAAAGATGGGGTAGAATAGTCCTCCAAGATCATAGAGTTGTAGAGAAGATGTTATTGGACGGTCCTCCAAGACCATAGAGTTGCAACGCATTGAGTTCAATCAGTCCTCCAAGACCATAGAGTTGCGAGGCGTTCCAACCTATTTAGGGGATTTGAACAGTGGGAAAGGAATCCCAAAAACCCCATAGGTGAAATTATAGGATCGTTTGTGAAAAATCCTACAGTTGGAAGCCACGAGAGAAGCTGGAATCCAAACCTTAAAATCAACATCCCACAAATTTGGGGAATTTTATCAGAAGAAAAAGGAAGAAGCCGAAAAAACCCAAAAGGAAACGAAGCAACGATTGGAGGTTTGGGGGATTTTATAGGATTTTTTTGGGGGGAAAGGGGGGGAAAATCCCCTAAAAGCTCAGTCCTCCAACTTGGAGGAATCATGGCGTCCAACAGGAAGCGAGGAAGGAATGGGAGAGGAAACAGGAAGAGGAAGAAGGGAAGAGGAAGAAGATGGCGGAAGCGGAAGAGAGGCTGAAAAGGATGGAGGAGGTGGGGGGGGAAAATGGGGGATTTTATAGGGTCAGCTTTGGGGTTTTATGGGGTTTTGGGGTCTTTGGGGTCATTTGGGGTCATTTGGGGTCAATTGGGGGATTTTTGGGGTCAATTGTGGGATTTTTGGGGTTTTTTGGGGTCATTTGGGGTCATTTGGGGTCATTTGGGGTCTTTGGGGTCTTTGGGGTTTCGACCCCAATCTTGGGGTCTTTGGGGTCTTTGGGGTTTCGACCCCAATCTTGGGGTCTTATGGGGTCTTATGGGGTCAATTGTGGGATTTTGGGGGTCTTATGGGGTCATTTGGGGTCAATTTGGGGATTTTTGGGGTCTTTTGGGGTCAATTGTGGGATTTTGGGGGTCTTTGGGGTCTTATGGGGTCTTTTGGGGTCTTATGGGGGATTTTTGGGGTCTTATGGGGTCTTATGGGGTCAATTTGGGGTCATTTGGGGTCTTTGGGGTCTTATGGGGTCATTTGGGGTCTTATGGGGTCTTTGGGGTCTTTGGGTTTGGGGACTTTGGGGTCATTGGGGTCTTTTGGGGTCATTTGGGCTCAATTTGGGGATTTTTGGGGTCTTATGGGGTCTTATGGGGTCAATTTGGGGTCATTTGGGGTCTTATGGAGTCTTTGGGGTCTTTGGGGTTTCGACCCCAATCTTGGGGTCTTTTGGGGTCAATTGTGGGATTTTTGGGGTCTTATGGGGTCTTATGGGGTCTTATGGGGTCTTTGGGGTCATTGGGGTCTTTGGGGTCATTGGGGTCTTTTGGGGTCATTTGGGGTCATTTGGGGTCTTTTGGGGTCTTTGGGGTCTTATGGGGTCTTTTGGGGGATTTTTGGGGTCATTGGGGTCTTTTGGGGTCATTTGGGGTCAATTGGGGGATTTTGGGGGTCAATTGTGGGATTTTTGGGGTCTTTGGGGTCATTTGGGGTCTTATGGGGTCTTATGGGGTCAATTTGGGGTCTTATGGGGTCAATTTGGGGTCATTTGGGGTCTTTGGGGTCTTATGGGGTCATTTGGGGTCTTATGGGGTCTTTGGGGTCTTTGGGTTTGGGGACTTTGGGGTCATTGGGGTCTTTTGGGGTCATTTGGGCTCAATTTGGGGATTTTTGGGGTCTTATGGGGTCTTATGGGGTCAATTTGGGGTCATTTGGGGTCTTATGGAGTCTTTGGGGTCTTTGGGGTTTCGACCCCAATCTTGGGGTCTTTTGGGGTCAATTGTGGGATTTTTGGGGTCTTATGGGGTCTTATGGGGTCTTATGGGGTCTTTGGGGTCATTGGGGTCTTTGGGGTCATTGGGGTCTTTTGGGGTCATTTGGGGTCATTTGGGGTCTTTTGGGGTCTTTGGGGTCTTATGGGGTCTTTTGGGGGATTTTTGGGGTCATTGGGGTCTTTTGGGGTCATTTGGGGTCAATTGGGGGATTTTTGGGGTCAATTGTGGGATTTTTGGGGTCTTTGGGGTCATTTGGGGTCTTATGGGGTCTTATGGGGTCAATTTGGGGTCTTATGGGGTCAATTTGGGGTCATTTGGGGTCTTTGGGGTCTTATGGGGTCATTTGGGGTCTTATGGGGTCTTTGGGGTCTTTGGGTTCGGGGACTTTGGGGTCATTGGGGTCATTTGGGGTCATTTGGGGTCAATTTGGGGATTTTTGGGGTCTTATGGGGTCTTATGGGGTCTTTTGGGGTAATTTGGGGTCAATTGGGGGATTTTTGGGGTCAATTGTGGGATTTTTGGGGTCTTATGGGGTCATTTGGGGTCATTTGGGGTCATTTGGGGTCTTTGGGGTCTTTGGGGTTTCGACCCCAATCTTGGGGTCTTTGGGGTCTTTGGGGTTTCAACCCCAATCTTGGGGTCTTATGGGGTCTTATGGGGTCAATTGTGGGATTTTGGGGGTCTTATGGGGTCTTTTGGGGTCATTTGGGGATTTTTGGGGTCTTTTGGGGTCAATTGTGGGATCTTTGGGGTCTTTGGGGTCTTATGGGGTCTTATGGGGTCTTTTGGGATCTTTGGGGTCTTTGGGTTCGGGGACTTTGGGGTTTCGACCCCAATTTTGGGGTCTTATGGGGTCTTTTGGGGTCTTTTGGGGTCAATTTGGGGATTTTTGGGGTCTATGGGGTCGTTGGGGTCTTTGGGGTCTTTGGGGTCTTTGGGGTTTCGACCCCAATTTTGGGGTCCTATGGGTTCTTATTAGGGTCCTGCTTTCGGATTTTTGGGGTTTTCTCCCCATTTTGGGGCTCAATTTTGGGATTTTTAGGGTTTTCTCCCCATTTTTGGTCCCAATTTTGGGATTTTTAGGATTTTCTCCCCATTTTTGGGCTCAATTTTATGATTTTTAGGGTTTTCTCCCCATTTTTGGGCTCAATTTTGGGATTTTAAGGCTTTTCTCCCCATTTTTGGTCCCAATTGTGAGATTTTTAGGATTTTCTCCCCATTTTTGGTCCCAATTTTGAGATTTTTAGGATTTTCTCCCCATTTTTGGGCTCAATTTTGGGATTTTAAGGCTTTTCTCCCCATTTTTGGTCCCAATTGTGAGATTTTTAGGATTTTCTCCCCATTTTTGGTCCCAATTTTGAGATTTTTAGGATTTTCTCCCCATTTTTGGGCTCAATTTTGGGATTTTAAGGCTTTTCTCCCCATTTTTGGTCCCAATTGTGAGATTTTTAGGATTTTCTCCCCATTTTTGGTCCCAATTTTGAGATTTTTAGGATTTTCTCCCCATTTTTGGGCTCAATTTTGGGATTTTAAGGCTTTTCTCCCCATTTTTGGTCCCAATTGTGAGATTTTTAGGATTTTCTCCCCATTTTTGGTCCCAATTTTGGGATTTTTAGGATTTTCTCCCCATTTTTGGCCTCAATTTTGAGATTTTTAGGCTTTTCTCCCCATTTTTGGTCCCAATTTTGAGATTTTTAGGATTTTCTCCCCATTTTTGGTCCCAATTTTGAGATTTTTAGGGTTTTCTCCCCATTTTGGGCTCAATTTTGTGTCCAGCTTTGGGATTTTGGGGCTTTTCTCCCCATTTTTGGTCCCAATTTTGGGATTTTTAGGCTTTTCTCCCCATTTTTGGTCCCAATTTTGAGATTTTTGTGCTTTTCTCCCCATATTTGGGCTCAATTTTGGGATTTTTAGGCTTTTCTCCCCATTTTTGGGCTCAATTTTGAGATTTTTAGGATTTTCTCCCCATTTTTGGTCCCAATTTTGAGATTTTTTGGATTTTCTCCCCATTTTTGGTCCCAATTTTGAGATTTTTGTGCTTTTCTCCCCATTTTAGCCTCAATTTTGGCCTCAATTTTCCAATTTTTCTGCGTTTCCTCCCCATTTTTCACCCCCTAGGAAAAACAAATCCTAACAGAGAAGAAAAGAAACCTGGAGCTTCAGCTTCACCGGGCTCAGTTAACGACCTCCTCCTCCCGGCGGTAATTAAACGAGCCTTAATGAGTCTAATTAAGCTCTTTGTGGCTGGGCTCATGCTTGGATCCCATAGGAATCAGATTTTGGAGAGGGAAATTCAGACTCTTGAAGATCAGCTTCGTCACCTCCAGCTGGTGATGCAAAGGCAGCATCACACCTTGCACTGCTTTATTTCCGAGGTGAGGGGGGTTTCCTCGTTAATTAGGGGCTAATTAGCGGCTGGCTCGTTAATGAAGGCCGTTTGCTTCCTTCCTGCTGCCATTTTGTGGGTTTGGTTTCGGAGGCTGAGGAGCTGAGGAGCGAATTGAGGAGGAAGGATGGGAGGATCGTGGAGATGGAGGAGAGGCTGCTGGGATTGGAGGCGGAAGTATTATGGGATGGGAGGGAGGTGGGGGGTCATGGGATGACATGGGATGACATGGGATGACATGGAATAACATGGGATGACATGGGATAACATGGGAAGACGTGGGACGGATGGGATGGGAAGTTGGGATGACATGGGATAACATGGGAAAACATGGGAAAACATGGGATGACATGGGATGGGAGGGAGGTGCGGGGTCATGGGATGACATGGGATAACATGGGATAACATGGGATAACATGGGATTACATGGGATAACATGGGATTACATGGGATGACATGGGATGGATGGGAGCCGATGGGGTGGGAAGTTAGGATGACATGGGAAAACATGGGAAAACATGGGATAACATGGGATGACATGGGATGGGAGGGAGGTGCGGGGTCATGGGATGACATGGGATAACATGGGATGACATGGGATGACATGGGATGACATGGGAAGACTTGGGACGGATGGGATGAGAAGAGAAGTTGGGATGACATGGGATAACATGGGAAAACATGGGAAAACATGGGATGACATGGGATGGGAGGGAGGTGCGGGGTCATGGGATGACATGGGATAACATGGGATAACATGGGATGACATGGGATAACATGGGATAACATGGAATGGATGGGAGCCGATGGGATGGGAAGTTGGGATGACATGGGATAACATGGGAAAACATGGGATAACATGGGATGACATGGGATGGGAGGGAGGTGCGGGGTCATGGGATGACATGGGATGACATGGGATAACATGGGATAACATGGGATAACATGGGATAACATGGGATGACATGGGAAAACATGGGATTACATGGGATGACATGGGATGGCTGGGAGCCGATGGGGTGGGAAGTTAGGATGACATGGGAAAACATGGGAAAACATGGGATAACATGGGATGACATGGGATGGGAGGGAGGTGCGGGGTCATGGGATGACATGGGATAACATGGGATGACATGGGATGACATGGGAAGACATGGGAGGGATGGGATGGGAAGAGAAGTTGGGATGACATGGGATAACATGGGAAAACATGGGAAAACATGGGATAACATGGGATGATTGGGAGCCTATGGGATCATGGGATAACATAGGATAACATGGGATAACATGGGAAAACACGGGATAACATGGGATGCTTGGAATCCCCTCTCATCTCCTCTCTTCCCCCCTTGGAGAATAAGGAGCTGAAGGCAAGATTGACAGCTCGTCTCGGCCAATCAGCTGCCAGACTTGACAAAGGGGTGGGGACTGAAAGCTTTCGTCCCATTGGTTCTTTGGTTGAGGAGCAAAGCTTCCGGATTCGCAATCTCTACCAATCAGGAGGAAGAATGGAATCATAGGTCCTCCAGGGTCATAGAGATGGTGGGTTGGTGAGGTCCTCCAGGGTCATAGAGTTGGTGGGTTGGTGAGGTCCTCCAGGGTCATAGAGTTGGTGGGGTCCTCCAGGGTCATAGAGTTGGTGGGTTGGTGGGGTCTTCCGAGGTCATAGAGTTGGTGGGGTCCTCCAGGGTCATAGAGTTGGTGGGGTCCTCCAGGGTCATAGAGTTGTTAGGTGGTGGGAAGGAAGGTCCTCCAGGGTCATAAAGTTGTTAGGTGGTGGGAAGGAAGGTCCTCCAGGGTCATAGAGTTGTTGGGGTCCTCCAGGGTCACAGAGTTGTTGGGGTCCTCCAGGGTCATAGAGTTGGTGGGTTGGTGAGGTCTTCCAGGGTCATAGAGTAGGGGGGTCCTTCAAGGTCATAGAGTTGGTGGGTGGTGGGAAGGAAGGTCCTCCAGGGTCATAGAATTGTTGGGGTCCTCCAAGGTCATAGAGTTGTTGGAGTCCTCCAAGATCTTAGAGATGTTGGGTAGTTGGGGTCCTCCAAGATCACAGAGTTGAAGGGTGCTGGGGTAGAAAGGTCCTCCAAGATCATGGAGATGTAGGGTGGTGGGATAGGAGGGTCTTCCGTCCCGTGACTCTGTGATCTTTGAGGATTCTCCTACCCAACTACCCCACAACTCTATGATCCTGGAGGACCATCCCAACCCAACGGCCCAAAAACTCTATGATCCTGGAGGATCTTTCTACTCTACAACTCTATGATCCTGGAGGACCTTCTTACCCAACAACTCTATGACCCTGGAGGACCAACCCAACCACCCAACAAGTCTATGATCCTGGAAGTCCTTCCTACCCCACAACTCTATGATCCTGGAGGACCCTTCTTGCCCACCACTCCGCAACTCTATGATCTTGGAGGACCATCCCAACTTAACCACCCCACAACTCTATGATCCTGGAGGACCTTCCTACCCCACAACTCTATGACCCTGGAGGACCCTCGTACCCCACAACTCTATGATCCTGGAGGACCCTCCTACCCCACAACTCTATCATCCTGGAGGATCCTCCTACCCCGCAACTCTATGACCCTGGAGGACCCTCCTACCCCACAACTCTATGATCCTGGAGGACTTTCCTACCCCGCAACTCTATGACCCTGGAGGACCCTCCTACCCCGCAACTCTATGATCCTGGAGGACCCTCCTACCCCACAACTCTATGATCCCGGAGGACCAACCCAACCCAACCCAACCACCCAACAACTCTATGATCCTGGAGGACCCTCCTACCCCACAACTCTATGACCCTGGAGGACCCTCCTACCCCACAACTCTATGACCCTGGAGGACCATCCCCATCCTCCCTTCCATTCTCCCAATAGAAACGCCAGACGAAGGCAAACGAAAACTCCTTTAATTAACGAACGGTGGGCTAATGAACCCCGCTAATTAAACACGGGGAAACTTCTGGAACTCCTTCTGATCTTTGTGGAAGAGTTGAGCCAGGATGTGGTCGGCTGTGTCCATGAAATATTTGTTCATACGAAGGGTCTTCAGTTCCTATAGGAAAACAAAGGTGGCTACCAAATGTGGGGCTGTGGCTACCAAATCTAGGGCTGTGGCTATCAAATATGGGGTCTGGCTACCAAATATGGGGCTGTGGCTATCAAATATGGGGTCTGGCTACCAGATATGGGGCTGTGGCTACCAAATATGGGGTCTGGCTATCAAATATGGGGTCTGGCTACCAAATCTAGGGCTGTGGCTATCAAATATGGGGTCTGGCTACCAAATATGGGGCTGTCGCTACCAAATATGGGGTCTGGCTGCCAAATCTAGGGCTGTGGCTACCAAATATGGGGTCTGGCTATCAAATATGGAGTCTGGCTACCAAATATGGACCCATAGCTGCCAAATATTGATCCATTGTTCCCAATATGGACCCATAGCTGCCAAATAGGGATCCATTGATCCCAATATGGATGAATGGCTGCCAAATAGGGAGCCATTGATCCCAATAGAGACCAATGCCTGCCAAATATTGAGCCATTGATTTCAATAGAGACCCATAGCTGCCAAATAAGGATCCATTGATTTCAATAGAGACCCATAGCTGCCAAATAGGGATCCATTAAGTCCAATACAGACCCATGGCTGCCAAATAGGGATCCATTAAACCCCATAGACCCCCATAGCTGCCAAATAGGGATCCATTGCTACTAATAGAGACCAATGGCTGCCAAATAGGGATCCATTGATCCCAATAGAGACCCATAGCTGCCAAATAGGGATCCATGGCTCCCCATATAGACCCATAGCTGCCAAATAGGGATCCATTAAACCCCATAGACCCCCATAGCTGCCAAATAGGGATCCATAGCTCCCCATACAGACCCATAGCTGCCAAATAGGGATCCATTGAACGCAATCCAGCCCCATAGCTGCCAAATAGGGATCCATAGCTCCCCATATTGTCCCATAGCTGCCAAATAGGGATCCATAGCTCCCCATACAGACCCATAGCTGCCAAATAGGGATCCATAGAACCCAATAGAGACCCACAGCTGCCAAATAGGGATCCATAGCTCCTCACATAACCCAGAGACCCATCGCTGCCAAATACTGATCCATCAGACCCCATACAGACCCAAAGCTGCCAAATACAGATCCGGTGGCTACCAACCTTTCCTTTTTGGCTACCAACCCCCCCCCAAAGCCTTTCCTCACCTCCTTCCCAGTGCTGTAAGCCACCACCAGCAGCAGCTCCTCGTCGCAAACGCTCTTCAAATAATGTTGTGTCCCGACAGGGAAAAATATCACGTCTCCTATCGCGACATCGAACGTCACCGACTTCCCAGATTCCATCACCAAACCGGCCTGGATTAACAAAGCCATTAATTAACGGAGTTAACGACTTGGGGGTTTAAGGCATAAAAAGTCCAGAGATGCCAAATAGGGAGCCATTAAAAGCAATAGAGACCTGCAGCTGCCAAATAGGGAGCCATAGATTCTAATTGTGGCCAATGGCTGCCAAATAGGGAGCCATTAAAAGCAATAGAGACCCACAGCTGCCAAATAGGGAGCCATAGATTCTAATTGTGGCCAATGGCTGCCAAATAGGGAGCCATTAAAATCAATAGAGACGCACAGCTGCCAAATAGGGAGCCATTAAAACCAATAGAGACCCACAGCTGCCAAATAGGGAGCCATTAAAACCAATAGAGCCCCATAGCTGCCAAATGGGGAGCCATTGCACCCCATATCCTGCCAAATAGGGATCCATTGCACCCCCATATCCTGCCAAATGGGGAGCCATTGCACCCCATATCCTGCCAAATAGGGATCCATTAAACCCCATATCCTGCCAAATAGGGATCCATTCCACCCCCATATCCTGCCAAATAGGGATCCATTAAACCCCATATCCTGCCAAATAGGGATCCATTCCACACCCATATCCTGCCAAATAGGGATCCATTCCACCCCCATATCCTGCCAAATAGGGATCCATTAAACCCCATATCCTGCCAAATAGGGATCCATTCCACCCCCATATCCTGCCAAATAGGGATCCATTAAACCCCATATCCTGCCAAATAGGGATCCATTCCACCCCCATATCCTGCCAAATAGGGATCCATTAAACCCCATATCCTGCCAAATAGGGATCCATTCCACCCCATATCCTGCCAAATAGGGATCCATTAAACCCCATATCCTGCCAAATAGGGATCCATTAAACCCCATATCCTGCCAAATAGGGATCCATTGACTCCAATAGACCCCCACAGCTGCCAAATAGGGATCCATTAAACCCCATATCCTGCCAAATAGGGATCCATTAAACCCCCATATCCTGCCAAATAGGGATCCATTGAACCCCCATATCCTGCCAAATAGGGATCCATTGACTCCTATAGACCCCCACAGCTGCCAAATAGGGATCCATTAAACCCCATATCCTGCCAAATAGGGATCCATTAAACCCCATAGCCCCCCCCCCATAGCTGCCAAATAGGGATCCATGAAACCCCCCCCCCCCCCCAGCACTAATTAACCCCAGGCTCCGTTAATTAAAGCCTTCCGTTAAGCCTCTCCGCTTACCCTGGCGCAACCGCTGACGACGTAGGCGAGCTCGTTAGCGTTGAAATGATAATGAGGCTGGCCCAGCTCGTTAACGAAGATCCTTAACGTGGCCAACGTCAGCGAACGGCTCTCCTAGAAAACCAGAAGAAACAAGCCTAGAAAAAGGTCCTGGAAGGGGAAAAACATCCATATTCAGGTCCTGGAAGGTAAGAAAGAAAGATTGGAATTACCTCGTTAAGGGATCGGATGTAAATGAGCTCGTTTGGGTTCGCCGAGGTCCTGGAAGATCGATAAGGAGCCCATTGGAATTGGCCGCCTTGGAAAGGGTGGATTGGAGAAGCTGGGGAAAAAACAAGGGAAGGTCCTGGAAGGTTAATGAGTGGGGTTCATTAAGAGCCTAGAATGTTAATTAGGGGGAAGTTTCCAACCCTAATTAAGCTATGGGGTTAATTAAGGTCATGGAAGGGAGATACGTCGCCATTTCTTACTCTAATGACCATATGAGGCTAATTAAGGTCCTGGAAGGGAAACTGTAGAGTCCTCTCCCAATTCTAATTAAGCTATGGGGTTCATTAAGAGCCTAGAATGTTAATTAGGGGGAAATTTCCAACCCTAATTAAGCTACGGGGTTAATTAAGGTCTTGGAAGGGAGATACGTCGCCATTTCCTTCTCTAATATCCATATGAGGCTAATTAAGGTCCTGGAAGGGTAATTAGGGGCTCATCTCCAACCTTAATGACTTTAGGATGCTAATTAAGGTCCTGGAAGGGTAATTAGGGGGAAATCTCCAATCCTAATTAAGCTATGGGGTTAATTAAGGTCCTGGAAGGGTGATCGGGGGTCTTCTCCGATCTTAATGAACCTCTGAGGCTAATTAAGGTCCTGGAAGGATAATTAAGGACTCATCTCCAACCTTAATGACTTTAGGATGCTAATGAAGGTCCTGGAAGGGTAATTAGGGGGAAATTTCCGAGCCTAATTAAGCTCCAGTACGTTAATTACCTCCGAGGTCGTAAAAATACCGCCAAACTTGAGTGTCTTCAGACTGCTGGTAATTAACGCTGTGCACTAATTGGCCCAAATTAGGAGGCAGGTTCACACTTTGGGCCTCCGGAAATTTCTGGAACGTTCGAATAAATTTCACTCCTCCACTCGGCTGCCAGGAAACAAAAAACCAATCAGAGGGAGCCAATCAGAAGCTTCGTAGCTTCCAGGACCCAAATTAGTGACTTTTTCCCCTTCCGGGACCCAAATTCACTATTTTTACCCTTCCAGGACCCAAATTCCCCATTTTTCTTCTTCCAGGACCCAACCTCCCTATTTTCCCCATCCAGGACCCAAATTACCCATTATTCCCCTTCCAGGACCCAAATTCCCCATTTTTCCCTTTCCAAGACCCAACCAATGCAATTTTTCACCTTCCAGGACCCAATTTCCCCCTTTTTCCCCTACCAGGACACAAACAACGCAATTTTCCCCTTCCAGGACCCAAATTTCCCATTTTTCTCCTTCCAGGACCCAAATTCCCCATTTTTCTCCTTCCAGGACCCAATCTCCCTATTTTACCTTCCAAGATCCAAATTCCCCATTGTTCCCCTTCCAGGACCCAAATTCCTCATTTTTCCCCTCCCAAAACCCCAATTCCCCATTTTTTCCCTTCCAAGATCCAACCAATGCAATTTTTCCCCTTCCAGGACCCAAATTTCCCATAGTTCCCCTTCCAGGACCCAAATTCCTCATTTTTTCCCTTCCAGGACCCAAATTCCCCATTTTTCCCTTCCAAGACCCAACCAATGCAATTTTTCCCCTTCCAGGACCCAAATTTCCCATTGTTCCCCTTCCAGGACCCAAATTCCTCATTTTTTCCCTTCCAGGACCCAAATTCCCCATTTTTCCCTTCCAAGACCCAACCAATGCAATTTTTCCCCTTCCAGGACCCAAATTTCCCATTGTTCCCCTTCCAGGACCCAAATTCCTCATTTTTCCCTTCCAGAACCCAAATTCCCCATTTTTCTCCTTCCAGGACCCAACCTCCCTATTTTCCCCTTCTAGGACCCAAACTCCCCATTTTTCCCCTTCCAGGACCCAACCAACTCCAATTTTTCCCCTTCCAGGACCCAACTTCCCCATAGAACTCAATAGAGCCCCAATGGAACCTCATAGAGGGATGCAACCACCTCACTATCGACCTTCCAGGACCCAACTTCCCCATAGAACTCAATAGAGCCCCATTGGAACCTCATGGAGGGATGCAACCACCTCACTTTTCACCTTCCAGGACCCAACCTCCCTATGAATCTCAATAGAGCCCCAACAAAACAAGATAGAGGGATGCAACCACCTCACTTTTCACCTTCCAGGACCCAACTTCCCCATAGAACTCAATAGAGCCCCATTGGAACCTCATAGGGGGATGCAACCACTGCCGATTTCCCCTTCCAGGACCCAAATTCCCTATGAATCTCAATAGAGCCCCAACAAAACAAGATAGAGGGATGCAACCACCTCACTTTTCACCTTCCAGGACCCAAATTACCCATAGAATTCAATAGAGCCTCAATGGAACCACATGGAGGGATGCAACCACCTCACTTTTCACCTTCCAGGACCCAACCTCCATATAGATCAATGTAGAACCTCAACAGAACAAGATAGAGGGATGCAACCACCTCACTTTTCACCTTCCAGGACCCAACTTCCCTATAGAACTCAATAGAGCCCCATTGGAACCTCATAGGGGGATGCAACCACTGCCGATTTCCCCTTCCAGGACCCAAATTCCCTATAGAACTCAATAGAGCCCCATTAGAACCTCATGGAGGGATGGAAGCACCTCACTTTTCACCTTCCAGGACCCAACCTCCATATAGATCAATGTAGAACCTCAACAGAACAAGATAGAGGGATGGAAGCACTGCCGATTTCCCCTTCCAGGACCCAAATTCCCTATGAATCTCAATAGAGCCCCAACAAAACAAGATAGAGGGATGCAACCACCTCACTTTTCACCTTCCAGGACCCAAATTACCCATAGAATTCAATAGAGCCTCAATGGAACCACATGGAGGGATGCAACCACCTCACTTTTCACCTTCCAGGACCCAACCTCCATATAGATCAATGTAGAACCTCAACAGAACAAGATAGAGGGATGCAACCACCTCACTTTTCACCTTCCAGGACCCAACTTCCCTATAGAACTCAATAGAGCCCCATTGGAACCTCATAGGGGGATGCAACCACTGCCGATTTCCCCTTCCAGGACCCAAATTCCCTATAGAACTCAATAGAGCCCCATTAGAACCTCATGGAGGGATGGAAGCACCTCACTTTTCACCTTCCAGGACCCAACCTCCATATAGATCAATGTAGAACCTCAACAGAACAAGATAGAGGGATGGAAGCACTGCCGATTTCCCCTTCCAGGACCCAAATTCCCTATGAATCTCAATAGAGCCCCAACAAAACAAGATAGAGGGATGCAACCACCTCACTTTTCACCTTCCAGGACCCAACTTCCCCATAGAACTCAATAGAGCCCCATTGGAACCTCATAGGGGGATGCAACCACTGCCGATTTCCCCTTCCAGGACCCAAATTCCCTATAAATCTCAATAACTCCGCAACCAAACAAGCTAGAGAGATGCAACCACTTCCAATTTCCCCTTCCAAGACCCAGCCTTCATTAAAAACACCCCAATTAACTCACGGAACACCGAAAAACCCCTCAAATCAGCCCCGATTTCCCCTTCCAGGACCCAACCTCCATAGAGATCAATGTAGAACCTCAACAGAACAAGATAGAGGGATGGAAGCACTGCCGATTTCCCCTTCCAGGACCCAAATTCCCTATGAATCTCAATAGAGCCCCAACGAAACAAGATAGAGGGATGCAACCACCTCACTTTTCACCTTCCAGGACCCAACTTCCCCATAGAACTCAATAGAGCCCCATTGGAACCTCATAGGGGGATGCAACCACTGCCGATTTCCCCTTCCAGGACCCAAATTCCCTATAAATCTCAGTAACTCCGCAACCAAACAAGCTAGAGAGATGCAACCACTTCCAATTTCCCCTTCCAAGACCCAGCCTTCATTAAAAACACCCCAATTAACTCACGGAACACCGAAAAACCCCTCAAATCAGCCCCGATTTCCCCTTCCAGGACCCAACCTCCATAGAGATCAATGTAGAACCTCAACAGAACAAGATAGAGGGATGGAAGCACTGCCGATTTCCCCTTCCAGGACCCAAATTCCCTATGAATCTCAATAGAGCCCCAACGAAACAAGATAGAGGGATGCAACCACCTCACTTTTCACCTTCCAGGACCCAACTTCCCCATAGAACTCAATAGAGCCCCATTGGAACCTCATAGGGGGATGCAACCACTGCCGATTTCCCCTTCCAGGACCCAAATTCCCTATAAATCTGAATAACTCCGCAACCAAACAAGCTAGAGAGATGCAACCACTTCCAATTTCCCCTTCCAAGACCCAACCTTCATTAAAAACACCCCAATTAACCCACGGAACACCAAAAAACCCCTCAAATCAGCCCCGATTTCCCCCTTCCATCACCAAACCTGCAGCGCCCGAGCCGCGATATCTTCCGGTGTGCCAAAAAAAGCTTCATCCACGTCCAAACTTTTCACCTCTTCGTTGCTCCCGAAAAAAAGGACGACCATCAAATCCTCCGAGCCCAAATTTTTCATCCAATGAACGCAATTGCGTGGGAAAAAAACCACGTGACCTTGGGAAGCGTTGAAAACGGTGACGTTGTCGTTGGCGATCACGCCGATCCACGCCGTTCCCTATAACGTTCGCTCTCGTTTGTTTTCCCGCAAGGAAAACGGTTTTTTAGGTAGGGGAAGACGAACGTGGGGAGGTCGCGGTGAGAGCGCGGCTTTCGGATCGAAGGGGAAAGAGAGAAAAAGAAAGAAAGGGGAAAAAAAAACCACAATCGCGTCGCTTACTTGCAGCACGTAGCCGTGCTCGTTGGCGTTGAAATGCCAATGGGGGACACGGAGACCTCCGGGTTTGATCCTTAAGATGGCCACGCTCATTTGGGATTGTTTCTGCTGGAGGTTTTCCCCAAATTCCTGCCCTTCTGGGTTGGGGTAATGCTTAGGGTTGGATCTGTAAGTCGCCCATTGGATTTCGCCGCCGGGGTATTTTTGGGGCTGGAGGGTTGAGGGGAAATGGACTCCTTTCATTTTTTCTTCCTTTTCCCTCCCTTTTTCCCTCCCTTTTTCCCTCCCTTTCCCCTCCTTTCCTCTCCTTTCCTCTCCTTTCCTCTCCTTTCCTCTCCTTTCCTCTCCTTTCCTCTCCTTTCCTCTCCTTTCCTCTCCTTTCCTCTCCTTTCCTCTCCTTTCCTCTCCTTTCCTCTCCTTTCCTTTCCTTTCCTCTCCTCTCCTTTCCTTTCCTCTCCTCTCCTCTCCTCTCCTCTCCTCTCCTCTCCTCTCCTCTCCTCTCCTCTCCTCTCCTCTCCTCTCCTCTCCTCTCCTCTCCTCTCCTCTCCTCTCCTCTCCTCTCCCCTCCCCTCCCCTCCCCTCCCCTCCCCTCCCCTCCCCTCCCCTCCCCTCCCCTCCCCTCCCCTCCCCTCCCCTCCCCTCCCCTCCCCTCCCCTCCCCTCCCCTCCCCTCCCCTCCCCTCCCCTCCCCTCCCCTCCCCTCCCCTCCCCTCCCCTCCCCTCCCCTCCCCTCCCCTCCCCTCCCCTCCCCTCCCCTCCCCTCCCCTCCCCTCCCCTCCCCTCCCCTCCCCTCCCCTCCCCTCCCCTCCCCTCCTCTCCCCTCCTCTCCCCTCCCCTCCTCTCCCCTCCTCTCCCCTCCTCTCCTCTCCTCTCCTCTCCTCTCCTCCCCTCTCCTCTTTTCCCCTCTCCTCTCCTCTCCTCTCCTCTCCTCTCCTCTCCTCCCCTCTCCTCTCCTCTCCTCTCCTCTCCTCTCCTCTCCTCTCCTCTCCTCTCCTCTCCTCTCCTCTCCTCTCCTCTCCTCTCCTCTCCTCTCCTCTCCTCTCCTCTCCTCTCCTCTCCTCTCCTCTCCTCTCCTCTCCTCTCCTCTCCTCTCCTCTCCTCTCCTCTCCTCTTTTCCCCTCTCCTCTTTTCCCCTCTCCTCTCCTCTCCTCTCCTCTCCTCTCCTCTCCTCTCCTCTCCTCTCCTCTCCTCTCCTCTCCTCTCCTCTCCTCTCCTCTCCTCTCCTCTCCTCTCCTCTCCTCTCCTCTCCTCTCCTCTCCTCTCCTCTTCCCTTTCCTCTTCCCTTCCCTTTCCTCTCCCCTTCCCTTTCCTCTCCCCTTTCCTTTTCTCTCCCCTTTCCTTTCCTCTCCCCTTTCCTTTCCTCTTTCCTCTTCCCCTTCCCCTTCCCCTTCCCCTTCCTCTTCCCCTTCCCTTCCCTTCCCTTTCTTTCCTTCCTTCCCCTTCCCTTCCCTTCCCTTTCTCTTTCCCTCTTCTTCCATTCCCCTTCCCCTTCCCCTCCCCTTCCCCTTCCCCTTCCCCTTTCCTTCCCTTTCTTTCCTTCCTTCCCCTCTCCCTTCCCTTCCCTTTCTCTTTCCCTCTTTCTTCTTCCATTTCCCTTCCCCTTCCCCTTCCTTTCCCCTTCCCCTTCCCCTTCCCCTTCCCCTTCCCTTCCCTTTCTTTCCTTCCTTCCCCTCTCCCTTCCCTTCCCTTTCTCTTTCCCTCTTTCTTCTTCCATTTCCCTTCCCCTTCCCCTTCCCCTTCCCCTTCCCCTTCCCCTTCCCTCCCCCTTCCCCACCTCAGTTTGACTCAACCGATTCAAGAACCGAAACCGAACGTCCACCACCGGTCCGGACGATGCGACTCCATCGTTAACAAACGCCTCGTTAACACTCATCTCATTAACCCTCAGCTCGTTAACGACGCCTCCGGCCTTCGTGTAAACGAGGGAGAGGCTGAGGATGCTGAGAGCAGTGGTGATCAACCCGGCCACAAGGCAAACCACAAAAAGCTTCAGTAGGGATCCACTGCCTTGGCTGGCCTGAAAGGAGGGGAAGGGAGAGGTGGGCAAGTTGAACCAGGCCAAAGTGGGCCAAGTTGGGCCAATGTGGGCCAAGTTGGGCCAATGTGGGCCAAGTTGGGCTAAGCCAGGCTAATTTGGACTAAGCCAGGCCAGGCTGAGCAAAGCCAGGCCAAGCAGAGCAAAGCCAGGCCAAGTTGAGCCAAGTTGGGACAAGCTGAGCCAAGCCAGGCCAAATTTGGGCCAATTTGAGCCAACCTGAGCCAAGTTGAGCCAAGTTGGGCCAAGTTGAGCGAAGCCAGGCCAAATTTGGGCCAAGTTGAGCCAAGCTGGGCCAAGTTGAGCCAAGCCAGGCCAAGCTGAGCGAAGCCAGGCCAAATTTGGGCCAATTTGAGCCAACCTGAGCCAAGCTGAGCCAAACCAGGCCAAGCCAGGCCAAGCTGAGCCAAGCCAGGCCAAATTTGGGCCAAGTTGATCCAACCTGAGCCAAGTTGAGCCAAGCCAGGCCAAGCCAGGCCAAGCTGAGCAAAGCCAGGCCAAATTTGGACCAAGTTGAGCCAAGTTGAGCCAAGTTGGGCCAATCTGAGCCAAGCCAGGCCAAATTTGGGCCAAGTTGAGCCAACCTGGGCCAAGTTGAGTCAAACCAGGCCAGCCAGGCCAAGCTGAGCCAAGCCAGGCCAAATTTGGGCCAATTTGAGCCAACCTGAGCCAAGTTGAGCCAAGTTGGGACAAGCTGAGCCAAGCCAGGCCAAATTTGGGCCAAGTTGATCCAACCTGAGCCAAGTTGAGTCAAACCAGGCCAGCCAGGCCAAGCTGAGCCAAGCCAGGCCAAAATTGGGCCAAGTTGAGCCAACCTGAGCCAAGTTGAGTCAAGCCAGGCCAAACCAGGCCAAGTTGAGTGAAGCCAGGCCAAATTTGGGCCAAGTTGAGCCAACCTGAGCCAAGTTGAGGCAACCTGGGCCAAGTTGAGCCAAGCCAGGCCAAATTTGGGCCAATTTGAGCCAACCTGAGCCAAGTTGAGTCAAGCCAGGCCAAACCAGGCCAAGTTGAGTGAAGCCAGGCCAAATTTGGGCCAAGTCGAGCCAACCTGAGCCAAGTTGAGGCAAGTTGGGCCAAGTTGAGCCAAGCCAGGCCAAATTTGGGCCAAGTTGAGCCAAGTTGGGCCAAGTTGAGTCAAGCCAGGCCAAACCAGGCCAAGCTGAGTGAAGCCAGGCCAAATTTGGGCCAAGCTGAGCCAAGCTGGGCCAAGTTGAGTCAAGCCAGGCCAAACCAGGCCAAGCTGAGTGAAGCCAGGCCAAATTTGGGCCAAGCTGAGCCAACCTGAGCCAAGTTGAGCCAAGTTGGGACAAGCTGAGCCAAGCCAGGCCAAATTTGGGCCAAGTTGATCCAACCTGAGCCAAGTTGAGTCAAACCAGGCCAGCCAGGCCAA
Organism: Phasianus colchicus; assembly: GCF_987193195.1. Classification (NCBI taxonomy): domain Eukaryota; kingdom Metazoa; phylum Chordata; class Aves; order Galliformes; family Phasianidae; genus Phasianus; species Phasianus colchicus. Next base: position 92,243,254 of record NC_143476.1, on the reverse strand, counting down.
GCTGAGCCAAGCCAGGCCAAAATTGGGCCAAGTTGAGCCAACCTGAGCCAAGTTGAGTCAAGCCAGGCCAAACCAGGCCAAGTTGAGTGAAGCCAGGCCAAATTTGGGCCAAGTTGAGCCAACCTGAGCCAAGTTGAGGCAACCTGGGCCAAGTTGAGCCAAGCCAGGCCAAATTTGGGCCAATTTGAGCCAACCTGAGCCAAGTTGAGTCAAGCCAGGCCAAACCAGGCCAAGTTGAGTGAAGCCAGGCCAAATTTGGGCCAAGTCGAGCCAACCTGAGCCAAGTTGAGGCAAGTTGGGCCAAGTTGAGCCAAGCCAGGCCAAATTTGGGCCAAGTTGAGCCAAGTTGGGCCAAGTTGAGTCAAGCCAGGCCAAACCAGGCCAAGCTGAGTGAAGCCAGGCCAAATTTGGGCCAAGCTGAGCCAAGCTGGGCCAAGTTGAGTCAAGCCAGGCCAAACCAGGCCAAGCTGAGTGAAGCCAGGCCAAATTTGGGCCAAGCTGAGCCAACCTGAGCCAAGTTGAGCCAAGTTGGGACAAGCTGAGCCAAGCCAGGCCAAATTTGGGCCAAGTTGATCCAACCTGAGCCAAGTTGAGTCAAACCAGGCCAGCCAGGCCAAGCTGAGCCAAGCCAGGCCAAAATTGGGCCAAGTTGAGCCAACCTGAGCCAAGTTGAGTCAAGCCAGGCCAAACCAGGCCAAGTTGAGTGAAGCCAGGCCAAATTTGGGCCAAGTTGAGCCAACCTGAGCCAAGTTGAGGCAACCTGGGCCAAGTTGAGCCAAGCCAGGCCAAATTTGGGCCAATTTGAGCCAACCTGAGCCAAGTTGAGTCAAGCCAGGCCAAACCAGGCCAAGTTGAGTGAAGCCAGGCCAAATTTGGGCCAAGTCGAGCCAACCTGAGCCAAGTTGAGGCAAGTTGGGCCAAGTTGAGCCAAGCCAGGCCAAATTTGGGCCAAGTTGAGCCAAGTTGGGCCAAGTTGAGTCAAGCCAGGCCAAACCAGGCCAAGCTGAGTGAAGCCAGGCCAAATTTGGGCCAAGCTGAGCCAAGCTGGGCCAAGTTGAGTCAAGCCAGGCCAAACCAGGCCAAGCTGAGTGAAGCCAGGCCAAATTTGGGCCAAGCTGAGCCAACCTGAGCCAAGTTGAGCCAAGTTGGGACAAGCTGAGCCAAGCCAGGCCAAATTTGGGCCAAGTTGATCCAACCTGAGCCAAGTTGAGTCAAACCAGGCCAGCCAGGCCACGTTGGGCCAAGCCAGGCCAAATTTGGGCCAAGTTGATCCAACCTGAGCCAAGTTGAGTCAAACCAGGCCAGCCAGGCCACGTTGGGCCAAGCCAGGCCAAATTTGGGCCAAGTTGAGGCAACCTGAGCCAAGTTGAGTCAAGCCAGACCAAGCCAGGCCAAGCTGAGCCAAGCCAGGCCAAAATTGGGCCAAGTCGAGCCAACCTGAGCCAAGTTGAGCCAAGTTGAGCCAAGCCAGGCCAAGTCATGTCAAGCCAGGCCAAGGTGGGCCAAACCAGGCCAAGTTGGGCGAAGCCAGGCCAAATTTGGGCCAATTTGAGCCAACCTGAGCCAAGTTGAGCCAAGTTGGGCCAATCTGAGCCAAGCCAGGCCAAAATTGGGCCAAGTTGAGCCAACCTGAGCCAAGTTGAGCCAAGCTGGGCCAGGTTGAGCCAAACCAGGCCAAGCCAGGCCAAGCTGAGCCAAGCCAGGCCAAATTTGGGCCAAGCCAGGCCAAGAGAAGTCAGGCCAATCCAATCCCATCCCATCCCATCCCAATCCCAATCCCAATCCCAATCCCAATCCCAATCCCATTCTATACCCATCCCAATCCCATCCCATCCCAATCTGATCCCAATCCCATCCCAATCCCATTCTATACCCATCCCAATCCCATCCCAATCCCAATCCCATCCCAATCCCAATCCCATCCCAATCCCATCCCAATCCCATCCCATCCCAATCCCAATCCCATCCCATCCCAATCCCAATCCCATTCTATACCCATCCCAATCCCACCCCAATCCCAATCCAATCCCAATCCCAATCCCAATCCCAATCCCATACCTCTTTTTGCAGCCCCCCTTTTCCCTTCCAGGACCTGGCGTTGCTCTCGGGTCCCATTTCGAAAGCCTGGTTGTCCATCTTGGCGAAGCTTTAATTAGGCTCATTAGCGCTAATTAGGGTCGTGGTGGGGTGGTTGGGGGTCTTCTCCTGCTCTAATTAACCTACACTGCTAATTAGGGTCGTGATTGGGTGGTTGGGGATCTTCTATAACCCTAATTAACCCACGGTGCTAATTAGGGTCGTGGTGGGGTGGTTGGGGGTCTTCTCCTGCTCTAATTAACCTACACTGCTAATTAGGGTCGTGATTGGGTGGTTGGGGGTCTTCTATAACCCTAATTAACCCACGATGCTAATTAGGGTCGTGGTGGGGTGGTTGGGGGTCTCCTCTTGCTCTAATTAACCCACGGTGCTAATTAGGGTCGTGGTGGGGTGGTTGGGGGTCTTCTCCTGCTCTAATTACCCTCCAGCACTAATTAGGGTCGTGGTGGGGTTGTTGGGGGTCTTCTATAACCCTAATTAACCCACGGTGCTAATTAGGGTCATGGTTGGGTGGTTGGGGGTCTTCTATAACCCTAATTAACCCACGATGCTAATTAGGGTCGAGGTGGGGTGGTTGGGGATATTCTCCTGCTCTAATTAACCTACACGGCTAATTAGGGTCATGGTGGGGTGGTTGGGGATATTCTCCTGCTCTAATTAACCTACACTGCTAATTAGGGTCGTGGTGGGGTGGTTGGGGGTCTCCTCTTGCCTTAATTACCCTCTGATGCTAATTAGGGTCATGCTGGGCCTCTCGGTGTTCTGTAACCCTAATTATCCTCCAGCGCTAATTAAGGTCGTGGTGGGGATCGTTAGGGATCAATTAACGAAACGAACCAACCCCAATTAACTTCACCGAATGCCTTCCAGCCTCCAAACGATTTAATGAAGCACTTCCTCGTTACGGAGTTAATTGCCCTAACGAGGAAACCGTCGCAGCGAACCTCGCCTCCTCTCTTTCCTTCCTCATTTCCTTAATTAGCTTTAATGAAGCCCCCCCCACCCAGGGAGGTTTGATTTCCTCCCCCCCCCCCCAAATCCTATTACGTCCCTAATTAGCCCGTTGTTAATTAGCCCACCCGTTAATTATCCTCTCACCTCTTTGAATCCACTTGGATGCCCTCTGTGTCGCCCCAGCCTCTCCCATCTTTATATAGAGGCGAAGCCAAGGAGGAAGTGGCATTTGCGTAATTATTGCTCAATCTGTATGCAAATGAGGTGCCGGATGTCGGCTCACGATGACAAAAAATTCCGGGAAAGGGTTGAGAAAATCATTTGATTCTTTCCCATCATTTGTTTGTAAGCTTGCAGGACCTGGGTGGGTCCTCCAAGGTCATAGAGTTGGGGGGGAGAAGGAAGGGGGGTCCTCCAAGATCATAGAGTTGAAGAGGGTGGGGTAGGAGGGTCCTCCAAGGTCATAGAGTTGGGGGGGAGAAGGAAGGGGGGTCCTCCAAGATCATAGAGTTGAAGTGGAGGGGGGGGGAGGGGAAGGAGGGTCCTCCAAGGTCATAGAGTTGAAGGGGGTGGGGTAGGAGGGTCCTCCAAGATCATAGAGTTGGGGGGAGAAGGAAGGGGGGTCCTCCAAGATCATAGAGTTGAAGTGGAGGGGGGGGAGGGGAAGGAGGGTCCTCCAAGGTCATAGAGTTGGGGGGGAGAAGGAAGGGGGGTCCTCCGAGGTCATAGAGTTGGGGGTTGGTGGGGTAGGAGGGTCCTCCAAGATCATAGAGTTTGGGGGGGAAAGGGAAGGAGGGTCCTCCAAGGTCATAGAGTTGAAGGGGGCGGGGAAGGAGGGTCCTCCAAGATCATAGAGTTCGGGGGGAGAAGGAAGGGGGGTCCTCCAAGGTCATAGAGTTGGGGGGAGAAGGAAGGGGGGTCCTCCAAGATCATAGAGTTGGGGGGAGAAGGAAGGGGGGTCCTCCGAGGTCATAGAGTTGGGGGTTGGTGGGGTAGGAGGGTCGTTAGGATCATAGAGACATGGGGGAGTGGGGGTCCTCCAAGGTCATAGAGTTGGGGGGAGAAGGAAGGGGGGTCCTCCAAGGTCATAGAGTTGAAGGGGGTGGGGTAGGAGGGTCCTCCAAGGTCATAGAGTTGGGGGGGAGAAGGAAGGGGGGTCCTCCAAGGTCATAGAGTTGGGGGTTGGTGGGGTAGGAGGGTCGTTAGGATCATAGAGACATGGGGGAGTGGGGGTCCTCCAAGGTCATAGAGTTGGGGGGGAGAAGGAAGGGGGGTCCTCCAAGGTCATAGAGTTGAAGTGGAGGGGGGGGAGGGGAAGGAGGGTCCTCCAAGATCATAGAGTTCGGGGGGAGAAGGAAGGGGGGTCCTCCAAGATCATAGAGTTGAAGTGGAGGGGGGGGAGGGGAAGGAGGGTCCTCCAAGATCATAGAGTTTGGGGGGGAAAGGGAAGGGGGGTCCTCCAAGGTCATAGAGTTGGGGGGGGAGAAGGAAGGGGGGTCCTCCGAGGTCATAGAGTTGGGGGTTGGTGGGGTAGGAGGGTCGTTAGGATCATAGAGTTTGGGGGGGAAAGGGAAGGAGGGTCCTCCAAGGTCATAGAGTTGAAGGGGGTGGGGTAGGAGGGGGGTCCTCCAAAACCATAGAGTTCGGGGGGAGAAGGAAGGGGGGTCCTCCAAGGTCATAGAGGTCGGAGGGAGAAGGAAGGGGGGTCCTCCAAGGTCATAGAGTTGAAGAGGGTGGGGAAGGAGGGTCCTCCAAGGTCATAGAGTTTGGGGGGAGAAGGAAGGGGGGTCCTCCAAGGTCATAGAGTTGAAGGGGGTGGGGTAGGAGGGTCCTCCAAGATCATAGAGTTTGGGGGGGAAAGGGAAGGGGGGTCCTCCAAGGTCATAGAGTTGGGGGGAGAAGGAAGGGGGGTCCTCCAAGGTCATAGAGTTGAAGGGGGTGGGGAAGGAGGGTCCTCCAAGGTCATAGAGTTCGGGGGGAGAAGGAAGGGGGGTCCTCCAAGGTCATAGAGTTGAAGGGGGTGGGGTAGGAGGGTCCTCCAAGATCATAGAGTTTGGGGGGAGAAGGAAGGGGGGTCCTCCAAGGTCATAGAGTTGAAGGGGGTGGGGTAGGAGGGGGGTCCTCCAAAACCATAGAGTTTGGGGGTTGGTGGGGTAGGAGGGTCCTCCAAAGTCCCCCATTTTTTTCCCATTTTCCCCCAATTTATCCCAATTTTCTGCCAAATTTCCCCCATTTTCCCCCAATTCCCCCCAATTTTCTCCCAAATCTCCCAATTTTTTCCCATTTTCCCCCAAATTTCTCCCAATTTTCTTCCATTTTTCAACAATTTCCCCCAATTTCCCCGTTTTTCCCCCAAATTTCCCCCAAATTTTCCCCAATTTACCCCATTATCCCCCATTTCCCCCAAATTTTCCCCATTATCCCCCCATTTCTCCCCAATTTCCCCAAATTTCCCCCATTTTACCCCCATTTCCCCCATTTTTTCCCCCAATTTCCCCCATTTCCCCAATTTATCCCAATTTTCTTCCATTTTCACCAATTTTCCCCCATTTTCTCCCAAATTTTCCCCAATTTCCCCCCATTTATCCCCATTTATCTCCAATTTTCCCCCATTCTCCCCAATTTCTCCCTATTTTCCCCCATTTTTCCCCCATTTCCCCAATTTTCCCCCAATTTCGCCCAATTTCCCCCATTTTCCCCCAAATTTTCCCCATTTTCTCCCAATTTCCTCCAATTTCCCCCAATTTTCCTCCATTTTTCAGCAAATTTCCTCCATTTTCTTCCAAACTTTCCCCAATTTCCCCCCATTTATCCCCATTTTCCCCCAGTTTTCCCCCATTCTCCCCAATTTCTCCCTATTTTCCCCCATTTTCCCCCATTTTCCCCCAATTTTCCCCCATTCTCCCCAATTTCTCCCCATTATCCCCCAGTTTCCCCCCAAATTTCCACCAAATTTCCCCATTTCCCCCCATTTTCCCCCTGATTTCCCCCTTTCCCCCCCAATTTTTCCCAATTTTCCCTCATTTCTCCCCAATTTTGCCCCATTTCCCCACTTCCCCCCCAATTTCCTCCCAATTTCCCCCATTTTCTCCCCATTTTCCACCAAATTTCGCCCATTTCTGTCACTTTTTTCCCAAATTCCCCCATTTTTTCCCCCATTTCCCCCCATTTCCCCCAAATTTCCCCCATTTCTCCAAAATTCCCCCAAATTTCCCCCAAATTTTCCCCAATTCCTCCCAATTTCCCCAAAATATTCTCCAAACTTTCCGCAATTTTCCCCCAAATCTTCTCCCCAATTTTCTTCCTAATTTCCCCCATTTTCCTCCAAATTCCCCCAAATTTCCCCCATTTTCCCCCATATTCCCCCATTTTCCTCCAAATTCCAGCAAATTTCCCCCATTTTCCCCCAAATTTTCCCCCATTTTCCCCCAAATCTCCCCCAAATTTCCCCTATTTTCCCCCCATTTATCCGCATTTTTCCCCCAATCTTTTCCCCAATTTCTCCCCAATTTTCCCCCACTTTCCCCCGAATTTTCCTCCAATTTTCCCCTATATTCCACCATTTACCCCCAAATTCCTACTTTTCCCCCAAAATTCCCCCAATTTCCCCCATTTTCCCCCCATTTTCCCCCATTTCCCTCATTTATCCCAATTTTCTTCCATTTTCACCAATTTTCCCCCAATTTTCCCCCAAATTTCGCCCATTTTTGTCACTTTTTCCCCCAAACTTCCCCCAAATTTCCCCCCTTTCCTCCAAATTTCCCTCATTTTCCCCCAATTCTCCCAAATTTTCCCCAATTTCCCCCATTTTCCCCCCAATTTCCCCCATTTCCCCATTCATCCCAAACTTCTTCCATTTTCACCCATTTTCCCCCAATTTTTCCCCATTTTTTCCATTTTTTCCCCCAAATTTCCCCGATTTTTCCCTATTTTCCCCTATATTCCACCATTTACCCCCAAATTCCCCGTTTTCCCCCAAATTTCCCCCAATTTCCCCCATTTTCCCCCCATTTTCCCCCATTTCCCCCATTTATCCCAATTTCCTCCCAATTTCCCCCATTTTCACCCCATTTTCCCCCAAATTTCGCCCATTTTTGTCACTTTTTCCCCCAAATTTCCCCCAAAATCCCCCCCGAACAAACACCCCATCACCCCATCACATTTCCAGCACTTTTATTTCACTTCCACCAGCCATTTCCATCCAAATCCCCCCCTCCAAACCTCCCCCCCTCCCCATTTCGCCGCATCCCCTCCCCACCATTTCCCCTCCCCCTCCCCCCCAGTTTCCCCCATTTTCCCCCAAATTCCCCCAATTTTTCCCCAATTTCCCCCCATTTCCCCCAAATTTCCCCCATTTCCCCCAAATTCCCCCAAATTTCCCACAATTTTTCCCCCAATTCCTCCCTATTTCCCCCAATATTCTCCAAATTTTCCGCCAAATCTTCTCCCCAATTTTCTCCTAAATTTTCCCCATTTTCTTCCATTTCCCCCCAATTTTCACCCTTATTTCCCCTTCCCCCCCCAGTTTATCCCAACTTTCTTCCATCTTTCCCCAATTTCCCCCAATTCCCCCCAAATTTTCCCCAATTTCCCCCATTTTCCCCCCAATTTCCCCCATTTCCCATTTATCCCAATTTCCTCCAAATCTCCCCAATTTTCCCCCAAATTTTCCACTTTTTCCCCCAAATTTTCCCCGATTTTTCCCCAAATTTCCCCCTTTTCCTCCAAATTTCCCCCATTTTCCCCCAATTCTCCCCCAATTTCCCCCATTTTGCCCCATTTCCCCCATTTATCCCCATTTTCTTCCATTTTCACCCATTTTCACCCATTTTCACCCCATTTTCTTCCGAATTTTGCCCATTTTTGTCACTTTTTCCCCCAAATTTCCCCCAAAATCCCCCCCGAACAAACACCCCATCACCCCATCACATTTCCAGCACTTTTATTTCACTTCCACCAGCCATTTCCATCCAAATCCCCCCCTCCAAACCTCCCCCCCTCCCCATTTCGCCGCATCCCCTCCCCACCTTTTCCCCTCCCCCTCCCCCCCTTTTTCCTCTCCATTTCCCCCCCCTCCTCATTAAGCTCATTAACCCCAACACTCGTTAATTGATATCCACACATCCAGTCACTCCGGCAGCCGCCGTGGTTGCAAGAAACAAAAAAAATCCCCATTGCGACCAACGGCGAAAGGAAACGAAGCGACGGCGTCGGGTTTTTTTGTTGTTGTTGTTTTTTTGTTGTTTTTTGTCTTTTTTTTTGGTTTTTTTTTGTGTTTTTTTTTGTGTTTTTTCTTTTTTTAGCATCCAGCTTCGTTAACGCGAGCGCTTAATTACCAAAATAAAGTAACAAACTTTGACTCCCAATGAGTCCAAAAAATCTACAAACGAGAAATATTCAGAATCTGACAGCAGGGTGTTTTTTTTGTTGTTTTTGTTTTTTTTTGCTTTTTTTTTTTCGTTTTTTCGGGGGATTTTTGGGGGATTTTGGGGGATTTTTTTTTTTGGATTTTTTCGGGTTTTTTTCGGGTTTTTTTTGGGTTTTTTTGGGGATTTTTGGGGATTTTTGGGGATTTTTTCGGATTTTTTCGGATTTTTTTCGGTTTTTTTTTGGGAGATTTTTTTGTTGATTTTTTCGGGGGATTTTTGGGGGATTTTGGGGGATTTTTTTTTTTGGATTTTTTCGGTTTTTTTTCGGGTTTTTTTGGGATTTTTGGGGATTTTTGGGGATTTTTCTGGATTTTTTCGGATTTTTTTCGGATTTTTTTCGGTTTTTTGGGGGGGATTTTTTTGTTGATTTTTTTTTGGGATTTTTGGGGGATTTGGGGGGATTTTTTTATTTTTTGGATTTTTTTCGGGTTTTTTTCGGTTTTTTTGGGGTTTTTTTGGGGGATTTTTGGGATTTTTTCGGATTTTTTTCGGATTTTTTTCGGTTTTTTTGAGGGGATTTTTTTGTTGATTTTTTTTGGGGATTTTTGGGGGATTTTGGGGGATTTTGGGGGATTTTTTTTTTTGGATTTTTTCGTTTTTTTTTCGGGTTTTTTCCGGCTTTTTTTGGGGTTTTTTGGGTTTTTTTGGGGATTTTTTCGGATTTTTTCGGTTTTTTTTCGGATTTTTTCGGTATTTTTTTTGATTTTATTTTTTTGATTTTTTTCGGCTTTTTTTGGGGGATTTTTGGGGGATTTTGGGGGATTTCTTTTTTTGATTTTTTCGGTTTTTTTTCGGGTTTTTTTTTGGGTTTTTTGGGGGATTTCTGGGATTTTTTCGGATTTTTTTCGGATTTTCTTCGGTTTTTTTTGGGGATTTTTTTTTGATTTTTTTCGGCTTTTTTGGGGAATTTTTGGAGATTTCTTTTTTGGATTTTTTTGGGATTTTTTCGGTTTTTTTCCGGCTTTTTTTTGGTTTTTTTGGGGGGATTTTTGGGATTTTTTCGGATTTTTTTCGGGTTTTTTTGGGGGGATTTTTTTTTTATTTTTTTTCGGCTTTTTTGGGGGATTTTTTGGGGGATTTTGGGGGATTTCTTTTTTTTTTTGATTTTTTCGTTTTTTTTTCGGGTTTTTTCCGGCTTTTTTGGGGATTTTTTTTTTTGGGATTTTTTTTGGATTTTTTTCGTTTTTTTTCGGCTTTTTTGGGGGATTTTTGGGTTTTTTTTGGGATTTTTGGGGATTTTTTCGGACTTTTTTTCTGTTATTTTTGGGGAATTTTTTTTTTATTTTTTCGGCTTTTTTTGGGGGATTTTTGGGGAATTTTGGGGGATTGGTTTTTTTTTGGATTTTTTCGGGTTTTTTTCGGCTTTTTTGGGGGATTTTTGGGGATTTTTTCGGGTTTTTTTTGGGGGGATTTTTGGGGATTTTTTTCGGATTTTTTTTTTGGATTCTTTTCGGGTTTTTTTCGGTTTTATTTTGGGATTTTTGGGGATTTTAAGGTTTTTTTTTCGGATATTTTTGATTTTTTTTGGATGTTTTTGGGGGATTTTTGGGGATTTTGTTGGGATTTTTAAGATTTTTTGGGGATTTGTTTTTTAGGATTTTTTTCAGGATTTTTAAAGATTTTTTTGGGGATTTTCGGGGATTTTTTTGGGTTTTATTTTGATTTTTTTTTAGGATTTTTTTCAGGATTTTTTTAGCACTTTTTAGGGGATTTTTGGGGATTTTTTAGGTTTTTTTTTGGATTTTTGTTTTGATTTTTTTATTATTATTTTTTGGGATTTTTTAAGGATTTTTTTAGGGGATTTTTTGGGATTTTTTAGGATTATTTTTTGGATTTTTTTTAGGATTTTTTCAGGATTTTTTTCAGGATTTTTTTGCATTTTTTTAGGATTTTTTTCAGCATTTTTTAGGATTTTTTTTTAGGATTTTTTTTCAGGATTTTTTAGGGGATTTTTTGCCGATTTTTTGGATTTTTTTTAATTTTTTTTTATATTTTCGGGAGTTTTTAGGACTTTTTTAAGGATTTTTTAAAATTTTTTTTTAGGATTTTTCCGTTTATTTTTTTCGGATTTTATTTTGGGGATTTTTTCGGGATTTTTTAAGGATTTTTTTTGGGTTTTTTTTCAATTTTCGGGATTTTTTCAGGATTTTTGCTTTTTTTTGGGATTTTTCTTTTAGGATTTTTTTTTTTTGGATTTTTTTTTCATTTTTTTGCCATTTTTTCTTTTTTTTTTCGTTTTTTTCTTTTGCTTTTTTCCCCTTTTTCCCCCTTTTTTTCCCCTTTTTTCCCCTTTTTTCCCCATTTTTTCCCCCTTTTCCCCTTTTTCCCCATTTTTTCCCTTTTCTTCCTTTATTTTCCCATTTTTTCCCAATTTTTCCCAATTTTTCCACATTTTTGCCCTTTTTCCCCTTTTTTCCCCCTTTTTTCCCCTTTTCTTCCTTTATTTTCCCATTTTTTCCCCATTTCTCCCCATTTTTGCCCTTTTTCCCCCGTTTTTCCCCATTTTTCCCCCTTTTCCCCCTTTTTTCCCCTTTTTTCCCCTTTTTCTTCCTTTATTTTCCCAATTTTTCCCCATTTTTCCCCATTTTTCCCCATTTTTGCCCTTTTTTCCCCTTTTTCCCCCTTTTCTTCCTTTATTTTCCCCATTTTTCCCCAATTTTTCCCCATTTTTGCCCTTTTTTCCCCTTTTTCCCCCTTTTCTTCCTTTATTTTCCCTATTTTTTCCCAATTTTCCCCAATTTTTCCCCATTTTTGCCCTTTTTCCCCATTTTTTCCCCTTTTTTCCCCATTTTTCCCCTTTTCTTCCTTTATTTTCCCCATTTTTTCCCTTTTCTTCCTTTATTTTCCCCATTTTTCCCCTTTATTCCCCTTTTTCCCCATTTTTTCCCTTTTCTTCCTTTATTTTCCCAATTTTTCCCAATTTTTCCCTATTTTTGCCCTTTTTTTCCCTTTTTTCCCCTTTTTCCCCATTTTTTCCCCTTTTCTTCCTTTATTTTCCCAATTTTTCCCCATTTTTCCCCATTTTTGCCCTTTTCCGCCCTTTTTTCCCCTTTTTTCCCCCTTTTTTTCATTTTCTCCCCTTTTTTCCCCATTTTTTCCCCTTTTTTTCCTTTATTTTCCCAATTTTTACCCATTTTTCAACTTTTTTGCCCTTTTTTCCCCCTTTTTCCCCCTTTTTTTCCTCTTTTTTCCACTTTTTTCCCAATTTTTCCCTTTTCTTCCTTTATTTTCCCAATTTTTCCCCATTTTTTCCCATTTTTGCCCTTTTTCCCCCTTTTTTCCCCTTTTTTCCCCCTTTTTTCCCCATTTTTCCCATTTTTTCCCATTTTTTCCCCTTTTCTTCCTTTATTTTCCCAATTTTTCCCAATTTTTCCCCATTTTTCCCCATTTTTGCCCTTTTTCCCCCTTTTTTCCCCATTTTTCCCCGTTTTCCCCTTTTTCCCCCTTTTTTCCCCCTTTTCTTCCTTTATTATCCCAATTTTTCCCCATTTTTTCCCAATTTTTGCCCTTTTTTCCCCTTTTTCCCCCTTTTTTCCCCCTTTTTCAGTTTTTTTTCCCCTTTTCTTCCTTTATTTTCCCCATTTTTCCCCATTTTTCCCCCTTTTCCCCATTTTTGCCCTTTTTCCCCTTTTTTCCCCCTTTTTTTCCCCATTTTTGCCCTTTTTCCCCCTTTTTTCCCCTTTTTCCCCCTTTTTCCCCATTTTTACCCTTTTCTTCCTTTATTTTCCCAATTTTTTCCCATTTTTGCCTTTTTTTCCCATTTTTTCCCCCTTATTTCCCCCTATTTCCCCCTTTTTTCCTTTCTTTCCACTTTTTCCCCTCTTTTTCCCCCTTTTTCCCCCTTTTTTCCCCCTTTTCTTCCCTTTCTCCCCCTTTTTTCCCCTTTTTGCCTTTTTCCCCCTTTTTCCCCCTTTTTTCCCTTTTCTTCCTTTATTTTCCCAATTTTTCCCCATTTTTCCCAATTTTTGCCCTTTTTTCCCCTTTTTTCCCCCTTTTTCCCCTTTTTTTACCCCTTTCCCATCTTTTTTTTCCTTTTCTTCCTTTATTTTCCCCATTTTCCCCATTTTTCCCCATTTTTCCCCATTTTTGCCCTTTTTCCCCCTTTTTTTCCCCTATTTCCCCCTTTTTTCCCCTTTTTCTTCCCGTTCTCCCCCCTTTTTGCCTTTTTCCCCTTTTTTCCCCTTTTTTCCCTTTTCTTCCATTATTTTTCCCATTTTTCCCCATTTTTCCCCTTTTTCCCCACTTTTTCCCCTTTTTTGCTCTTTTTCCCCCATTTTTTCCCCATTTTCCCCCTTTTTTCCTTTTTTTCCCCTTTTCTTGCCCTATTTTCCCCATTTTTCCTTTCTTTCCCCTTTTTTACCCCCCTTTTTTCCCTTTTCTTCCCCCTCTTTCCCCCCTTTTTTTGCCTTTTTCCCCCTTTTTCCCCCTTTTTTCCCCTTTTCCCCCCTTTTCCCCCTTTTTTTCCCTTTTCTTCCCCCTCTTTCCCCCTTTTTTTTTGCCTATTTTCCCCTTTTTCTCCTTTTTTCCCTTTTCTACTCTTTTTTTCCTCCTTTTTTGGCCATTTTTCCCCCTTTTTTTCCCCTTTTTTCCCCCATTTTTCCTTTTTTTTTTTGCCATTTTTCCCCCTTTTTCCCCTTTTTTGTGTTTTTTCCCCTTTTTTCCCCTATTTTCCCTTTTTCCTTTTTTCCCCATTTCTTCCCATTTTTTTGCCATTTTCCCATATTTTGCCATTTTTTTTCCTTTTTTTCCCCTTTTCCCCCTTTTTTCCCTCAATTTCTCCCTTCTTTATTCCCCCTTTTTTTCCATTCCCCTTTTTTCCTTTTCCCCTTTTTCTCCATTTTTTCCTTCTTCCCCCTTTTCTCCTTTTTTTTCCCACCCTTTTTCCTTTTTTCTCCTTTTTTTCTCCTTTTTTTCTCCTTTTTTCTCCTTTTTCCCCCTTTTTTTCCACCCCTTTCCCTTTTTTCCTCCTTTTCTTTCCTTTTTTTCCCTTTTTCCTCCTTTTATTTCCCCTTCCTCCCCATTTTTTCCCCTTTTTCCTTCTTTTATTTCCCCTTCCTCCCCATTTTTCCCTTTTCTTTCCTTTTTTTTCTCCTTTTTCCCCCTTTTTTTCCACCCTTTTCCCTTTTTTCCTCCTTTTTCCCCCTTTTTCCTCCTTTTATTTCCTCTTCCTCCCCATTTTTTCCCTTTTCTTTCCTTTTTTCCTCCTTTTTTCCCCCTTTTTTCCCTTTTTCCTCCTTTTATTTCCCCTTCCTCCCCATTTTTTCCCTTTTCTTTCCCTTTTTTCTCCTTTTTTCTCCTTTTTTCCCCCTTTTTTTCCACCCTTTTCCCTTTTTTCCTCCTTTTTTCCCCCTTTTTTCCCCTTTTTCCTCCTTTTATTTCCCCTTCCTCCCCATTTTTTCCCTTTTTTCCTCCTCTTTTCCCCCTTTTTTTCCCTTTTTCCTCCTTTTATTTCCCCTTCCTCCCCATTTTTTCCCTTTTCTTTCCCTTTTTTCTCCTTTTTTCTCCTTTTTTCCCCTTTTTTTCCACCCTTTTCCCTTTTTTCCTCCTTTTTTCCCCCTTTTTCCCACCCTTTTCCCTTTTTTCCTCCTTTTTTCCCCCTTTTTTCCCCTTTTTCCTCCTTTTATTTCCCCTTCCTCCCCATTTTTTCCCTTTTTTCCTCCTCTTTTCCCCCTTTTTTTCCCTTTTTCCTCCTTTTATTTCCCCTTCCTCCCCATTTTTTCCCTTTTCTTTCCCTTTTTTCTCCTTTTTTCTCCTTTTTCCCCCTTTTTTTCCACCCTTTTCCCTTTTTTCCTCCTTTTTTCCCCCTTTTTTCCACCCTTTTCCCTTTTTTCCTCCTTTTTTCCCCTTTTTTCCCCTTTTTCCTCCTTTTATTTCCCCTTCCTCCCCATTTTTTCCCTTTTTTCCTCCTCTTTTCCCCCTTTTTTTCCCCTTTTTCCTCCTTTTATTTCCCCTTCCTCCCCATTTTTTCCCTTTTCTTTCCTTTTTTCCTCCTTTTTCCCCCTTTTTTTCCCTACTTTTCCCTTTTTTCCTCCTCTTTTCCCCCTTTTTTCCCCTTCTTCCTCCTTTTATTTCCCCTTCCTCCCCATTTTTTCCCTTTTCTTTCCTTTCTTTCTCCCCTTTTTTCTCATTTTTCCTCTTCTCCCACTTTTCCTTGTTTTTTTTTCCCCCATTTTTCCTTTTTTCTCCCTTTTTCCCCCTATTTTCCCTCATTTTCATCTTTTTACCCATTTTTCCCTTAATTTTTCTCTTTTCTTCCCCTCATTTTCCTCTTTTTCCCCCTTTCCCCCCATATTTTCCTTTTCTTCCCCAACTTCCCTTTATTTTTCCCCATTTCCCCCCATTTTTCCCCATTTTCCCCATTTTCCCCCTTTTCCCCTCTTTTTCCTTCTCCCTTTTCCCCCATTTTTTCCTCCCCCTTTTTATTTTCATTTCCTTTTTCCTTTTGATTTTCTTCCCCTTTTCCGGACTTTTTCCTTTTCCCCCTTTCCCCCATTTCCCCTTTTCCTTCCCCTTTCATTTCCTTTTCCTTTTTTCCCTCTTCTTTTCCTTCCATTTCCCTTTTTATTCCATTTTCCCCATTGTTTCCTCTTTTTTCTTCCCCCCTTTTCCCCTTTTTTCTTCCTTTTCCCTTTTTTCTTCCCCCTTTTTCCCCTTTTTTCTTCCATTTCCCCCTTTTTCTTCCCCCTTTTTTCCTTTTTCCCTTTTTTCTTCCCCCTTTTTCCCCTTTTTCTTCCTTTTTCCCCTTTTTTCTTCCATTTCCCCCTTTTCTTCCCCCCTTTTTCCTTCTTCCCTTTTTTTCTTCCCCCCTTTTTCCCCTTTTTTCTTCCATTTCCCCCTTTTTCTTCCTCCCTTTTTCCTTTTCCCCTTTTTTTCTTCCCCCCTTTTCCCCTTTTTTCTTCCATTTCCCCCTTTTTCTTCCCCTCTTTTTTCCTTTTCCCCTTTTTCTTCCCCCCTTTTCCCCTTTTTTCTTCCATTTCTCCATTTTCTTTCCCCATTTTTCCTTTTTCCCTTTTTCTTCCCCCCTTTTTCCATTTTCCTTCCATTTCCCCCTTTTTCTTCCCCCTTTTTTCCTTTTTCCCTTTTTCTTCCCCCTTTTCCCCTTTTTTCTTCCATTTCCCCCTTTTTCTTCCCCCTTTTTTCCTTTTTCCCTTTTTTCTTCCCCCCTTTTTCCCCTTTTTCTTCCTTTTTCCCCTTTTTTCTTCCATTTCCCCCTTTTTCTTCCCCCTTCTTCCTTTTTCCCTTTTTCTTCCCCCCTTTTCCCCTTTTTTCTTCCATTTCCCCCTTTTTCTTCCCCCTTTTTTCCTTTTTCCCCCTTTTTCTTCCCCCTTTTCCCCTTTTTCTTCCTTTTTCCCCTTTTTCCTTCCATTTCCCCCCTTTTCTTCCCCCTTTTTTTCCTTTTCCCTTTTTTCTTCCCCCTTTTTCCCCTTTTTCCTTCCATTTCCCCCCTTTTTCTTCCCCCTTTTTTCCTTTTTCCCTTTTTTCTTCCCCCCTTTTCCCCCTTTTCTTCCTTTTCCCCCTTTTTCCTTCCATTTCCCCCTTTTTCTTCCCCCATTTTTCCTTTTTCCCTTTTTCTTCCCCCCTTTTCCCCCTTTTCCTTCCTTTTCCCCCTTTTTCTTCCCCCCATTTTTCCTTTTCCCCCTTTTTCTTCCCCCCTTTTCCCCTTTTTTCTTCCATTTCCCCCTTTTTCTTCCCCTTTTTTTCCTTCTTCCCTTTTTTCTTCCCCCCTTTTTCCCTTTACCTTCAATTCCCCCCTTTTTCTTCCCCCCTTTTTTCCTTTTTCCCTTTTTCTTCCCCCCTTTTCCCCCTTTTTCTTCCATTTCCCCCTTTTTCTTCCCCCCTTTTTTCCTTTTTCCCTTTTTCTTCCCCCCCTTTTCCCCTTTTTCCTTCCTTTTCCCCCTTTTTCTTCCCCCTTTTTTCCTTTTTCCCTTTTTTCTTCCCCCCTTTTCCCCTTTTTTCTTCCATTTCCCCCTTTTTTCTTCCCCCCTTTTTCCCTTTTTCTTCCATTTCCCCCTTTTTCTTCCCCCATTTTTCCTTTTTCCCTTTTTTCTTCCCCCCTTTTTCCCCTTTTTCTTCCTTTTTCCCCTTTTTCTTCCATTTCCCCCTTTTTCTTCCCCCTTTTTTTCCCTTTTCCCTTTTTTCTTCCCCCCTTTTCCCCCTTTTTCTTCCTTTTTCCCTTTTTCTTCCCCCCTTTTCCCCTTTTTTCTTCCATTTCCCCCTTTTTTCTTCCCCCCTTTTCCTCTTTTTCCTTCCATTTCCCCTTTTTCTTCCCCCTTTTTTCCTTTTTCCCTTTTTTCTCCCCTCTTTTCCCCCTTTTTCTTGTGTTTCCTTCTTTCTTTTTTCACCCTTTCCCCCCTTTTTCCTCTTCCACTTTTTTTCCTATTTCTTCTTTTCCTCTTTTCTGGTTTTCCATCCATTTTTCCCCTTTTCTTCCTCCATTTCTCTTCTTTTCCTTTTTTCTTCCCCCCATTTTTTCCTTTCTTTTCTCTTTTTTCCTCTTCATTTCTTCTTCCCTTTTCCATTTCCCGTTTTATTTCCCCTTTTTTTCCCCCTTTCTTCTTTTCTTCCTCTTTTTTCCTTCATTTCTCTTATTTCCTTTCCCGTTTCTCCCTTCTTTTCCTTCCCCCCTTTTTATTTTTCCTTTTTCCTTTCTTTCCCTCGTTTCCCCCTTTTTGTTTTCCCTTTTTCTTCCCCCCTTTTCCCCCTTTTTTCTTCCATTTCCCCCTTTTTCTTCCCCCCTTTTCCCCTTTTTCTTCCATTTCCCCCTTTTTCTTCCCCCTTTTTCCCTTTTTTCTTCCCCCCTTTTCCCCCTTTTCCTTCCTTTTCCCCTTTTTTCTTCCCCCTTTTTTCCTTTTTTCCTTTTTCCCCATTTTCATTTCCTGTTTCCTTTTCCTTCCCCTTTTTGTTTTCCTTTTTCTTTCCCCTTTTCTCCCTTTCATTTTTCCTTTTTCCTTCCCCCTTTCCCTTTTTCCCTTCTTCCTTTTCCTTCCTCTTTTTCTTTTCCCTTTTCCTCCCCCCTTTTCCTTTTTCCCTTCTTCCTTCCCCTTTTTCTTTCCCCCTTTTCTTCCCCCTTTTTATTTCCTTCCTTTTCCTTCCCCTTTTTCTTTTCCCCTTTCCTTTCCCCTTTTCATTTCCTTCCTTTTCCTTCCCCTTTTTCTTTCCCCTTTCCTTCCTCCTTTTCTTTTCCCTTTTCCTTCCCCTTTTTCTTTTCCCTTTTCTTCCCCCCTTTTCCTTTTTCCCTTCTTCCTTTTCCTTCCCCTTTTTCTTTTCCTTTTTCTTTTCCCCTTTTCTTCCCCCTTTTTATTTCCTTCCTTTTCCTTCCCCTTTTCCTTTTCCCTTTTCTTCCCCCCTTTTCCTTTTTCCCTTCTTCCTTTTCCTTCCCCTTTTCTTTTCCCTTTTCCTCCCCCCTTTTCCTTTTTCCCTTCTTCCTTCCCCTTTTTCTTTTCCCCTTTCCTTTCCCCTTTTCATTTCCTTCCTTATCCTTCCCCTTTTCCTTCCCCTTTTCTTCCCCCCTTTTCCTTTTTCCCTTCTTCCTTTTCCTTCCCCTTTTCTTTTCCCTTTTCCTTCCCCCTTTTCCTTTTTCCCTTCTTCCTTTTCCTTCCCCTTTTTCTTTCCCCTTTTCTTCCCCCCTTTTCCTTTTTCCCTTCTTCCCTCCCCTTTTTCTTTCCCCCTTTTCTTCCCCCTTTTCATTTCCTTCCTTTTCCTTCCCCTTTTTCTTTTCCCCTTTCCTTTCCCCTTTTCATTTCCTTCCTTTTCCTTCCCCTTTTCCTTCCCCTTTTCCTTTTTCCCTTCTTCCTTTTCCTTCCCCTTTTTCTTTTCCCTTTTCTTCCCCCTTTTCCTTTTTCCCTTCTTCCTTCCCCTTTTTCTTTCCCCCTTTTCTTCCCCCTTTTTATTTCCTTCCTTTTCCTTCCCCTTTTTCTTTTCCTCTTTCCTTTCCCCTTTTCCCTTTTCCTTCCCCTTTTCTTTTCCCTTTTCCTTCCCTTTTTTCCTTTTTCCCTTCTTCCTTTTCCTTCTCCCTTTTCTTTTCCCTTTTCTTCCCCCCTTTTCCTTTTTCCCTTCTTCCTTCCCCTTTTTCTTTCCCCCTTTTTATTTCCTTCCTTTTCCTTCCCCCTTTTCTTTTCCCTTTTCCTTCCCCTTTTTCTTTTCCTTTTTCCTTCCCCCTTTTCCTTTTTCCCTTCTTCCTTTTCCTTCCCCTTTTTCTTTTCCCTTTTTGTTTCCCCTTTTCATTTCCCTTTTTCCTTCTTCCTTTTCCTTCCCCCTTTTCTTTTCCCTTTTCCTTCCCCCTTTTCCTTTTTCCCTTCTTCCTTTTCCTCCCCTTTTTCTTTTCCCTTTTCTTCCCCCCTTTTCCTTTTTTCCTCTTCCTTCCCCTTTTTCTTTTCCCCTTTTCTCCCCCCTTTTTATTTCCTTCCTTTTCCTTCCCCCTTTTCTTCCCCCTTTCCCTTTCCCCCTCCTTCCTTTTCCTTCCCCTTTTTCCTTTTCCTTTTCCATCCCCTTTTTCCTTTTCCTTTTCCATCCCCCCTTTCCCCATCTTATTTTCCTCTCATTTCCCCTTTCCCCCCCCTCATTTCCCCTCTCCCCCCCTCATTTCCCCCTTTTATTTCCACCCACACCCCCCTTTCACCCCATTCTCCCCCCATCCCTCAAAAACAACCCCAAAATTCTCCCCCCTCCCCAAAGTTTCATCTCATCTCTTCCTCTTCCCCCCCCTACGACCTCAAAAGCAAAACCAAAACAGCAGCCAGACCAAAAAATCCAGCTCAAAACCCCACGAAAAAGAACAACAACAAGAAAAAAAAAAAGCCAGGCACTCAAAAGTGAGAAAATCTCCACCGTTTTTCCCTTTTTTTCCCCTTTTTCCTGTGGTTTTTTCCCCCCTCCGTCGCGGCGCAAGAGAAGAAAAAAAGGGGAGCAAAAACGAATCCAAGGCCACAGATCCCAATTTCTCAGCGCCACCAACGCAAAAAGGGACAAAAAAAGCCAAAAGAGAAAAAAAAAACAGCGATTTTTCCCCTTTTCCCCGTTTTTTCCCCCATTCTTGAACCGTTTTTCCCCCTTTTCCTTTTTCTTCCCCCTTTTTCCCCTTTATTTCCCCCTTCTAAAAGTTATTTCCCCCATTTTTTTGGCCATTTTCTTCCCATTTTTCCCCTTCTCCCCATTTTTCCCCCCATTCTTTAACAGTTTTTCCCCCTTTTCCTATTTCCTCCCCCTTTTCCCCCATCATTTCCTCCTTTTAAACTCCATTTCCCCATTTTTCCCCTTTATTTCCCCCATTCAAAAACCATTTCCCCTTTTTCTTCCCATTTCTTTCTCCATTTTCCCCCTTTTCCCCCATTATTCAACAACTTTTCCCCCTTTTTCCTTTTTCTTCCCCCTTTTTCCCTTTTATTTCCCCCATTTCAAAACTATTTCCCCCATTTTTCCCCATTTTTCAACTTTTTTGCCCTTTTTTCCCCCTTTTTTTTTCCCTTTTTCCCCTTTTTCCCCATTTTTTCCCCTTTTCTTCCTTTATTTTCCCATTTTTTCCCCATTTTTGCCCTTTTTTCCCCCATTTTTTCCCCCTTTTCCCCATTTTTTTCCTTTTCTTCCTTTATTTTCCCATTTTTCCCCATTTTTCCCCATTTTTGCCCTTTTTTCCCCCATTTTTCCCCCTTTTCCCCCTTTTCCCCATTTTTTCCCCTTTTTCCCCTTTTTTCCCCATTTTTTCCCCTTTCTTCCTTTATTTTCCCCATTTTTCCCCATTTTTGCCCTTTTTTCCCCTTTTTTCCCCTTTTTCCCCCTTTTTCCCCATTTCCCCAAATCCCCCCAAAACCCCAAATTCCCCCAAAAGACCCCAAAAATCCCCAAAAGACCCCCAAAATCCCCTAAAATTCCCCCAAATCCACCCCCAAAAAACCCCAAAATCCCTTCTAAAATCCCCCCAAAACCCCAAATCCTCCAAAAAACCCAAAAATCCCTTAAAAAAACCCCAAAATCCTGCCCCAAAAACCCGAAATTTCCCAAAAGACCCCAAAAATCCCAAAAAATCCCCCCCAAAAACCCCAAAATCTCCTCCAAAAACCCCAAATCCCCCCCAAAACCCCAGAATCTCCTAGAAGACCCTAAAAATCCCCCCAAAAAACCCCAAAATCCCCTAAAATTCCCCCAAATCCACCCCAAAAAAAAACCAAAATCCCTTCTAAAATCCCCCCAAAACCCAAAATCCTCCAAAAAACCCAAAAATCCCCTAAAAAAAACCCCAAAATCTTCTCCAAAAACCCCAAAATCTTCTCCAAAAACCCCAAGTCTCCCAAAAGACCCCAAAAATCCCCTAAAAGACCCCAAAAATCCCCTAAAAAACCCCCAAAATCCCCCCCAAAACCCCAAATTTCCCAAAAGACCCCAAAAATCCCAAAAAATCCCCCCCAAAAAACCCAAAATCTCCTCCAAAAACCCCAAATCCCCCCCAAAACCCCAAATTCCCCCAAAAGACCCCAAAAATCCCCTAAAAATCCCCTAAAAAGACCCCAAAAATCCCCTAAAAATCCCCCAAAACCCCCCCAAAATCCCCTAAAATACCACCCCAAAACCCCCAAATCCCCTAAAATAA
This sequence comes from Phasianus colchicus, assembly GCF_987193195.1. Taxonomy (NCBI): domain Eukaryota; kingdom Metazoa; phylum Chordata; class Aves; order Galliformes; family Phasianidae; genus Phasianus; species Phasianus colchicus. Next base: position 92,222,191 of record NC_143476.1, on the reverse strand, counting down.
CCCCAAAAACTTCATAACCCCCCCCCAAAAAAACCCAAAATCCCAAAACACCCCAAAATCACCCGAAAACCCCAAAAATCCCCTAAAAAACCCCAAAAAATCCCCTAAAAAATCCCCTAAAATCACCCGAAAACCCAAAAATGACCCAAAAAACCCCAAAATGCCCCCAAAAAACCCCAAAAATCCCCTAAAAAAAAAACCCCAAAAGCCCCAAATTCACCCCAAAAATCCTCTCGACCCCCTCTAGAAAAACCCTACAAAAAAAACCCGGTGAAAATCCCCCAAAAAACCCCCTAAAATGACCCTAAAAAATCCCCTAAAATCACCCGAAAAACCCTAAAAAGCCCCAAAATCGCCCAAAATGGCCCCAAAAAACCCCAAAAATCCCCTAAAAAAAACCCCCAAAAAGCCCCAAATTCACCCCAAAAATCCTCTCGACCCCCTCTAGAAAAACCCTACAAAAAAAACCCGGTGAAAATCCCCCAAAAAACCCCAAAAATCCCCCATTGAAAACAGCTGCGATCCCCACAGACTCCACCTGGCGGCGCTAATTAAGTAGCTTCATTAATGAGATTATTAGCGGCTAATTAGCGCCTCATTAAACGCTAATTAAACCCTTTGCCGACCCGTTTCTTCGACCCCTACCGGCTCCTACGGGCTCTGAGATCCCCTGCCTCATTAAAACGGCTAATTGAGAGCCCTAATTAAGCGCGGGACGGCTGCGTCGTTAATTATGCAGTATGCAAATGAGCTCAGCTTTCGACCAATGAGAAGCCGGGGCGTGGATCCCGATTCGACGACGATCCGCTGCTCATTAAGTCGCTAATTAAAGAGTTCTTCGTTAACACCGTTCGAATCCTCATCAGCGATGCTAATTAACGAGGCTTTCTTCATCGTCGTATGCTAATTTATGCAAATGAGGCCAGATTTCGACCAATCTGAAGCCAAGGATTGAAATACATGTCGATGGTAACGATCTGCTCCTCATTAAGGCCGTTAATTAACGAATCCCTCATTAACTCCATTCCAATCCTCATTAGCGATGCTAATTAACGACCTTCCTCGCTCCTCGCATGCTAATTTATGCAAATGAGTCCTGCTTTCCACCAATGAGAAGCCGAGGCGTGGATTCCGATTCGACGACGATCTGCAGCTCATTAAGGCCGTTAATTAACGAATTCCTCATTAACTCCATTCCAATCCTCATTAGCGACGCTAATTAACGACCTTCCTCGCTCCTCGCATGCTAATTTATGCAAATGAGTCCTGCTTTCCACCAATGAGAAGCCGAGGCGTGGATTCCGATTCGACGACGATCTGCAGCTCATTAAGGCCGTTAATTAACGAATTCCTCATTAACTCCATTCCAATCCTCATTAGCGACGCTAATTAACGACCTTCCTCGCTCCTCGCATGCTAATTTATGCAAATGAGTCCTGCTTTCCACCAATGAGAAGCCGAGGCGTGGATTCCGATTCGACGACGATCTGCTGCTCATTAAGGCCGTTAATTAACGAATCCCTCATTAACTCCATTCCAATCCTCATTAGCGATGCTAATTAACGATCTTTCACAATCCGGGCATGCTAATTTATGCAAATGAGCTCAGCTTTCGACCAATGAGAAGCCGGGGCGTGGATCCCGATTCGACGACGATCTGCTGCTCATTAAGTCACTAATTAAAGAGTTCTTCATTAACTCCATTCCAATGCTCATTAGCGACGCTAATTAACGACCTTCCTCGCTCCTCGCATGCTAATTTATGCAAATGAGTCCTGCTTTCCACCAATGAGAAGCCGAGGCGTGGATTCCGATTCGACGACGATCTGCTGCTCATTAAGGCCGTTAATTAACGAATCCCTCATTAACTCCATTCCAATCCTCATTAGCGATGCTAATTAACGACCTTCCTCGCTCCTCGCATGCTAATTTATGCAAATTAGTCCTGCTTTCAACCAATGAGAAGCCGAGGCGTGGATCCCGATTCAACGATGATCTGCTGCTCATTAAGGCCGTTAATTAACGAATTCCTCATTAACTCCATTCCAATCCTCATTAGCGATGCTAATTAACGATCTTTCACAATCCGGGCATGCTAATTTATGCAAATGAGCTCAGCTTTCCACCAATGAGAAGCCAACACATGGATTCCAATTCGACGACGATCTGCTGCTCATTAAGTCACTAATTAAAGAGTTCTTCATTAACTCCATTCCAATCCTCATTAGCGATGCTAATTAACGATCTTTCACAATCCGGGCATGCTAATTTATGCAAATGAGCACAGCTTTCCACCAATGACGCACGGAATCCACCTCGCCGCGATCCGTTCGCCGCTAATTACCGAATCCTCGCTAATTACCAACTCCTCCCACCTCATCCTCACCCGCCATACTCATTAAGTCTCGCTCCCGCCATGCTAATTTATGCAAATGAGCCCCCCCGCCTCTCATTAACGAACGCCGCCTTCGTTAGCGCCCCCTCCTCCGCAAAGTGCTCGGTTATAAGGCTCGTTAAGACGACATCTTCATTAACACCAATCCTTAATCACCCCCCCCCAACAAAAACTCATTAACTCATCAACTCATTAACTAATTCACTAATTAACCCCCCAACCCGCCATCTTTAATTCACTAATTAACCACCCCCCCCCCCATTTCCCTCCCGTTCCTTTTAATTACTTCCCCTCCCCCCCTCCCCCCTCTTCCCCTTTCGCTTCGTTAATTAAGGAATTAATTAACCCCCCCCCCCCCCCCCCCTCCGCGGAATTAATTAAGCACGACGACAAAATGGGACGATTAATTAAGAAGGCACAGCGGTCGAAAAAAAACCCGGGAAAAGCAATAATGAACCAACCAAAAATCCCCAGCGAGGCGGCCGTTAATTAATTAATTAACACTGAATAACGACTGAATAATTAATTAACGGCCGCATTCATGAATCCGGTCGTTGAAATAATTAAGTAGCTAATTAACATCACGTGGGGGGGGGGGGGGCTTATTTACATCCTATGCGGAAAGTCTCTTCGTTAAGGCCTCAGGCCTTTAATTAGCGGCTTCGTTAACGAGCTTCGGTCGCTCGTTAAGAAGTGTTCGCCCGCCTCCTTCGTTAACGAACCGCCTCGTTAATGAATTAATTAACCCCCCCCCGTCTTTATTGGAAGAGTCGGCATCCGGCCTACCTCGAAGTACACTTCGTTCCGTCTTAATTATTGCGATTCTTAATTAATTAGGACTTAATCACCCTCCCGCCCGCCCCCCCCAAAACGACGCTTCCTTCGTTAGGCGGCTTAATTAATTCATCGCTAATTAATTTTCTTGCTTCTTCTCATCGTTTTTTTCGAGGCACCCCGAAACCAAACAAAAAGAATCCGAGGATTTTTTCATTAGCGCTTAATTAATCGTCGTTAATTGGCTAATGACGAGCTCTCGGCTTGGCGTCTGCGTTTCTTCGTTAGTCAGACTTGTCTTAATTAATTAAGGAGGAAATGAAGAAGGGGGGAAAAGAAAGGAGGGGGGGGGGGGGTGGAGGAAGGCGGTCCTGGACCTGTAACGGGAAAAGCTTCGTTAATGAGGTTAATTAGGCTAATAATTAGCCTAATGAGGAGGTTAATGAGGCCCGGGAGGCGAAACGAGCCAACGGATCGTTTTAATTAAGTTCATTATTAGCTCGGGGGCTGGAATAATAGCGCTAATAGGGCTAATAATAGGGCTAATAGGGCTAATATTAGCGCTAATATGTCTAATAATGGCGCTAATAAGCCAATTAATAGCGCTAATAACCCAATTAATAGCCCTAATAACCCTATTAATAGCGCTAATAACCCGAAATTTGGCCCTAATAACCCTGATAGCCCTAATAATAGCACTAATAACCCTAATAATAGCGCTAATAACCCTAATAATGGCGCTAATAACCCAATTAATAGCCCTAATAACCCTATTAATAGCGCTAATAACACTAATAATAGCACTAATAACCCGAAATTTGGCCCTAATAGCCCTGATACCCTAATAATAGCACTAATAACCCTAATATTAGCACTAATAACCCTAATAATGGTGCTAATAAGTCTAATAATGGCGCTAATAAGCCAATTAATAGCCCTAATAACCCTATTAATAGCGCTAATAACACTAATAATAGCACTAATAACCCGAAATTTGGCCCTAATAACCCTGATAGCCCTAATAATAATCCTAATAACCCCAATAATACCCCTAATAGCCCTAATATTAGCGCTAATAAGTCTAATAATGGCGCTAATAACCCTAATAATGGCGCTAATAAGCCAATAGCCCTAATAACCCAATTAATAGCCCTAATAACCCTATTAATAGCCCTAATAACCCGAAATTTGGCCCTAATAACCCTAATAGCCCTAATAATAATCCTAATAACCCTAATATTAGCGCTAATAAGTCTAATAGTGGCGCTAATAAGCCTAATAATGGCGCTAATAAGCCAATTAATAGCCCTAATAACCCTATTAATAGCGCTAATAACACTAATAATAGCCCTAATAACCCGAAATTTGGCCCTAATAACCCTAATAGCCCTAATAATAGCACTAATAACCCTAATATTAGCGCTAATAACCCTAATAATGGCGCTAATAAGTCTAATAATGGCGCTAATAACCCTAATAATGGCGCTAATAAGCCAATTAATAGCCCTAATAACCCCATTAATAGCCCTAATAACCCGAAATTTGGCCCTAATAACCCTAATAGACCTAATAATAATCCTAATAACCCTAATATTAGCGCTAATAGCCCTAATATTAGCGCTAATACGTCTAATAATAGCGCTAATAAACCAATTAATAGCCCTAATAACCCTATTAATAGCGCTAATAACCCCATTAATAGCCCTAATAACCCGAAATTTAGCCCTAATAACCCTGAGAGCCCTAATAATAGCACTAATAAACCTAATATTAGCGCTAATAAGTCTAATATTAGCGCTAGTAAGTCTAATAATGGCGCTAATAAGCCAACTAATAGCCCTAATAACCCTATTAATAGCGCTAATAACCCTATTAATAGCCCTAATAACCCAAAATTTGGCCCTAATAACCCTAATAGCACTAATAATAATCCTAATAACCCTAATAATAGCACTAATAGCCCTAATAATAGCGCTAATAACCCTATTAATAGCGCTAATAACCCCCTAATACCACTAATAACTTCATTAATAGCGCTAATAACCCCCTAATAACCCCTAATAATCCCATTAATAGCTCTAATAACCCCCTAATATCCCTAATAACCCCATTAATAGCGCTAATAACCCCCTGATAACCCCTAATAATCCTATTAATAGCGCTAATAACCCCCTAATATCCCTAATAACCCCATTAATAGCGCTAATAACCCCCTAATAAACCTATTAATAGCGCTAATAATCCAATTAATCCTTATTAATCCCCCTAATTTCGCTATTAATCACTCTAATAACGCTATTAATTCCCTAACAACGCTATTAATCACCCTAATAACGCTATTAATCGTTATTAATCCCCCTAATAACGCTAATAATCTCCCTAATATCCTAATTAATCCCTATTAATCCCCTTATTTCCACTAATAATCCCCCTAATATCGCTATTAATCCCTAATAATCCCTAATAATCCCCCCCAAAACCCCTATTAATCCCTAATAATCCCCTTATTTCCGCTATTAATCGCTAATAATCGCTATTAATCCCTAATAATCCCCTCAAAATCCCCATTAATCCCTAATAATCTCCTTATTTCCGCTATTAATCGCTATTAATCCCCATTAATCCCTAATAATCCCCTTATTTCCACTATTAATCCCCATTAATCCCTAATAATCCCCCCCAAACCCCTATTAATCCCTAATAATCCCCCCCAAACCCCTATTAATCCCTAATAATCCCTAATAATCCCCCCAAAACCCCCATTAATCCCTAATAATCCCCTTATTTCCACTAATAATCGCTATTAATCCCAATTAATCCCTAATAATCCCTAATAATCCCCCCAAAACCCCCATTAATCCCTAATAATCCCCTTATTTCCGCTATTAATCGCTATTAATCCCTAATAATCCCCCCAAAACCCCTATTAATCCCTAATAATCCCCTTATTTCCGCTATTAATTGCTATTAATCCCTAATAATCCCCCCAAAAAACCCCATTAATCCGTAATAATCCCCTTATTTCCACTATTAATCGCTATTAATCCCAAGTAATCCCTAATAATCCCTAATAATCCCAAAACCCCCATTAATCCCTAATAATCCCCTTATTTCCACTATTAATCGCTATTAATAGCTATTAATCTCTAATAATCCCCCTCAATATCCCCATTAATCCCTAATAATCCCCCCAAAATCCCCATTAATCCCTAATAATCCCCTTATTTCCACTATTAATCCTCTATTAATCCCTAATAATCCCCCCCAAAACCCCCATTAATCCCTAATAATCCCCTTATTTCCACTATTAATCGCTATTAATCGCTATTAATCCCTATTAATCCCCCCCAAACCCTTCTTAATCCATATTAATCCCTTTATTTCCACTATTAATCCCCATTAATTTCTAATAATCCCCCCCAAACCCCTATTAATCCCTAATAATCTCCTTATTTCCACTATTAATCGCTATTAATCCCTATTAATCCCTATTAATCCCCCCCCAAACCCTTCTTAATCCCAATTACTCCCCTACTCTCGGCTCTTAATCGCTATTAATCGCTATTAATCCCTAATAATCCCCTCAAAACCCCTATTAATCCCTAATAATCTCCTTATTTCCACTATTAATCGCTATTAATCCCTATTAATCCCTATTAATCCCCCCCCAAACCCTTCTTAATCCCAATTACTCCCCTACTCTCGGCTCTTAATCGCTATTAATCGCTATTAATCCCTAATAATCCCCTCAAAACCCCTATTAATCCCTAATAATCTCCTTATTTCCACTATTAATCGCTATTAATCCCTATTAATCCCTATTAATCCCCCCCCAAACCCTTCTTAATCCCAATTACTCCCCTACTCTCGGCTCTTAATCGCTATTAATCGCTATTAATCCCTAATAATCCCCTCAAAACCCCTATTAATCCCTAATAATCTCCTTATTTCCACTATTAATCGCTATTAATCCCTATTAATCCCTATTAATCCCCCCCCAAACCCTTCTTAATCCCAATTACTCCCCTACTCTCGGCTCTTAATCGCTATTAATCGCTATTAATCCCTAATAATCCCCTCAAAACCCCTATTAATCCCTAATAATCTCCTTATTTCCACTATTAATCGCTATTAATCCCTATTAATCCCTATTAATCCCCCCCCCAAACCCTTCTTAATCCCAATTACTCCCCTACTCTCGGCTCTTAATCGCTATTAATCGCTATTAATCCCTAATAATCCCCTCAAAACCCCTATTAATCCCTAATAATCTCCTTATTTCCACTATTAATCGCTATTAATCGCTATTAATCCCTATTAATCCCCCCCCAAACCCTTCTTAATCCCAATTACTCCCCTACTCTCGGCTCTTAATCGCTATTAATCGCTATTAATCCCTAATAATCCCCTCAAAACCCCTATTAATCCCTAATAATCTCCTTATTTCCACTATTAATCGCTATTAATCCCTATTAATCCCTATTAATCCCCCCCCAAACCCTTCTTAATCCCAATTACTCCCCTACTCTCGGCTCTTAATCGCTATTAATCGCTATTAATCGCTATTAAGTACCCACCTTTCCTCACATCTGCCCCAGATGACCTCCTCCATCCCCCATGGCCCCGTGAGCTCCGGCCAAAGCCAAGGGAGGAGGATCCGAACCCACTTTTTCCTCTTCCCTCCTCTTCAAACAAGCAGCTTTCGGATTCAGGTTCCTCTCTGCCAACCCCAAAATCCCTTTATTAATCCCTAATAATCCTTATTAATCCTCCCCAAATTGCTATTAATCGCTATTAATCCCGATTAATCCCCCAGTTCCCACCCCATTTTCCCATCCCAACCCCATTCCCACCCCATTTTCCCCATCCCAACCCTATTAATCCCCCATAAACCCCATTAATCCCCCTAATACCCCTAATAATCCCTATTAATCCCCCCACAACCCCAATTAATCCCAATTAATCCCAATTAATCCCCCCGTTCCCACCCCATTTTCTCATCCCAACCCCATTTCCACCCCATTCGCCCCATCCCAACCCTATTAATCCCCATTAATCCCCCATAAACCCCATTAATCCCCCATAAAACCCCTAATAATCCCAATTAATCGCCCCACAACCCCAATTAATCCCAATTAATCCCAATTAATCCCACGTTCCCACCCCATTTTTTCATCCCAACCCCATTCCCACCCCATTCACCCCATCCCAACCCTATTAATCCCTATTAATCCCCCCATAAACCCCATTAATCCCCATAAAACCCCTAATAATCCCAATTAATCCCCCCACAACCCCAATTAATCCCAATTAATCCCAATTAATCCCCCCACTCCCACCCCATTTTCTCATCCCAACCCCATTCCCACCCCATTCACCCCATCCCAACCCTATTAATCCCTATTAATCCCCCATAAACCCCATTAATCCCCCATAAAACCCTAATAATCCCTATTAATCCCCCCACAACCCCAATTAATCCCAATAAATCCCTATTAATCCCAATTAATCCCAATTAATCCCCCCACTCCCACCCCCATTTCCCATCCCAACCCCATTCCCACCCCATTTTCCCCCATCCCAACCCTATTAATCCCCCATAAACCCTATTAATCCCCCATAAAACCCCATTAATCCCAATTAATCCCCCCACAACCCCAATTAATCCCAATTAATCCCCCATAAACCCCCATTAATCCCCCCAAAACCCCTAATAATCCCATATAAACTCCACACAACCACACACGCCACCATACAACCCTAGAAGACCCTATAAGACCCTATTAGACCCCATAGGATCCTACAGGAACCCACACGACCCTATAAGACACCGTAGGACACTAGAAGACCCCATAAAACCACATATGACACAATATGACCCTATTAGACCCCATACAACCCCATAAGACCCCACAGGACCCCAAAGAACCCCATGGAACCCCATAGGCCACCATACAACCCCATAAAACCCCATAGGATCTCGTAAGACCCCATAAGGCCCTATTAGACCCGTTGGACACTAGAAGACCCCATAAGACCCCATAGGACCCCATAAGACCCCATAGGATCCCATAAGACACCATAGACAACCATACAAGCCCATAAGACCCCATAGGACCCCATAATCCCATATAAGCCCACATAGGACCCCATAAGATTCCATACGACCCCATAGCACCTCAGAAACCCCCATAGGACTCCATAAGACCGCATAAGACCCTATAGAACCCCATAGAACCCCATAAGAACCCCACACAACCCCATAGAACCCCATAAGCCCCCAGCAAACCCCATAAGAACCCCATAGAACCCCATAAGAACCAAAGAAGACCCAAAAGCCCCTACAGAACCCCATAAGGACCCCATAAGGACCCCATACAACGCCATAGGACCCCATAGGACCCCATATAAGCCCATAAGCCCCCATAGAACCCCATAAGACTGCATAAGAACCCCATAGGACCCCATAATCCCCTATAAGGCTGCAAAGGACCCCATAGGCCACGATAGAACCCCATAGGACCCCATAGACCACCATACAACCCCACAGAACCGCACAAAACCCCATAAGACCCCATAGGACCCCATAAGATCCCATAGGACCCCATAAGACCCCATTGGACCCCACAGGACCCCAGAAAACCCCATATGACCCCATAAAACCTGTAAGACCCCATACGACCCCATAGGACCCCATATGAACCCATATGAACCGATAAGACCCCATAGAAACCCATAGAAACCCATAGACTCCCATACAAACCCATAGGACCCCATAAGCCCCCATAGAGACCCCATCTGACCCCATAAGACCCCATAAGCCCCCATAGGACCCCATCTGACCCCATAAGACCCCATACGACCCCATAGTCCCCCATAGCCTCCCATAGAAACCCATAGCCTCCCATGCGACCCCATAAGACCCCATAGGACCCCATAGACTCCCATAGAGACCCATAGAGACCCCATAAGCCCCCATACGACCCCATACGACCCCATATGACCCCATAGGACCCCATAAGACCCCATAGAGACCCCATAGGACCCCATACGGCCCCTACGACCGCATACAACCCCATAAGCCCCCATAGGACCGCATATGACACCATAGGACCCCATATGACCCCATACGACCCCACAGACTCCCATAGAGACCCATAGACTCCCATAGACTCCCATAGAGACCCCATATGACCCCATACAACCCCATAGTCCCCCATAGCCTCCCATAGAGACCCATAGAGACCCCATATGACCCCATACGACCCCATAAGACCCCATAGGACCCCATAGGACCCCATAGACTCCTATAGAGACCCATAGACTCCTATAGAAACCCATAGAGACCCATAGACTCCCATAGACTCCCATAGAGACCCATAGAGACCCCATAGGACCCCATACGACCCCATAAGCCCCCATAGGACCCCATAGAGACCCCATAGTCCCCCATAGACTCCCATAGAAACCCATAGGCTCCCATAGAAACCCATAGCCTCCCATAGCCTCCCATAGAGACCCCATATGACCCCATACGACCCCATAAGCCCCCATAGGACCCCATATGACCCCATAGAGACCTGATATGACCCCATACGACCCCATAAGCCCCCATAGGACCCCATAGGACCCCATCTGACCCCATAGGACCCCATAGGACCCCATAGAGACCTGTTATGATCCCATACGACCCTATAAGAGCCCATAGGACCCCATACGACGCCATAAGACCCCATAGTCCCCCATAGGCTCCCATAGAGACCGACAGAGACCCCATATGACCCCATAAACTCCCATAGAGACCGCATACGACGCCATACGACCCCATAAGCCCCCATATGACCCCATAAGACCCCATAGGACCCCATGTGAACCCATATACTCCCATAGAGACCCCATACGACCCCATATGACCCCATAGTCCCCCATAGCCTCCCATAGAGACCCCATACGACCCCATACGACGCCATACGACCCCATAGCCTCCCATAAGACCCCATAGGACCCCATAAGCCCCCATAGGACCCCATACGACCCCATATGACCCCATAGTCCCCCATAGCCTCCCATAGAGACCCCATACGACCCCATACGACGCCATACGACCCCATAGCCTCCCATAAGACCCCATAGGACCCCATAAGCCCCCATAGGACCCCATACGACCCCATATGACCCCATAGTCCCCCATAGCCTCCCATAGAGACCCCATACGACCCCATACGACGCCATACGACCCCATAGCCTCCCATAAGACCCCATAGGACCCCATAAGCCCCCATAGGACCCCATACGACCCCATATGACCCCATAGTCCCCCATAGCCTCCCATAGAGACCCCATACGACCCCATACGACGCCATACGACCCCATAGCCTCCCATAAGACCCCATAGGACCCCATAAGCCCCCATAGGACCCCATACGACCCCATATGACCCCATAGTCCCCCATAGCCTCCCATAGAGACCCCATACGACCCCATACGACGCCATACGACCCCATAGCCTCCCATAAGACCCCATAGGACCCCATAAGCCCCCATAGGACCCCATACGACCCCATATGACCCCATAGTCCCCCATAGCCTCCCATAGAGACCCCATACGACCCCATACGACGCCATACGACCCCATAGCCTCCCATAAGACCCCATAGGACCCCATAAGCCCCCATAGGACCCCATACGACCCCATATGACCCCATAGTCCCCCATAGCCTCCCATAGAGACCCCATACGACCCCATACGACGCCATACGACCCCATAGCCTCCCATAAGACCCCATAGGACCCCATAAGCCCCCATAGGACCCCATACGACCCCATATGACCCCATAGTCCCCCATAGCCTCCCATAGAGACCCCATACGACCCCATACGACGCCATACGACCCCATAGCCTCCCATAAGACCCCATAGGACCCCATAAGCCCCCATAGGACCCCATACGACCCCATATGACCCCATAGTCCCCCATAGCCTCCCATAGAGACCCCATACGACCCCATACGACGCCATACGACCCCATAGCCTCCCATAAGACCCCATAGGACCCCATAAGCCCCCATAGGACCCCATACGACCCCATATGACCCCATAGTCCCCCATAGCCTCCCATAGAGACCCCATACGACCCCATACGACGCCATACGACCCCATAGCCTCCCATAAGACCCCATAGGACCCCATAAGCCCCCATAGGACCCCATACGACCCCATATGACCCCATAGTCCCCCATAGCCTCCCATAGAGACCCCATACGACCCCATACGACGCCATACGACCCCATAGCCTCCCATAAGACCCCATAGGACCCCATAAGCCCCCATAGGACCCCATACGACCCCATATGACCCCATAGTCCCCCATAGCCTCCCATAGAGACCCCATACGACCCCATACGACGCCATACGACCCCATAGCCTCCCATAAGACCCCATAGGACCCCATAAGCCCCCATAGGACCCCATACGACCCCATATGACCCCATAGTCCCCCATAGCCTCCCATAGAGACCCCATACGACCCCATACGACGCCATACGACCCCATAGCCTCCCATAAGACCCCATAGGACCCCATAAGCCCCCATAGGACCCCATACGACCCCATATGACCCCATAGTCCCCCATAGCCTCCCATAGAGACCCCATACGACCCCATACGACGCCATACGACCCCATAGCCTCCCATAAGACCCCATAGGACCCCATAAGCCCCCATAGGACCCCATACGACCCCATATGACCCCATAGTCCCCCATAGCCTCCCATAGAGACCCCATACGACCCCATACGACGCCATACGACCCCATAGCCTCCCATAAGACCCCATAGGACCCCATAAGCCCCCATAGGACCCCATACGACCCCATATGACCCCATAGTCCCCCATAGCCTCCCATAGAGACCCCATACGACCCCATACGACGCCATACGACCCCATAGCCTCCCATAAGACCCCATAGGACCCCATAAGCCCCCATAGGACCCCATACGACCCCATATGACCCCATAGTCCCCCATAGCCTCCCATAGAGACCCCATACGACCCCATACGACGCCATACGACCCCATAGCCTCCCATAAGACCCCATAGGACCCCATAAGCCCCCATAGGACCCCATACGACCCCATATGACCCCATAGTCCCCCATAGCCTCCCATAGAGACCCCATACGACCCCATACGACGCCATACGACCCCATAGCCTCCCATAAGACCCCATAGGACCCCATAAGCCCCCATAGGACCCCATACGACCCCATATGACCCCATAGTCCCCCATAGCCTCCCATAGAGACCCCATACGACCCCATACGACGCCATACGACCCCATAGCCTCCCATAAGACCCCATAGGACCCCATAAGCCCCCATAGGACCCCATACGACCCCATATGACCCCATAGTCCCCCATAGCCTCCCATAGAGACCCCATACGACCCCATACGACGCCATACGACCCCATAGCCTCCCATAAGACCCCATAGGACCCCATAAGCCCCCATAGGACCCCATAAAACCCCATAACCCCCCGTCAAACCCCACTAAAACCCCATTTGCCCGACCCACCTCTGACTTGCTGCTCCAAGCTGAGGATGACGGCCACGGCCTGATGCAAAATGAGCAGCTTGGTTTGGGGTTTATCGCTCTTCAAATGCAGCTGCACCATCCGCCCTAATTCCTTAAAAGCTTCGTTAATATCCCTCACCCTCAACCTTTCCCTGGCGTTGTTGGCCATCCTCCTTTCTTTTTCCCTTTCGGCTTTTTGTTCCGGGGTCAAATCTTCGTCGTCGTTATTGCTGAGGGATGCAAACGAGCTGCTTTTTAATTAAATCCCGCATTTCGTGCTCAGCTGCTTTGCAACCTCCTTGCGTCTCCCTTTTTTGCATTGCAACCTTTGCATTCAGCTCTGCAACCTCCTTCCCTCCCCTTTTGCATTGCAACCTTTGCATTCAGCTCTGCAACCTCCTTCCCTCCCCTTTTGCATTGCAACCTTTGCATTCAGCTTTGCAACCTCCTTTCCTCCCCTTTTGCATTGCAACCCTTTTGCATTCAGCTTTGCAACCCTCTTCCCTCCCCTTTTGCAATGCAAACCTGCAAGCCTCGCTCCCCCCTCCCTCCCTTTGCAACGCCGTCACGCCGTTCCTCTTAATTACTGGCATTCGTTAACGGCCTCCCAGCCCCTTTGTTACCTAGACCTTGACCTAGTAATTGATTTCAGCTCCTTCTTGTCCTCGTCCAGTTTTTTGTCCTCGTTGCATTTGGATTCTTGCAAATTCTCGTCGCCTTCGTCGTCCGATTTCAGCTCCGAACTCCCGGATGAGACGCTCTGGCCTTGCAAACCTGCGGCCATGCCTGCAAAAAATGGGATGCAATGCATGCTGGGAAGGGTTGCAAGGCTTGCTGGGTGCTGTGCAATGCAATCTGGGCTTTGCAAAGTGCTTGCAAGGCGATGCAATGCAATGCAAACCAAAGCGACGCGATGCAACGCAATGCAAACCAACCCAAGCGAAGCAAGCAAGCAATGCAAACCCAAGCAATGCAATGCGATGCAATGCATGCTGGGAAGGTTGCAAGGCTTGCTGGGTGCTGTGCAATGCAATCTGGGCTTTGCAAAGTGCTTGCAAGGCGATGCAATGCAATGCAAACCAAAGCGACGCGATGCAACGCAATGCAAACCAACCCAAGCGAAGCAAGCAAGCAATGCAAACCCAAGCAATGCAATGCGATGCAATGCATGCTGGGAAGGTTGCAAGGCTTGCTGGGTGCTGTGCAATGCAATCTGGGCTTTGCAAAGTGCTTGCAAGGCGATGCAATGCAATGCAAACCAAAGCGACGCGATGCAACGCAATGCAAACCAACCCAAGCGAAGCAAGCAAGCAATGCAAACCCAAGCAATGCAATGCGATGCAATGCATGCTGGGAAGGTTGCAAGGCTTGCTGGGTGCTGAGCAGAGCAATCTGGGCTTTGCAAAGTGCTTGCAAGGCGATGCAATGCAATGCAAACCGAAGCGACGCGATGCAACACAACCCAAGCAAAGCAAGCAAGCAATGCAAACCCAAGCAATGCAATGCGATGCAATGCATGCTGGGAAGGGCTGCAAGGCTTGCTGGGTGCTGTGCAATGCAATCTGGGCTTTGCAAAGTGCTTGCAAGGCGATGCAATGCAATGCAAACCGAAGCGACGCGATGCAACACTGTGCAACCTGAGGAAAGCAAAGCAAAGCAAAGCAATGCAAGCAATGCCAAGCAATGCAAAGCAAAGCAATGCAACCCAAGCAATGCAAAGCAATGCAAAGCAATGCAATGCAATGCAACCCAAGCACAGCAAAGCCAAGCAAAGCAATGCAACCCAAGCAAAGCAAAGCAGTGCAAAGCAAAGCAATGCAATGCAATGCAAAGCAACCCAAGCAAAGCAATGCAGTGCAATGCAATGCAAAGCAATGCAACCCAAGCAATGCAAAGGAATGCAAAGCAACTGAAGCAAAAGAAAGCAAAGCAAAGCAATGCAAAGCAATGCAATGCAATGCAATGCAATGCAATGCAACCCAAGCAATGCCAAGCAATGCAATGCAACCCAAGCAATGCAAAGCAAGGCAAAGCAACCCAAGCAATGCAAAGCAATGCAAAGCAAAGCAATGCAATGCAACCCAAGCAAAGCAAAGCAAAGCAATGCCAAGCAAAGCAATGCAATGCAAAATAATGCAACCCAAGCAAAGCCAAGCAATGCAAAGCAATGCAATGCAAAGCAACCCAAGCACAGCAAAGCCAAGCAATGCAATACAATGCAATGCAACCCAAGAAAAGCAAAGCAATGCAAAGCAACCCAAGCAAAGCAATGCAATGCAATGCAATGCAATGCAATGCAATGCAACCCAAGCAATGCAAAGCAAGGCAAAGCAACCCAAGCAATGCAAAGCAATGCAAAGCAAAGCAATGCAACCCAAGCAATACAAAACAAAGCCAAGCAATGCAAAGCAATGCAAAGCAATGCAAAGCAAAGCAATGCAAGCCAAGCAATGCAAAGCAAGGCAAAGCAAATCAATGCAACCCAAGGAAAGCAATGCAATGCATAGCAAAGCAAACCAAGCCAAGCAAAGCAATGTAATGCAATGCAACCCAAGCAATACAAAACAAAGCCAAGCAATGCAAAGCAATGCAAAGCAATGCAATGCAATGCAAAGCAACCCAAGCAAAGCAAAGCCAAGCAATGCAAAGCAACCCAAGAAATGCAAAGCAATGCAATGCAAAGCAATGCAATGCAATGCAATGCAAAGCAATCCAAGCAAAGCAAAGCAATGCAATGCAAAGCAACCCAAGCAAAGCAATGCCAAGCAATGCAATGCAATGCAATGCAAAGCAACTCAAGCAAAGCAATGCAATGCAATGCAAAGCAATGCAATGCAATGCAAAGCAACCCAAGCAATGCAAAGCAATGCAAAGCAATGCAAGCAAAGCCAAGCAATGCAAAGCAATGGAAAGCAACCCAAGCAAAGCAATGCAATGCAATGCAAAGCAATGCAAAGCAATGCAATGCAAAGCAATGCAATGCAATGCAAAGCAACCCAAGCAATACAAAACAAAGCCAAGCAATGCAAAGCAATGCAAAGCAATGCAAAGCAAGCCAAGCAATGCAAAGCAACCCAAGCAATGCAAAGCAATGCAATGCAAAGCAATGCAAAGCAAAGCAATGCAACCCAAGCAATGCAAAGCAAAGCAAAGCAAGCGAAGCGAAAGAAAGCGAAGCAAAGCAATGCAAAGCAAAGCAATGCAAGCAAAGCCAAGCAATGCAAAGCAATGGAAAGCAACCCAAGCAAATCCAAGCAATGCAATGCAAAGCAATGCAACCCAAGCAAAGCAATGCAATGCAATGCAAAGCAACCCAAGCAATGCAATGCAATGCACAGCAATGCAAAGCAAAGCAAAGCAATGCAAAGCAATGCAAAGCAACCCAAGCAATGCAAAGCAATGCAAAGCAATGCAATGCAATGCAAAGCAACCCAAGCAATGCAAAGCAAAGCAAAGCAACCGAAGCGAAAGAAAGCGAAGCAAAGCAATGCAAAGCAAAGCAATGCAAGCAAAGCCAAGCAATGCAAAGCAATGGAAAGCAACCCAAGCAATGCAAAGCAATGCAAAGCAATGCAAGCAAAGCCAAGCAATGCAAAGCAATGCAAGGCAATGCAATGCAATGCAATGCAACCCAAGCAAAGCAATGCAATGCAATGCAAAGCAACCCAAGCAATGCCAAGCAATGCAATGCAAAGCAACCGAAGCAAAGCAATGCAAAGCAATGCAAAGCAACCCAAGCAAAGCAATGCAATGCAATGCAAAGCAACCCAAGCAATGCAAAGCAATGCAATGCAATGCAAAGCAACCCAAGCAAAGCAAAGCCAAGCAATGCAATGCAACCGAAGCAATGCAAAGCAATGCAACCCAAGCAATGCAATGCAATGCAATGCAACCCAAGCAATGCAATGCAATGCAATGCAATGCAATGCAAAGCAACCCAAGCAATGCAAAGCAATGCAAAGCAATGCAAAGCAATGCAACCCAAGCAAAACCAAGCAATGCAAAGCAAAGCAAAGCAAAGCAACCCAAGCAATGCAAAGCAACCCAAGCAATGCAAAGCAAAGCCAAGCAAAGCAATGCAACCCAAGCAATGCAAAGCAATGCAAAGTAACCCAAGCAATGCAAACCAAAGCAAAGCAATGCAAAGCAATGCAAGGCAATGCAATGCAATGCAATGCAACCCAAGCAAAGAAATGCAATGCAATGCAAAGCAACCCAAGCAATGCAATGCCAAGCAATGCAATGCAATGCAATGCAATGCAACCCAAGCAATGCAAAGCAATGCAACGCAAAGCAATGCAATGCAAAGCAACCCAAGCAATGCAAAGCAATGCAAAGCAAAGCAATGCAACCCAAGCAATACAAAACAAAGCCAAGCAATGCAAAGCAAGGCAAAGCAACCCAAGCAATGCAATGCAATGCAATGCAAAGCAAACCAAGCAAAGCAATGCAATGCAATGCAAAGCAACCCAAGCAATGCCAAGCAAAGCAATGCAAGCCAAGCAATGCAAAGCAATGCAAAGCAATGCAAGCAAAGCCAAGCAATGCAAAGCAATGCAAAGCAACCCAAGCAAAGCCAAGCAATGCAAAGCAACCGAAGCAATGCAAAGCAATGCAAAGCAACCCAAGCAATGCAAAGCAAAGCCAAGCAACCCAAGCAATGCAAAGCAATGCAATGCAAAGCAACCCAAGCAATGCCAAGCAAAGCAATGCAAGCCAAGCAATGCAAAGCAATGCAAAGCAATGCAAGCAAAGCCAAGCAATGCAAAGCAATGCAAAGCAACCCAAGCAAAGCCAAGCAATGCAAAGCAACCGAAGCAATGCAAAGCAATGCAAAGCAACCGAAGCAATGCAAAGCAATGCAAAGCAACCCAAGCAATGCAAAGCAAAGCCAAGCAACCCAAGCAATGCAAAGCAAAGCCAAGCAATGCAAAGCAATGCAAAGCAATGCAAAGCAATGCAAGCAAAGCCAAGCAATGCAAAGCAACCGAAGCAAAACCAAGCAAAGCAAAGCAATGCAAAGCAACCCAAGCAATGCAAAGCAATGCAAGCAAAGCCAAGCAATGCAAAGCAATGCAATGCAAAGCAACCGAAGCAAAGCAATGCAATGCAATGCAATGCAAAGCAACCCAAGCAATGCAAAGCAATGCAAAGCAAGCGAAGCGAAAGAAAGCGAAGCAAAGCAATGCAAAGCAACAGCACCAAGTTGCAACTGACCCCTGTAAGGATCCTGGCCTTGGTTGAGCTCCGGAGACGTGGCAGATTGCACAGGGAGCTGAGGAACAGCCACTTGATTGGGGAGCAAAGGGTGAGCGGAGCGCAGCCCCACGGCGTCATCGCGATGGGCTGCCACCTGCAAAGGAAAAAGGGGGGGGGAAGGGATGGGGTGAAATGGGGGAAAAGTTGAGGGGGGAGAGGGGTTGGGGTGGGGGTGGGGGTGGGGTGGGGGTGGGGTGGGAATGGGGTGGGAATGGGGTGGGATGGGGGTTGGGATGGGAATGGGGTGGGATTGGATTGGGGTTGGGATGGCATTGGGATGGGAATGGGGTGGGATTGGGGTGGGGTGGGAATGGGGTGGGAATGGGGTGGGAATGGGATGGAGATGGCATTGGGGTGGGTATAGAATGGGATTGGGATGGGATTGGGGTGGGAATGGGGTTGGGGTGGGTATAGAATGGGATTGGGACGGGATTGGGGTGGGATTGGGATGGGATTGGGATGGGATGGGATTGGGGTGGGAATGGGATTGGGATTGGGATGGGAATGGGATGGGATTGAGGTAGGAATGAGATTGGGATGGGGAAGGGATTGGGATGGGTATAGAATGGGATTGGGGTGGGATTGGGGTGGGAATGGGGTGGGGTTGGGGTGGGAATGGGATTGGGATGGGATTGGGGTGGGTATAGAATGGGATTGGGGTGGGATTGGATTGGGGTTGGGATGGGATTGGGATGGGAATGGGATGGGAATGGGATTGGGATGGGTATAGAATGGGATTGGGATGAGATTGGGGTGGGAATGGGATGGAGATGGGATGAGGAAGGGATTGGGATGGATATACAATGGGATTGGAATGGGATTGGGATGGGATGAGATCAGGGTAGGAATGGGAATGGGTATAGAATGGGATTGGGATGGGATGGGAATGGGATGGGGATGGAATTGGGATGGGTATAGAATGGGATTGGGATGGGATGGGATTGAGGTAGGAATGAGATTGGGATGGGGAAGGGATTGGGATGGGTATAGAATGGGATTGGGGTGGGATTGGGGTGGGAATGGGGTGGGGTTGGGGTGGGAATGGGATGGAGATGGCATTGGGGTGGGTATAGAATGGGATTGGGATGGGATTGGGGTGGGAATGGGGTTGGGATGGGATTGGGATGGGTATAGAATGGGGTTGGGATGGGATTGGGATGGGATGAGGTTGGGATGGGGGTTGGGATGGGTATAGAATGGGATTGGGATGGGATTGGGGTGGGATTGGGGTGGGATTGGGGTGGGATTGGGATGGGATTGGGGTGGGATGGGGATGGCATTGGGATGGGAATGGGATGGGGATGGGATTGGGATGGGTATAGAATGGGATCAGGGTGGGATTGGATTGGGGTGGGAATCGGATTGCGATGGGATGGGGATGGGATTGGGATGGGATGGGATAGGGGTAGGAATGAGATTGGGATGGGGAAGGGATTGGGATGGGTATAGAATGGGATTGGGATGGGATTGGGGTGGGAATGGGATTGGGATGGGTATAGAATGGGATTGGGATGGGTATAGAATGGGATTGGGATGGGATTAGGATGGGATGAGGTTGGGATAGGGATTGGGATGGCTATAGAATGGGATTGGGACGGGATTGGGGTGGGATTGGGGTGGGAATGGGGTTGGGATGGGTATAGAATGGGATTGGGATGGGATTGGGGTGGGATTGGGGTGGGATTGGATTGGGGTTGGGATGGGATTGGGATGGGAATGGGATTGGGATGGGATTCGGGTGGGAATGGGATGGAGATGGGATTGGGATGGGTATAGAATAGGGTTGGGATGGGATTGGGATGGGATTGGGGTGGGATTGGATTGGGGTTGGGATGGGATTGGGATGGGAATGGGATGGGGATGGGATTGGGATGGGATTGGGATGGGATTGGGATGGGATTGGGATGGGATGAGGTTGGGATGGGGATTGGGATGGGTATAGAATGGGATTGGGATGGGATTGGGGTGGGATTGGGATGGGATTGGGATGGGATGAGGTTGGGATGGGGATTGGGATGGGTATAGAATGGGATTGGGATGGGATTGGGGTGGGATTGGGATGGGGATGGGATGCGATTGGGATTGGGATGGGATGGGAATAGGATTGGAAATGGGATTGAGGTGGGATGGGATGGGATGGGAATGGGATTGGGATGGGATTGGGACTGGGATGGGATGGGAATGGGTATAGAATGGGATTGGGATGGGGATAGGATTGGGATGGTTATAGAATGGTATTGGAATGGGATTGGGATGGGATTGGAATGGGATTAGAAGGGGATTAGGATGGGATGGAGATGGGATTAGGAATTGGGCGGGATGGAAAAAGGATTGGGATGCGATAGGAATAGAATGGGATGGGAATAGGATTGGAAACGGGATTGGGATGGGATGGGAATGGGATTGAGATGAGAATGGAACAGGATTGTGTTGGGAGTGGGATGGGAATGGGATGGGATGGGAATCTGGATGGGATTGGGATGGGATGTGGATTGAATAGGGATGGGGGTGGGGTTGGGATGGGTAAGAAATGGGGCTGGAATGGGAATGGGGTTGGGATGGAATGGAAAAAGATTGGGAATAGGAATGGGATTGGGATGGGAATGGAAAGGTTGGGATGAGGATGAAATGGGAACAAAATGGAAATAGGATTGGGGTGGGGATGAGGATGAAAGGGGAACGGGGTGGGAATGAGATGAGATAGGAATGGGAATTGGATGGGAATGGGATTGGGATGGGATGGGAATGGGATTGGGATGGGATGGGAATGGGAACTGGATGGGAATGGGATCGGAAATACGACGGGGGCAGCGATGGGAACGGGAATCCCCAACCCAACCTCCAACCCCAAACCCAACCTCCACTCCCAAATTCACCTTCCAGGACCCAAATCCCCCCCCTCTGAGCTCCCCCAAATTGTTACCATCGCATCCTTTACCTCTCCCTCCTCCCCTCTCCCCCTTCCCCCCTTCCCTTCTCCCTTTATTACCCGCAGCTGCCCGGCCTTTCATGTCTTAAAACCCAAATGTGGAAAACATTACCCACATCCTCCAGCTTTTTGGAGCCTTTTGGGGCACACATTCCACCCCCCCTCCTTTCCTTTCAATTTCCTTTTCATCACGAAACGCGTTCGGCTGACTCCACTCCTCAACTATTTCCTTTGGTCGGATGTTTTCCTTTCTAAATCCAACCCAGTTTTCCTCCCCACAACCCTCAACCCCCCCCTCAAATATGGTTTCAACCACGCTGGTTTAAGACTGAAAGCTTCTCTTTTCTTCTTTCGTTCTCCCTTTTCCTTTTCCTTTTCCTTTTCCTTTTCCTTTCCATCCTTCCTTCCTTCCTTCCTTCCTTCCTTTTTATTCCCTTCCCTTCTTTTCTCTCCCTTCCTTCTTTCCACCCTTCCTCCCTTCTTTTCCTTTCCCTTCTTTTTCTTCCCCTCCCTTCCCATCTTTTCTCTCTCTTCCTTCTTTCCATCCTTCCTCCCTTCTTTTTCATCCCTTCTCTTCTCTTCTCTTCCCTTCCCTTCCCTTCCCTTCCCTTCCCTTCCCTTCCCTTCCCTTCCCTTCCCTTCCCTTCCCTTCCCTTCCCTTCCCTTCCCTTCCCTTCCCTTCCCTTCCCTTCCCTTCCCTCCCCTCCCCTCCCCTCCCCTCCCCTCCCCTCCCCTCCCCTCCCCTCCCCTCCCTTCCTTCTTTCCATCTTTCCTTCTTTCTTTTTCATCTCTTCCCTTCCCTTCCTTTCTTCTTTCCACCCTTCCTCCCTTCTTTTTCTTCCCCTTCTTTTCCTTCCCTTCCCTTCCCTTCCGTTCTTTTCTCTTCCTCCCTTCTCTCCATCCTTCCTCCCTTCTTTTTCTTCCCTTCCCTCTTTCTTCCTCCCTTCCTTTCCTTTTCCATCCTCCCTTCCCTTCCTCTCCCATCACCCCCAACCCCCCCCCCCAAAAAACAACCCACCCCAACCCCTCCTTACCATCAACGAATGCCTGTTGGCCGACAGCAACCCAGTCCCATAGCCAGACCCCAACCCAGCCATGGCCCCGTTATGACTTCCCTTTCCTCTCCTTCCTTCCTCCTTCCCTCCTTCCCTTCCCTTCCCTTCCCTTCTTTTTCTTCCCTTCCCTTCCCTTCCCTTCCCTTCCCTTCCCTTCCCTTCCCTTCCCTTCCCTTCCCTTCCCTTCCCTTCCCTTCCCTTCCCTTCCCTTCCCTTCCCTTCCCTTCCCTCTTTTCTCTCCTTTCCTTCTTTCAATCCTTCCTCCCTTCTTTTTCATCCCTTCCCTTCCCATTTTCTCTTCCTCCTTTCTTTCCATCCTTCCTCCCTTCTTTTTATTCCCTTCCCTTCTTTTCTCTCCCTTCCTTCTTTCCACCCTTCCTCCCTTCTTTTCCTTTCCCTTCTTTTTCTTCCCCTCCCTTCCCATCTTTTCTCTCTCTTCCTTCTTTCCATCCTTCCTCCCTTCTTTTTCATCCCTTCCCTTCCCTTCCCTTCCCTTCCCTTCCCTTCCCTTCCCTTCCCTTCCCTTCCCTTCCCTTCCCTCCCTTCCTTCTTTCCATCCTTCCTTCTTTCTTTTTCATCCCTTCCCTTCCCTTCCCTTCCTTTCTTCTTTCCACCCTTCCTCCCTTCTTTTTCTTCCCCTTCTTTTCCTTCCCTTCCCTTCCGTTCTTTTCTCTTCCTCCCTTCTCTCCATCCTTCCTCCCTTCTTTTTCTTCCCTTCCCTTCCTTTTCCATCCTCCCTTCCCTTCCTCTCCCATCACCCCCAACCCCCCCCCCCAAAAAACAACCCACCCCAACCCCTCCTTACCATCAACGAATGCCTGTTGGCCGACAGCAACCCAGTCCCATAGCCAGACCCCAACCCAGCCATGGCCCCGTTATGACTTCCCTTTCCTCTCCTTCCTTCCTCCTTCCCTCCTTCCCTTCCCTTCCCTTCCCTTCTTTTTCTTCCCTTCCCTTCCCTTCCCTTCCCTTCCCTTCCCTTCCCTTCCCTTCCCTTCCCTTCCCTTCCCTTCCCTTCCCTTCCCTTCCCTTCCCTTCCCTTCCCTTCCCTCTTTTCTCTCCTTTCCTTCTTTCAATCCTTCCTCCCTTCTTTTTCATCCCTTCCCTTCCCATTTTCTCTTCCTCCTTTCTTTCCATCCTTCCTCCCTTCTTTTTATTCCCTTCCCTTCTTTTCTCTCCCTTCCTTCTTTCCACCCTTCCTCCCTTCTTTTCCTTTCCCTTCTTTTTCTTCCCCTCCCTTCCCATCTTTTCTCTCTCTTCCTTCTTTCCATCCTTCCTCCCTTCTTTTTCATCCCTTCCCTTCCCTTCCCTTCCCTTCCCTTCCCTTCCCTTCCCTTCCCTTCCCTTCCCTTCCCTTCCCTTCCCTTCCCTTCCCTTCCCTTCCCTTCCCTTCCCTTCCCTCCCTTCCTTCTTTCCATCCTTCCTTCTTTCTTTTTCATCCCTTCCCTTCCCTTCCCTTCCTTTCTTCTTTCCACCCTTCCTCCCTTCTTTTTCTTCCCCTTCTTTTCCTTCCCTTCCCTTCCGTTCTTTTCTCTTCCTCCCTTCTCTCCATCCTTCCTCCCTTCTTTTTCTTCCCTTCCCTTCCTTTTCCATCCTCCCTTCCCTTCCTCTCCCATCACCCCCAACCCCCCCCCCCAAAAAACAACCCACCCCAACCCCTCCTTACCATCAACGAATGCCTGTTGGCCGACAGCAACCCAGTCCCATAGCCAGACCCCAACCCAGCCATGGCCCCGTTATGACTTCCCTTTCCTCTCCTTCCTTCCTCCTTCCCTCCTTCCCTTCCCTTCCCTTCCCTTCTTTTTCTTCCCTTCCCTTCCCTTCCCTTCCCTTCCCTTCCCTTCCCTTCCCTTCCCTTCCCTTCCCTTCCCTTCCCTTCCCTTCCCTTCCCTCTTTTCTCTCCTTTCCTTCTTTCAATCCTTCCTCCCTTCTTTTTCATCCCTTCCCTTCCCATTTTCTCTTCCTCCTTTCTTTCCATCCTTCCTCCCTTCTTTTTATTCCCTTCCCTTCTTTTCTCTCCCTTCCTTCTTTCCACCCTTCCTCCCTTCTTTTCCTTTCCCTTCTTTTTCTTCCCCTCCCTTCCCATCTTTTCTCTCTCTTCCTTCTTTCCATCCTTCCTCCCTTCTTTTTCATCCCTTCTCTTCTCTTCCCTTCCCTTCCCTTCCCTTCCCTTCCCTTCCCTTCCCTTCCCTTCCCTTCCCTTCCCTTCCCTTCCCTTCCCTTCCCTTCCCTTCCCTTCCCTTCCCTTCCCTCCCTTCCTTCTTTCCATCCTTCCTTCTTTCTTTTTCATCCCTTCCCTTCCCTTCCCTTCCTTTCTTCTTTCCACCCTTCCTCCCTTCTTTTTCTTCCCCTTCTTTTCCTTCCCTTCCCTTCCGTTCTTTTCTCTTCCTCCCTTCTCTCCATCCTTCCTCCCTTCTTTTTCTTCCCTTCCCTTCCTTTTCCATCCTCCCTTCCCTTCCTCTCCCATCACCCCCAACCCCCCCCCCCCAAAAAACAACCCACCCCAACCCCTCCTTACCATCAACGAATGCCTGTTGGCCGACAGCAACCCAGTCCCATAGCCAGACCCCAACCCAGCCATGGCCCCGTTATGACTTCCCTTTCCTCTCCTTCCTTCCTCCTTCCCTCCTTCCCTTCCCTTCCCTTCCCTTCCCTTCCCTTCCCTTCCCTTCCCTTCCCTTCCCTTCCCTTCCCTTCCCTTCCCTTCCCTTCCCTTCCCTTCCCTTCCCTTCCCTTCCCATTTTCACTCCCTTCCTTCTTTCCACCCTTCCTCCCTTCTTTTTTTTCCCCTTCCCTTCCTTTCCCTTCATTTCTTTTCTCTCCCTTCCTTCTTTCCACCCTTCCTCCCTTCTTTTTCTTCCCCATCTTTTTCTACCCTTCCCTTCTTTTCTCTCCCTTCCTTCTTTCCATCCTTCCTCCATTCTTTTTCATCCCTCCTCTCCTCTCCTCTCCTCTCCTCTCCTCTCCTCTCCTCTCCTCTCCTCTCCTCTCCTCTCCTCTCCTCTCCTCTCCTCTCCTCTCCTCTCCTCTCCTCTTCCCTTCCCTTCCCTTCTTTTCTCTCCCTTCTTTCTTTCCATTCTTCCTCCCTTCTTTTCCATCCCTTCCCTTCCCTTCTTCTTTCCACCCTTCCTCCCTTCTTTTTCTTCCCCTTCTTTTTCTTCTCTTCCCTTCCGTTCTTTTCTCTTCCTCCCTTCTCTCCATCCTTCCTCCCTTCTTTTTCATCCCTTCCCTTCCTCTCCCATCACCCCCAACCCCCCCCCCAAAAAACAACCCACCCCAACCCCTCCTTACCATCAACGAATGCCTGTTGGCCGACAGCAACCCAGTCCCATAGCCAGACCCCAACCCAGCCATGGCCCCGTTATGAGCAGCTCCTATCAAGCCATGCATTTCCCCATGGCCTCCCCCGATGGCCGTCCCGGCTCCGACCGCGTGGTTCCTCAACACGTGGATGGCGTCGTCCAGCCGCTCCAAACGATCCTCGATGCGGCTCTGCTGGGGAGACACAACCCCAAAAAAACCTCAGCGAGGCGTTTTACCCCTTTTCCCCCTCAGTTCCCCTTTTTCTCCCCCTTCGTTTTCCTTTTTCTCCCGATTTTTCCCGATTTTTTCCTCATTTTCCACTTTTTTTCCTCATTGTTTTTATTTCTCGCTGATTTTTGCTGCATTTTTCCCACTTCTCCTGATTATTTCCTTTCTTTCCTGCTATTTTCCTCGTTTTCCTTGGATTTTTCAATTTCTCCTCATTCATTCCCTTTTTTTCCTGATTTTTTTCCTGAATTTTCCCTGATTTTTTAGATTCTTCCTGATTTTTTCCTGAATTTTCCCTGATTTCTTCCCTTTTTCCTGATTTTTTTCCTTTTTTCCTCATTTTTTTCCTAATTTTTCGTCATTTTTCCTGATTTTTCCTGATTTTTCCCTTTTTTCCAGATTTTTTTCTTTTTTTTCCCGATTTTTTCCTGAATTTTGCCCAATTTTTCCCTTTTTCCGTCATTTTTCTTCCTGTTTTTTTCCTGAATTTTTCCTGATTTTGCTCTTTATTCTGCATTTTTACCTTTTCCCCCAGATTAATCCTTTTTTCTGTTTTTTTTCCACATTTTTCCTGATTTTTTCCTCGTTTTCCCTGATTTTTTTCCGTTTCTCCTGATTTTTCCTGAATTTTAACTGATTTTTTCATTTTACCCGATTTTTTTTCCATTTTTCTTTATTTTCCCCTTTTTTTCCTCATTTTTTTTATTTCTCGCTGATTCTTGCGTCATTTTTCCTCATTTTTCCCACTTCTCCTGATTATTTCCTTTCTTTTCTGATATTTTCCTCGTTTTCCTTGATTTTTTTCCAATTACTCTGATTTTTTTCCATTTTTTCCTCATTTTTCCTCATTTTTTCCCGATTTTTTCCATTCTTCCTTTTTCCTCATTTTTTCCTGATTTTCTCTTCTTTTCCCTCATTTTTTCTTCATTCTTCCTTATATTTTCAGATTTTTCCTGATTTTTCCTGATTTTTCCCTTTTTTTCCCTGATTTTTCTCTTATTTCTCGATTTTTTCCTGAATTTTGCCCGATTTTTCCTTTTTCCCTCATTTTTTCCTTTCCTTTCCTGATTTTTTCCTGAATTTTTCCCGATTTTTCCCTTTTTTTCTGCATTTTTCCCTTTTTACCCAGATACTTCCATTTTCTGTTTTTTTTTCCACATTTTTCCTGATTTTTCCTCGTTTTCCCTGATTTCTTACGTTTCTCCTCATTTTTCCTGATTTTTTCCTAATTTTTTCTTCATTTTTCCCGATTTTTTCCATTTTTCCTGATTTTCCACTTTTTTTCCTCATTGTTTTTATTTCTCGCTGATTCTTGCGTCATTTTTCCTCATTTTTCCCACTTCTCCTGATTATTTCCTTTCTTTCCTGATATTTTCCTCGTTTTCCTTGATTTTTTTCCAATTATCCTGATTTTTATCCATTTTTTCCTCATTTTTCCTCATTTTTCCTCATTTTTCTTGATTTTTTTCCTTTCTTCCTCATTTCCTCCTAAATTTTTCTTGATTTTTTCCCTTTTTCCTGATTTTCTCCTTTTTTCCCTCATTTTTCCTCATTCTTCCTTATATTTCCAGATTTTTCCTGATTTTTCCTGATTTTTCCCGTTTTTCCTGATTTCTTCCTTTTTTTCCCGATTTTTTTCCTGAATTTTGCCCGATTTTTCCTATTTTTTCTGATTTTTTCGTTTTTTTCCCTGAATTTTTCCTGAATTTTTTGTTTTTTCCCTTTTTTTTGCAGTTTTCCCTTTTTTCCCAGATTCTTCCTTTTTTTTCTGTTTTTTTCCGCATTTTTTCTGATTTTTTCCTCTTTTTCCCTGACTTTTTCCGTTTCCCCTGATTTTTCCTCAATTTTTACAGATTTTTTCCTCATTTTTTCTGATTTATCACTCATTTTTCCTGATTTCCCCCTTTTTTTCCTGTTTTTTTTACTCATGTTTCCTGATTTTTCCCTTTTCTCCTGATTTTTTCCATTCTTCCTTCTTTCTTCCTGAATTTTTCCTGATTTTTCCTTTTTTTTTCCGGATTTTTCCTTTCTTTCCCACATTTTATTCTTTTTTTCCTGATTTTTCCGCTTATCCTGAATTTTTTACGTATTTTTTCCTGTTTTTTCCCTTTTTTCCTGATTTTTTCCTGATTTTTTCCTGAATTTTTCCATTTTTTTCCTGATTTTTTCATTTTTCCTTATTTCTCCCTGAATGTTTCCTGTTTTTTCACTTTTCTCCTGAATTTCACCTTTTTTTCCCGGATTTTTTCCTTTTTGTTCCTGATTTTCACCTTTTTTCTATTTTTTTCCTGATTTTTTCCAGTTTTTTCCCTTTTCTTCTCATTTTCACCTTTTTTTCCGGATTTTTTTCCTTTTCTTCCAGATTTTTTCCTTTTTTTCCTGATTTTTTCCTGAATTTTTCCTCATTTTTTCCTTTTTTCCGGATTTTTCCCTTTTCTCCTGATTTTTCGCTCTTTTTCCTTATTTTTCCTTTTTTTCCTGATTTTTTCTCATTTTTCCTGATTTTTTCCTGTTTTTTTCCTGATTTTTTCTCATTTTTCCCGATTTTTTCCTGTTTTTTTCCTGATTTTTTCCATTTATCCTCATTTTTTCCCGACTTTTTCCTGATTTTTCCATCTTTTTTCCTGATTTTTCCCCTTTTTTCCCGGATTATTCCCCTTTTTTTTCCTGATTTTTCCTCGTGTTTCCTAATTTTTCCATTTTTCCTGATTTTTCCCTGAACTTTTCCTGATTTTTCCCTGCTTTTTCCCCTTTTTTCCCCTGATTTTTCATTTTTTCCTGATTTTTTTCTTTTTCCGCTTTTTCCCCTTTTTTTTTCCTAATTTTTGACTCATTTCTCCTGACTTTTTCCTGATTTTTTTCCTTTTTTCCTGATTTTTCCGAATTTTTCCTGATTTTTCCTTTTTTTTCTTGATTTTTTCCTTTTTTCCTGTTTTTTTACTTAATTTTTCCTGATCTTTTCCTTTTTTCCTAATTTTTTCCTTAGTTTTTCCCATTTCTTCTGATTTTCACCTTTTTTTCCGGATTTTTTTCCTTTTTTTCCTGATTGTTTCCTTTTTTCCTAATTTTTCAATCATTCTTCCTAATTTTTCCTCATTTTTCTTGATTTTTTCATTCATCCTGATTTTTTCCTTTTTTCTTCATTTTTTCCTCATTTTTTCTGATTTTTTCCATTTATCCTGATTTTTTTCCTGATTCACTTCCTGATTTTTCCCATTTTTTCCTGATTTTTCTCTTTTTTTGCTGATTTTTCCTTTTTTTCCCTGTTTTTTCCCTTTTTTCCTGATTTTTTCCTGACTTTTTCCAGATTTTCCTTCTTTTTTCTCCAGATTTCCCCCTTTTTTCCTGAATTTTTCCTGAATTTTTCCTGATTTTTTTCCTGATTTCCCCCTTTTGTCCTGATTTTGTCCTGATTTTTTCCTGATTTTTTCTCATTTTTCCTGATTTTACCCTTTTTCCTGATTTTTTCCCTGATTTTTCCTTTTTTTCCCTGATTTTTCCTTTTTTTCCCCTCATTTTTTCCTTTTTTTTCTGATTTTTCAACCATTTTTCCTGATTTTTTCCTCATTTTTTCCTGATTTTTTCCCTTTTGTTCCTGTTTTTTTCTTTTTCCTGACTTTTTCCCTATTTTTTCCTGACTTTTTCCTGATTTTCCCCTTATTTCTTCTTTTTCTCCCCGAGTTTTCCTTTTTTTCCCAGATTTTTTCCTGAATTTTTCCTCATTTTTCCCTTTTTTCCTGGTTTTTTCCCCTTTCCCGTGATCTTTTTCTCTTTTTTTCTTTATTTTTTCCTTTTTTCCTTTTTTTTCTTGCTTTTTTCCTCATTTATCCTGAATTTTTCCTCATTTTTTCCTCATTTTGTCCTTTTTTCCTGATTTTTTCCTCATTTTTCCTGATTTTTTCCGTTCATCCTGAATTTTTCCTTATTTTTTCCTGTTTTTCCCTTATTTCCCCCTTATTTCTCTTTTTTTCCCTTACAATCCTTTCTTTTTCCTCATTTTTCCCCTTATTTTTCCTTTTTCCCCTTTTTTTTTCCTTTTCTCCCTCATTTTTTCCTTCCTTTCTTTCTTTTTTTTCCTGATTTTTCCTCATTTTCCCCTTTTTTCCCCTTATTTCCCCTTTTTCCTCTTATTTTTCCGGATTTTTCCCTGATTTTTCCTTTTTTCCCCTTATTTTTCCTTCCCCCTCCCCATTATTTTTCCTTCCTTTTCTTTTTCCCCCTCATTTTTTCCTTTTTCCCCTTATTTTTCCTTATTTTTCCCCTTAATTCTCCCTTTTTTCCCCTTATTTTCCCCTATTTTTCCCCTATTTTTCCCTTTTTTTCCTTATCTTTTCCTTATTTTTTCTTTTTTTCCCCTTTCAGTCCCTTTTTTTCCCTTATTTTCCCCTTATTTCTCCTTTTTCCACCTTTTTCCCCCTTATTTTTGTTTTTCTCCCTTATTTCTTCCTTTTTTCCCTTTTTTTCCTAATTTTTCCCTTTTTTTTCCCTTATTTTTCCTTATTTTTCATTTATTTTTCCTTTTCCCCTCCTTCTCGTTCCTTTTCCCCCTTCATTTCTTCTTTTTTTCCCCTTATTTTCCCTTTTCCCCCCTTACTTTTCCTTTTTTCCCCTTATAATCCCTTCTTTTCCCTCATTTCCCCCCTTATTTCTCCTTTTGTTTTCCCTTTTTTCCCCTTATTTTCCCTTTTTTCCCTTATTTTTTCCTTTTTCCTCTTATTTTTCCTGATTTTTTCCTGATTTTCCTGATTTTTTCCTGATTTTTCCTGTTTTTTTCCTGATTTTCCTGATTTTTCCTGATTTTTTCTCCCCCATTTTCCTATTTTTTCCCTTATTTCTCCATTTTTTCCTTTATTTTTCTTCTTCCCCCCCCCTTCTCGTTCTTTTTCCTTCTTTCCCCCCCACATTTTTCCCCTTTTCCCCTTAATTTCCCCCTATATTTCCTTTTTCCCCTTTACTTTTCCTTTTTTCCCCCACATCTTCCCTTCTTCTTCCTTATTTTTCCCTTATTTTTAATTCCCTCCCATTTTCATCCATATTTCCCCCCTTATTTCTCCTTTTTCCTTATTTTTTCCTTTTTTCCCCTTAATTTTCCTCCTTTTCTCCCCATATTTTTCCTTTATTCCCTTCTTTTCCCTCTATTTCCCCCTTTTTTCCCTTATTTTTTCCTTTTTTCCTAATTTTTCCCCTTACTTTTCCTTCCCCCCCCCTTTTTTCCCTTATTTTTTCCTTTTTTTTTTAATTTTTCCCCTTACTTTTCCTTTCCCCCCCCTTTTTTCCCTTATTTCTTCCTTTTCTCCCCATTATTTTTCTTTTCCTTATCTTTTTTTCCTCTTATTTTTCATTTTTCCCCTTACTTTCCTTTTTTTCCCCTTATTTCCCCTCATATTTCCTTTTTTTTCCCCTTATTTTCCCTTATATTTCCTTTTTCCCCCCTTATTTTCCCTTATAATTCCTTTTTTCCCCCTTATTTCCCCTTAAATTTCCCCTTTTTCCCCCATATTTCCCCCTTTTTCCTCATTTTCTCCTTTTTTATCCTTATTTTCCCTTTTCTCCTCTTATTCTTCTGTTTTTTTCCCCTTCTTCTTTTTTTTTTCCCTTCTCCTTCCTTATATTTCCTTATTTTTCCCTTTTTCCCCCTTGTTTTCCCTCATGTTTCCTTTTCCCCCCCTTATTTTTCCTTTTATTTCCCTTCTTTTCCTTTTTTTCTTTGCCTTTTCCCCCATTTTCTCCCTATTTTTCCCTTCTTTTTCCTTTTTTCCCCCTCATTTTTCCTCATTATTCCTTTTTTCCCCCTCATTTTTCCTCATTTTTTTCCCTTCTTTTTCCCTTTTTCCCTCGTTTTTCCTTATAATTCTTCTTTCCCCCTCATTTTTCCTCATTTTTTCCCCTTCTTTTCCCTTTTTTCCTTCCTGTTTCCTTATTATTTCCTTTCCTCCTTATTTTTCCTTATAATTTTCCTTATTTTTCCTCATTTTTCCCCTTTTTCCCTCATTTTTCCTCATTATTCCTTTTTTCCCCCTCATTTTCCCTCATTTTTTCCCCTTCTTTTCCTCTTTTCCTTCCTGTTTCCTTATTATTTCCTTTTCTCCTCATTTTTCCTTATAATTTTCCTTATTTTTCCTCATTTTTCCCCTTTTTCCCTCGTTTTTCCCTATAATTCTTCTTTTCCCCCTCATTTTTTCCCCTTCTTTTCCACTTTTTCCTTCCTGTTTCCTTATTATTTCCCTTTCCTCCTTATTTTTCCTTATAATTTTCCTTATTTTTCCCCTTCTTTTTCCCCCTTTTCCCTCGTTTTTCCTTATAATTCTTCTTTCCCCCCTCATTTTTCCTCATTTTTCCCCTTCTTTTCCCTTTTTTCCTTCCTGTTTCCTTATTAATTCCTTTCCTCCTTATTTTTCCTTACACTTTTCCTTATTTTTCCTCATTTTTCCCCTTCTTTTCCCCTTTTTCCCTCATTTTTCCTCATTATTCCTTTTTTCCCCCTCATTTTTCCTCATTTTTTCCCCTTCTTTTCCCTTTTTCCTTCCTTTTTCCTTATTATTTCCTTTCCTCCTTATTTTTCCTTATAATTTTCCTTATTTTTCCCCTTCTTTTTCCCTTTTCCCCTCGTTTTTCCTTATAATTCTTCTTTTCCCCCTCATTTTTTCCCCTTCTTTTCCTCTTTTCCTTCCTTTTTCCTTATTATTTCCTTTCCTCCTTATTTTTCCTTATAATTTTCCTTATTTTTCCTCATTTTTCCCTTTTTCCCTTATTTTTCCTCATTATTCCTTTTTCCCCCTCATTTTTCCTCATTTTTTCCCCTTCTTTTCCCTTTTTCCTTCCTGTTTCCTTATTATTTCCTTTCCTCCTTATTTTTCCTTATAATTTTCCTTATTTTTCCTCATTTTTCCCCCTTTTCCCTCGTTTTTCCTTATAATTCTTCTTTTCCCTTTCATTTTTCCTCATTTTCTCCCCTTCTTTTCCCTTTTTCCTTCCTGTTTCCTAATTATTTCCTTTCCTCCTTATTTTTCCTTATACTTTTCCTTATTTTTTCCCCTTCTTTTTACTTTTTTCCCTTATTGCTCCTCATTTTTCCTCCCCCCATCCACATTTTATCTATTTTTCCCTTCATTTTTCCTCATTTTTCCTTTTTTTCCCCTTATTTTCCTTATTTTTCCTTCTTTTATTGCCTTTCCCCCCTTATTTTTCCCACTTTTCCCTTATTTTTCCCTTCATTTTCCCCTTATTTTCCCCCTTCTTATCTATTTTCCCTTTTTTCCTTTCATTTTCCCTATTTTTCCTCGTTTTTTTTCCTCTTCCTTTTCCTTTTCCTTCTTTTTCCCCCTTATGTTTTCCTTCCCCCCCCTTATTTTCTCTTTTTTCCCCCATTGTTCCTTATTTTTCTCCCCCCTCCTTATTTTTCCCCCTTATTTTCTCTTATTTTCCCCTTTTTTCCTATTTTTCCCCTTATTTTCCCCATTTTTTCTTATTTTTTCCCCTAACTCATTAATTTTTTCCCTTTATATTTCCTTTTCCCCACATTTTTCCCCTTCCTTTTCCTATTTCCTCTTTCATCTCCTTGTTTCTCCTTTCTTTTCCTTTATTTTCCCCCCTTTTCCCCATATTTCTTTTATATTTTCCTTTCCCTCCTAATTATTCTTCCTTCTTCCCCTCATTTTTTCATTATTTTTCATTCACTCCTCATTTTTCTTCCCCCCATTTCTTACATTTTTCTCTTTTTCTCCCTTTTCCCCCATTTTTTCCTCATTTTCCCATTTTCCCCTTATTTACTTCCTCGCCATTTCCCCATAACTTCCATTTTTCCTCATTTTTTTCTCACTTTTCCTTTTTTCCTCCTTATTTTCCCCTTTTTTTTTGCCTTTTCCCCCTTATTTTTCATTTTCCCCGCTTTTTTCCTTACTTTTCCTTTTTTTTTTTTGCCTTTTTTCCCCTTATTTTTCCCTTTTTTCCCCTTATTTTTCCTTTTTTTCCCTTACTTTCCCCTTTTTTCCCCTTTTTTCCCCCTTATTTTTCCTCCCCCCCCTTTTTCTTATTTTCTCCTTATTTTTTCTCTTTCCCCTTTTCCTAATTTTTCATTTTCCCCTTATTTTACCATTTTTTCCTACTTTTTCCCCTTATTTTTCCTATTTTTTATTCCTTTTCTCTTTTTCCCCCACATTTTTTCATATTTTTCCTTTTTTTTCCCTGTTTCTCATTTTTCCCTTCATTTTCTTTATTTTTCATTTTTCCTCCTCTTTCACTTTATGTTTTTCCCCCTTTTTCCTTATTTTTTCCCATTTTCCCGTTTTTTTCCTTATTTCTTCCCATTTTCCCCCTTTTTTCCTTATTTTTTCCCATTTTCCCCTGATTTTTTCCTTATTTTTTTCCCATTTCCCCCTGATTTTTCCCTTCTTTTTCTCAATTCCATTTTTTCCCTTATTTTTCCTTATTTTCCCCTTTATTATTTTCCCTTCTTTCCATATTTCCCCATTTTCCACTTATTTTTTTCCCTATTTTTCCCTTTCTTCACTCATTTCTCCTTTTTTCCCCTTATTTTTCCTTTTTATCCCATTTCTCATTTTTCTTTCCCACAATTTTTTCCCTTTTTTTCCTTTTTTTCCCACAATTTTTTCCCTTTTCCCCCTTTTTCCCCCTATTTCCCCTTATTTTGTCCTTTTCCCTTTATTTTCCCTTTTTCCCCCTTTATCTTTCCCCATTTTTTCTTCTTTTTTCCCCTCATTTTCCCTCATTTTCCCCATTTTTTCCCCTATATTTTCTTCCCCCCCTTTACTTTCCCTTTTCCCCCCCGATTTCTCCTTACTTTTCCCTTTTTTCCTCTTGTTTTCCCTTCTTTTGCTCCATTTCCCCTTATTTTTCCTTTTCTTTTTCCTTCTTACCCTCATTTCCTCTTATTTTTCCAGTATTTCCCGTATTTTCCCCTTATTTTTCCTTATTCTCCCCTTTATTCCCATATATTTCTTCTTTTCCCCCTTATTTTTTCCTTTTTTCCCCCTCATTTCCCCTTAATTCTCCTCAATTTCCCCTTTATTTCCTTATTTATCCTCATTTATCCCCACTTTTTCAGACTTTTCCCCTTTTTAACCTCATTTTCCCCTTCTTCTCCTGATTTCTCCCCATTTTCTCCCTCATTTTTCCATTTCCCTATCATTCATTTTTCCTTTTCTTCCCACATTTCCCCCTTTTTCCCTCTATTTTTTTCCATGTTCTCCTTTTTCCCTTTATTTTCCCTCATTTCCCCCCAATTTTCCCCCTTTATTTCTCTTATTTTTCTTCGTTCCTTCATTTTTTCCCCTTTTCCCCCTTATTTTTTATCCTTTTCCCTTTATTTTCCCTTCTTTTTTCCTTCCCTTTCCCCTTATTTTCCCTTATTTCTCCTTTTTTGCCTTTATTTCCCCCCTCACTTTTTCATTTTTCCCTTCTTTTTCCTTATTTCCCCCTTTTCCCCTCATTTTTTCCCTATTTTCCCTTATTTTCCCCCTTATTATCCCTCATTTTTCCCCTTATTATTTCCCTTATATTTTCTTATTCCCCCCTTCCCATTTTTTCCA
Organism: Phasianus colchicus; assembly: GCF_987193195.1. NCBI lineage: Eukaryota > Metazoa > Chordata > Aves > Galliformes > Phasianidae > Phasianus > Phasianus colchicus. The sequence goes on along the minus strand of NC_143476.1, from coordinate 92,186,127 downwards.
TTATTTTCCCTTTTTTTCTGCCTTTTTTCCCTTATTTTCCCCCATTTTATTTTTATTTTCCCTTTTTCTTCCCTTATTCCTCCATTTTTTCCTTTTTTTTCCCCTTTCTTCCCTCACTTTTCCATTTTTCCCTCATTTTTCCTCATTTTTTCCCCTCCTTTTTCCTTCCTTTTCCTTATTCCCCCCCTTTTCATCCTTATGTTCCCCTTTTTTTCCTTATTTTATCAAATATTTCCTTATTTCCCCCCTATTTTTCCTTTTCCCCCCTTTTTCTCTGCTATTTTTCCTTTCTTTCTCCTTTTCCTTTCTTATTTTCTCCTTATTTCCCCCCTTTTCCTTATTTTCCATTATTTTCTTATTTCTGATTATTTTTCCTTTCCCCTATTTCCTATTTTTCCTCATTTTTCCCTTATTTTTCCTTATTTTCTCCTTTTTCCCCCTTTTTTTCCCTTATTTTCCCCCTTCTTCCCTCATTTTATCCATTTTTTCCTTATTTTTTCCATTTTTTCCCCTTATTTCCCCCTTTTTTCCTTATTTCATCAAATATTCTCCCATTTTTCCCCCTATTTTTCCTTTTTCTCTCTTATTTTCCCCATATTTTTCCTTTTTCCTTCTTATTTTTCCTTATTTCCCCCCTTTTTCTTACTTTTCTCTTTATTTTCCTCATTTTCCCCCTATTTCTCATTTTTTTCCTTCTCCCTATTTCCTATTTTTCCTCATTTCTCCATTTTTCCCTCATTTTTCCTTATATTTTTTCCTTTTCCCCCCTTTTTTCCCCTTCTTTTCCTTTTTCCCCCTCATTTCTCCATTTTTCCCTCATTTTTCCTTATATTTTTTCATTTTTTCCCCCCTTTTTTCCCCCTTTTTCCCTCATTTTTCCTCATTTTTTCTTCTTTTCCCTTATTTTTTCCTTTTCCTTTTTACCATTTCCCCTTTTCCCTCATTTTTCCTTATATTTTTCCCTATTTCTCCTTATATTTTTCCATCTTTTCCCCCTTCTTCCCCCTTTTCCTCCTTTCTTCCATTATTTTCCCCCCTTTTTCCCCCTTTTCCTCTTCTATTTTTTCCTTTTTCCCCCCTTTTTTCCCCTTCTTTTCCTTTTCCCCCCTCATTTCTCCATTTTTCCCTCATTTTTCCTTATATTTTTTCCTTTTTTCCCCTTATTTCCCCCCTTTTCCCCTCATTTTCCTTCATTTTTTCTTCTTTTCCCTCATTTTCCCCCCTTTTTTCCTAATTTTTTAATCCTTTCCCCCTATTTTTACTTATTTTTCCCCATTTTTTCCCTCTTTCCCTTTTTCTTTTCTCCCTTTTTCCTTATTTCCCCCCTTTTCCCCCTTCTTCCTCCATTTCTTCTTTATCCCCACTTTTTTCTTCTTTTTCCTTTTCCTTTTTTCTCCTTCTTTCTTATATTTCCTCATTTATTTCCTTTTCCCCTTCCTTTTTCCTTTTCCTTTTTCCCTTATTTCCTCCTGTTTCAATTTTTCCTGTTTTCCCCTCATTTTCTCATGTTTTTTCTTTCCCTTTTTTCCTCTTTTCTTCTTTTTCCTTCATTTTTCCTTTTTCCCCTTATTTTTCCTTTCCTTTTCCCCTATTTTTCCTCATTTCCTTTTTTCCTCCTTTTTCTTATTTCCATTTTCCCATTTTTTTGCATTTTTTTACCTTTATCTCATAATTTTCCATTCTTTTTTTCTTAATTTCCTTTCCCCCCCCTTTTTTTCCCAATTATTTTCCTTATTTTTCCTCATTTTTTCCTATATTTCCTGTTTTTATTTTTTCCTTTATTTTCTTCCCTTATTTTTTCATATTTTTCCCCTTTTTTTTCCCTTTTTTTTCCATATTTCCCCATTTTTTTCCTTATTTTTCCCTTTTCCATTTTTTCCCCTATTAAAAATTTCTCTTTTCCTCATTTCTCCTTTTTTTCCCATTTTCCTTTTTTATTTCTTATTTTCCTGTCTCCCTTTTTCAAATTATTTTCCCCATTTTTTCTTTTTTTTTCCTGATTTTTCCTTATTTTTTCTAATTTCCCCCCCCCTTTTTTTTCCCCTCTCTTTTTTTTCCCCCTTTTTCCTTTTTTCCCCCATATTTTCCCTTTCTTCCTTTCTTTTTCCCCCTTTTTCTCTTATTTTTCCATATTTTTCCCCTCTTTTCCCTTATTTTCCCTTTTCATTCATTATTTTTCCCCATATTTCCCCATTTTCTTCCCTTATTTCTCCTTTTTTCCCCTGTCTTTTCTTTCTCTCCATTATTTTTCCTTATTTTCCCCTATTTTCCCCCATTTTTCCTTTTCCCCTTCCCCCCTTTTTCCTTTTTTCCCTCATTTTTTTTGTTACTCTTCCCTATTTCCCATTTTTTTCCTCATTTTTCCCATTTTCTCCTTATTTCTCCTTATTTCTCCCTTATTTTCCCCCTTGTTTTCCCTTTCTTCCCTTATTTTTCCTTATTTTTCCTTTTCTTCCTTCCTTTTTTTCCCTTTTTCTCTTATTTTTCCTTATTTTTCCTTTTCTTCCTTTCTTTTTCCCCCTTTTTCTCTTATTTTTCCTCAGTTTTCCCCTCTTTTCTCTTATTTTCCCTTTTCATTCATTATTTTTCCCCATATTTCCCCATTTTCTTCCCTTATTTCTCCTTTTTTCCCCTTTCTTTTCTTTCTCTCCATTATTTTTCCTTATTTTCCCCTATTTTCCCCCATTTTTCCTTTTCCTCTTCCCCCCTTTTTCCTTTTTTCCCTCATTTTTTTGGTTATTCTTCCCTATTTCACATTCTTTTTCTTATTTTTCCCATTTTCTCCTTATTTCTCCTTATTTCTCCCTTATTTTTCCCCCTTTTTTTTCCTTTCTTCCTTTCTTTTTCCTTATTTTTCCTTTTCTTCCTTTCTTTTTTCCCCTTTTTCTCTTATTTTTCCTTATTTTCCCCCTTTTATTTCCTTTTTTTCCTTATTTTCCTTTTTTCCCCTTATTTTTCCCTTTATTTTTCCTTTATTTTTCCCCCATTTTCCCTTTTCTTCCCTCTCCTTTTTTTCCCTTAGTTTTCCCCTTATTTTTTCCCTTCTTTTTCCCCCCTTTTCCCTTATTTTTCCTTATTTTTCCCCTTTCCTCCCTTATTTTTCCTTTTTTTCCCCATTTCTTCCCTTATTTTCCCCTTATTTTTCCTGTCTCCCCTTTTTTCCTTATTTTTCCCCATATTTTCCCTTATTTTTCCTTATTTTCCCCCATATTTTCCCTTATTTCCCCTTATTTTCCCCCTAATTTTCCTCTGCTTTTCCTTTCTCCCTTATTTTCCCTTTTCCCCCCTTATTTTCCCTTTCCCTCCCTTCTCTTTCCTTATTTCTCCTTTTTTCCACCTTTTCTTCCCATTTTTTTCCTTATTTTCCCCCTTTTCCCCCAATTTTTCCTTATTTTTCCCCTTATTTTTCCTTTTTTATCCCCTTTTCTTTCCCTCTCCTAATTTTCCCCTTATTTTCCCCCATTTCTTCCCTTATTTTCCCATTTTCTCCCTTATTTTTCCCCCTTATTTCCCCTTATTTTCCCCCTAATTTTCCTCTGCTTTTCCTTTTTCCCTTATTTTCCCATTTTTTCCCCTTATTTTCCCTTTCCCTCCCTTCTCTTTCCTTATTTCTCCTTTTTTCCACCTTTTCTTCCCATTTTTTTCCTTATTTTCCCCCTTTTCCCCTATTTTTTCCTTATATTTCCCCTTATTTTTCCTTTTTTATCCCCTTTTCTTTCCCTCTCCTAATTTTCCCCTTATTTTCCCCCATTTCTTCCCTTATTTTCCCATTTTTCCCCTTATTTTCCCCTATTTTTTCCTTATTTCCCCCCTTTTCTTCCCTTATTTTCCCCTTATTTTTCCTTTCTCCCCATTTTTCCTTATTTTTCCCTTATTTTTCTCCCTTATTTTTCCTTATTTTTTCCTTCTTCTCCCGATTTTTTCCTTATTTTTCTCCTTTTTCCTCTTATTTCGCCTTTTCCCCCTCATTTCCTCTTTTTCCTTGATTTTTCCCTTATTTTTCCTTTTCCCCCTTATTTTTCCTTCTCCTTTTCCTCCGTTTTTCCCTTTAAGGGTTCCTTGTTCTCTCCTTATTTTCCCTTTTTTCCTTTTTTTCCCCTTTTTCTCCTTATTTCCCCATTTTCCGTTCTTTATCCTCGACTTTCCCTTCTTTTTCCTTGAGTTTCCTTCCTTTTTCCTTGAGTTTCCCTTCATTTCCCCCCTTTTTTCCCACTCTTTTTCCCATTTCACCTTTATTTCCCTTTATTTTCCCCTTTTCCTCCTTATTCCCCCATTTTCCCCTCATTTTTCCTCGAGTTTCCCTTCCTTTTCCTCGAGTTTCCCTTCCTTTTCCTCGAGTTTCTCTGCTTTTTCCTTGAGTTTCCTTCCTTTTTCCTTGAGTTCCCCTCTTTTTCCTTGCGTTTCCCTTCTTTTTCCTCGAGTTTCCCTTCCTTTTCCACGTGTTTCCCTTCCTTTTCCTCGAGTTTCTCTCCTTTTTCCTCGAGTTTCCCTTCCTTTTCCTCGAGTTTCCCTTCCCTTTCCTCGAGTTTCCCTCCTTTTTCCTTGACTTTCCCTTCTTTTACCTTAATTTTCCCCTCTTTTTCCTTGCGTTTCCCCTCTTTTTCCTCGTGTTTCCCTTCCTTTTCCTCGAGTTTCCCTTCCTTTTCCTCGAGTTTCTCTCCTTTTTCCTCGAGTTCCCCTTCCTTTTCCTCGAGTTTCTCTTTTTCCTTGCGTTTCCCTTCTTTTTCCTCGACTTTCTCTTTTTTCCTCATGTTTCCCTCCTTTTTCCTTGACTTTCCCTTCTTTATCCTTGATTTTCCCCCTTTTCCTTGAGTTTCCCTTCCTTTTCCTCGAGTTTCCCTTCCTTTTCCTCTAGTTTCCCTTCCTTTTCCTCGTGTTTCCCTTCTTTTTCCTCGAGTTTCTCTCCTTTTTCCTTGACTTTCCCTTTTTTTTCCTTAATTTTCCCATCTTTTTCCTTGCGTTTCCCTTCTTTTTCCTCGACTTTCTCTCCTTTTTCCTTGACTTTCCCTTCTTTTTCCTCGATTTTCCCCTCTTTTTCCTTGATTTTCCCATCTTTTTCCTTGTGTTTCCCTTCTTTTTCCTCGACTTTCTCTCCTTTTTCCTCGACTTTCCCTTCTTTTTCCTCGAGTTTCCCTTCCTTTTCCTCGCGTTTCCCTTCTTTTCCCTCGTCTTTCTCTCCTTTTTCCTCGAGTTTCCCTTCCTTTTCCTCGACTTTTCCTCCTTTTTCCGTGAATTTCCCTTCTTTTTCCTCGAGTTTCCCTTCCTTTTCCTTGATTTTCCCCTCTTTTTCCTCGAGTTTCCCTCCTTTTTCCTCGAGTTTCCCTTCTTTTTCCTCGAGTTTCCCTTCCTTTTCCTCAAGTTTCTCTCCTTTTTCCTCGAGTTTCCCTTCCTTTTCCTCAAGTTTCTCTCCTTTTTCCCTGACTTTCCAATCTTTTTCCTTGATTTTCCCTCCTTTTTCCTTGAGTTTCCCTTCTTTTTCCTCGACTTTCTCTCCTTTTTCCTCGAGTTTCCCTTCCTTTTCCTCAAGTTTCTCTCCTTTTTCCTTGACTTTCCAATCTTTTTCCTTGATTTTCCCCTTTTTCCTTGAGTTTCCCTTCTTCTTCCTCGAGTTTCCCTTCCTTTTCCTCGTGTTTCCCTCCTTTTTCCTTGCGTTTCCCTTCCTTTTCCTCGACTTTTCCTCCTTTTTCCTTGAATTTCCCTTCCTTTTCCTCGACTTTTCCTCCTTTTTCCTTGACTTTCCCTTCTTTTTCCTTGAGTTTCCCTTCTTTTTCCTTGCGTTTCCCTTCCTTTTCCCTCGACTTTCTCTCCTTTTTCCTCGAGTTTCCCTTCCTTTTCCTCACGTTTCCCTCCTTTTTCCTTGACTTTCCCTTTTTTTTTCCTTAATTTTCCCCTCTTTTTCCTTGCGTTTCCCTTCTTCTTCCTCGAGTTTCCCTTCCTTTTCCTCAAGTTTCTCTCCTTTTTCCTTGACTTTCCAATCTTTTTCCTTGATTTTCTCTTCCTTTTCCTCAACTTTCTCTCCTTTTTCCTCGAGTTTCCCTTCTTTTTCTTCGAGTTTCCCTTCCTTTTCCTCAAGTTTCTCTCCTTTTTCCTCGAGTTTCCCTCCTTTTTCCTCGAGTTTCCCTTCTTTTTCCTCGAGTTTCCCTTCCTTTTCCTCGACTTTCTCTCCTTTTTCCTTGACTTTCCAATCTTTTTCCTTGATTTTCCCCTTTTTCCTTGATTTTCCCTTCTTTTTCCTCGAGTTTCCCTTCCTTTTCCTCGTGTTTCCCTTCCTTTTCCTTGCGTTTCCCTTCCTTTTCCTCGACTTTTCCTCCTTTTTCCTCGAGTTTCCCTTCCTTTTCCTTGATTTTCCCCTCTTTTTCCTCGAGTTTCCCTCCTTTTTCCTCGAGTTTCCCTTCTTTTTCCTCGAGTTTCCCTTCCTTTTCCTCAAGTTTCTCTCCTTTTTCCTTGACTTTCCAATCTTTTTCCTTGATTTTCCCCTTTTTCCTTGCGTTTCCCTTCTTTTTCCTCGAGTTTCCCTTCCTTTTCCTCGTGTTTCCCTTCCTTTTCCTTGCGTTTCCCTTCCTTTTCCTTGCGTTTCCCTTCCTTTTCCTCGACTTTTCCTCCTTTTTCCTTGACTTTCCCTTCTTTTTCCTCGAGTTTCCCTTCTTTTTCCTCGAGTTTCCCTTCCTTTTCCTCAAGTTTCTCTCCTTTTTCCTCGAGTTTCCCTTCCTTTTCCTCGAGTTTCCTTCCTTTTTCCTCGACTTTCCCTTCTTTTTCCTCGACTTTCCCTTATTTCTCCTCGAGTTTCCCTTCCTTTTCCTCGAGTTTCTCTGCTTTTTCCTTGAGTTTCCCTTCTTTTTCCTTAAGTTTCCCCTCTTTTTCCTCGAGTTCCCTTCTTTTTTCCTTGAGTTTCCTTCCTTTTTCCTTGAGTTCCCCTCTTTTTCCTTGCGTTTCCCTTCTTTCTCCTTGAGTTTCCCTTCCTTTTCCTCGTGTTTCCCTTCCTTTTCCTCAAGTTTCTCTCCTTTTTCCTCGACTTTTCCTTCCTTTTCCTCGACTTTTCCTTCCTTTTCCTCGAGTTTTCCTTCCTTTTCCTCAACTTTCTCTCCTTTTTCCTCGAGTTTCCCCTCTTTTTCCTTCATTTTCCCCTCTTTTTCCTTGCGTTTCCCTTCTTTTTCCTCGACTTTCTCTCCTTTTTCCTCAAGTTTCTCTCCTTTTTCCTTGACTTTCCCTTCTTTTTCCTTGATTTTCCCCTCTTTTTCCTTGCGTTTCCCTTCTTCTTCCTCGAGTTTCCCTTCCTTTTCCTCGTGTTTCCCTTCCTTTTCCTCAAGTTTCCCTTCTTTTTCCTTGACTTTCCCTTCTTTTTCCTTGCGTTTCCCTTCTTTTCCCTCGACTTTCTCTCCTTTTTCCTCGAGTTTCCCTTCCTTTTCCTCAAGTTTCTCTCCTTTTTCCTTGACTTTCCAATCTTTTTCCTTGATTTTCCCCTTTTTCCTTGCGTTTCCCTTCTTTTTCCTCGAGTTTCCCTTCCTTTTCCTCAAGTTTCTCTCCTTTTTCCTTGACTTTCCAATCTTTTTCCTTGATTTTCTCTTCCTTTTCCTCAACTTTCTCTCCTTTTTCCTCGAGTTTCCCTTCTTTTTCTTCGAGTTTCCCTTCCTTTTCCTCAAGTTTCTCTCCTTTTTCCTCGAGTTTCCCTCCTTTTTCCTCGAGTTTCCCTTCTTTTTCCTCGAGTTTCCCTTCCTTTTCCTCGACTTTCTCTCCTTTTTCCTTGACTTTCCAATCTTTTTCCTTGATTTTCCCCTTTTTCCTTGATTTTCCCTTCTTTTTCCTCGAGTTTCCCTTCCTTTTCCTCGTGTTTCCCTTCCTTTTCCTTGCGTTTCCCTTCCTTTTCCTCGACTTTTCCTCCTTTTTCCTCGAGTTTCCCTTCCTTTTCCTTGATTTTCCCCTCTTTTTCCTCGAGTTTCCCTCCTTTTTCCTCGAGTTTCCCTTCTTTTTCCTCGAGTTTCCCTTCCTTTTCCTCGAGTTTCCCTTCTTTTTCCTCGAGTTTCCCTTCCTTTTCCTCGACTTTTCCTCCTTTTTCCTTGAGTTTCCCTTCTTTTTCCTTGCGTTTCCCTTCTTTTCCCTCGACTTTCTCTCCTTTTTCCTCGAGTTTCCCTTCCTTTTCCTCGAGTTTCCCCTCTTTTTCCTTAATTTTCCCCTCTTTTTCCTTGCGTTTCCCCTCTTTTCCCTCAATTTCCCCTCTTTTCCCCCCTTTTTCCCCACACTTTTTCCCATTTCCTCTTTATTTCCCCCCCCCTCCCCCCCCAATTTCCTTTCCCTTTCCCTTTCCAATTCCATCCCTGGGGAAAGAGAGAGCATGGCTTCCATTTTCATGGGCAAAACAGGTTCAATGATTCCTCATGAACTTCCAAATCATTCCAGTCCAAAAGCTGCCCTCAAAGGCCTCGTAAAAAAACTTGGTGTGATGATTAAAAAAATAAACAAGAAATCAATTTCTATATTAAAAAAAAAAGGGGGAAATCAAAATAATTCAAAAATGAAAAAAGAAAAACACAACAAACACAGCAAAAAAAAAATCAAATAAAACAGAAATAAAGGAGAAATTGGAAGCAAAATTTCCACCCCCTGCCTGGTTTTGGGGATCGAATGCGGAAGAAGTCGAAGGATTTTGGGGGGTGAGCAGCACCCATTTGTGGTTGAGGACCGGCACCCATCCCTGCCTGCTGAGCAGCACCCAAACTGGACCACGAAGCAGCACCCAGCTTCAGCCAAACACCAGCACCCATCCTTGGGTAACGAGCAGCAGCCGTATTTAGCCATGAGCAGCACCCATCATGGATCAAAGACCAGCACCCATCTTTGGCCAGTAAGGAGCACCCATCCTGGATCAATGACCAGCACCCATCTTCAGCCAACGACCAGCACCCATCCTTGGATAACAACCAGCACCCATATTTAGCCATGAGCAGCACCCATCTTTGGCTAGTGAGCAGCACCCATCCTGGACCAGAGACCAGCACCCATCCTTGGGCAAAAGGCAGCGCCCATCCTGGGTGCACAACCAGCACCCATTCTGGATCAAAGATCAGCACCCATCATGGACTAGAGACCAGCACCCATCTTTGGCCAATGAGCAGCACCCATCCTGAGTCAACAAACAGCAACCATCCTGGATCAAAGACCAGCACCCATCTTTGGCCAGTGAGCAGCACCCATCATGGACCAGAGACCAGCACCCATCCTTGGCTATTGACCAGCACCCATCCTTGAGCAACGTGCAGCACCCATCCTGGGTGCAAAACCAGCACCCAGCTTCAGCCAAACACCAGCACCCATCCTTGGGTAACGAGCAGCACCCATATTTAGCCATGAGCAGCACCCATCATGGATCAAAGACCAGCACCCATCTTTGGCCAGTGAGCAGCACCCATCCTGGATCAAAGACCAGCACCCATCCTGGATCAAAGACCAGCACCCATCTTTGGCCAGTGAGCAGCACCCATCATGGACCAGAGACCAGCACCCATCCTTGGCTATTGACCAGCACCCATCCTTGAGCAACGTGCAGCACCCATCCTGGGTGCAAAACCAGCACCCAGCTTCAGCCAAACACCAGCACCCATCCTTGGGTAACGAGCAGCACCCGTATTTAGCCATGAGCAGCACCCATCATGGATCAAAGACCAGCACCCATCTTTGGCCAGTAAGGAGCACCCATCCTGGATCAAAGACCAGCACCCATCTTCAGCCAACGACCAGCACCCATCCTTGGATAACAACCAGCACCCATATTTAGCCATGAGCAGCACCCATCTTTGGCTAGTGAGCAGCACCCATCCTGGACCAGAGACCAGCACCCATCCTTGGGCAAAAGGCAGCGCCCATCCTGGGTGCACAACCAGCACCCATTCTGGATCAAAGATCAGCACCCATCATGGACTAGAGACCAGCACCCATCTTTGGCCAATGAGCAGCACCCATCCTGAGTCAACAAACAGCAACCATCCTGGATCAAAGACCAGCACCCATCTTTGGCCAGTGAGCAGCACCCATCATGGACCAGAGACCAGCACCCATCCTTGGCTATTGACCAGCACCCATCCTTGAGCAACGTGCAGCACCCATCCTGGGTGCAAAACCAGCACCCAGCTTCAGCCAAACACCAGCACCCATCCTTGGGTAACGAGCAGCACCCATATTTAGCCATGAGCAGCACCCATCCTGGATCAAAGACCAGCACCCATCTTTGGCCAGTGAGCAGCACCCATCCTGGATCAAAGACCAGCACCCATCCTGGATCAAAGACCAGCACCCATCTTTGGCCAGTGAGCAGCACCCATCATGGACCAAAGACCAGCACCCATCCTTGGCTATTGACCAGCACCCATCCTTGAGCAACGTGCAGCACCCATCCTGGGTCAACAACCAGCACCCAGCTTCAGCCAAACACCAGCACCCATCCTTGGGTAACGAGCAGCACCCATATTTAGCCATGAGCAGCACCCATCATGGATCAAAGACCAGCACCCATCTTTGGCCAGTGAGGAGCACCCATCCTGGATCAAAGACCAGCACCCATCTTCAGCCAAACACCAGCACCCATCCTTGGGTAACGAGCAGCACCCTTATTTAGCCATGAGCAGCACCCATCATGGATCAAAGACCAGCACCCATCCTTGGCCAATGAGCAGCACCCATCCTTGGGTAACAACCAGCACCCATCCTTGGGTAACGAGCAGCACCCGTATTTAGCCATGAGCAGCACCCATCTTTGGCTGGTGACGAGCACCCATCATGGACCAGAGACCAGCACCCATCCTTGGGCAAAAGGCAGCACCCATCCTGAGCCAGTGAGCAGCACCCATCCTTGGGCAAAAAGCAGCACCCATCCTCGGTGCACAACCAGCACCCATTCTGGATCAAAGACCAGCACCCATCCTTGGCCAACAAGCAGCACCCACCTTCAGCCAAACACCAGCACCCATCCTTGGGTAACGAGCAGCACCCGTATTTAGCCATGAGCAGCACCCATCATGGATCAAAGACCAGCAGCCATCTTTGGCCAGTGAGGAGCACCCATCCTGGATCAAAGACCAGCACCCATCTTCAGCCAACGACCAGCACCCATCCTTGGGTAACAACCAGCACCCATCCTTGGATAACAACCAGCACCCGTATTTAGCCATGAGCAGCACCCATCTTTGGCTAGTGAGCAGCACCCATCCTGGATCAAAGACCAGCACCCATCTTTGGCCAATGAGCAGCACCCATCTTTGGCCAGTGAGCAGCACCCATCATGGATCAAAGACCAGCACCCATCTTTGGCCAGTGAGGAGCACCCATCATGGATCAAAGACCAGCACCCATCTTCAGCCAAACACCAGCACCCAACTTTGGGCAAAAAGCAGCACCCATATTTGGCCAACAAGCAGCACCCATCCTTGGGTAACAACCAGCACCCATATTTAGCCATGAGCAGCACCCATCTTTGGCCAGTGAGGAGCACCCATCTTTGGCCAATGAGCAGCACCCATCCTGGGTCAAGGTCCAGCACCCATCATGGACCAGAGACCAGCACCCATCCTTGGCTACTGACCAGCACCCATCGTTGAGCAACGTGCAGCACCCATCCTGGGTCAACAACCAGCACCCATCTTCAGCCAACGACCAGCACCCATCCTTGGGTAACGAGCAGCACCCATATTTAGCCATGAGCAGCACCCATCTTTGGCTGGTGACGAGCACCCATCCTGGACCAGAGACCAGCACCCATCCTTGGGCAAAAGGCAGCACCCATCCTGAGACAACAAGCAGCACCCATCCTGAGACAACTAGCAGCACCCATCCTGGATGAAAGACCAGCACCCATCCTCGGCCAATGACCAGCACCCATCTTTGGCCACTGACCAGCACCCATCCCGGGTCAACAACCAGCACCCATTTCAGCCAAAGACCAGCACCCATCTTTGGCCAATGAGCAGCACCCATCCTTGGCTGTTGACCAGCACCCAAACTGGGAGAGTGAGAAGCACCCATCCTTGGCCAATGAGCAGCACCCATCCTTGGCCAATGAACAGCACCCATCCGGGACCAAAGAACAGCACCCATCCTGAGCCAGTGACCAGCACCCATTCTTGGCCAGCAACCAGCACCCATCCTAGGCCAGAGATCAGCACCCATCTTTGGCTACTGACCAGCACCCAACCTTGGCTATTAACCAGCACCCAAACAGGGCCAGTGAGGAGCACCCATCCTGGGTCAGTGACCAGCACCCATCTTCAGCCAACGACCAGCACCCATCCTTGGGTAACAACCAGCACCCATCCTTGGGTAACGAGCAGCACCCGTATTTAGCCATGAGCAGCACCCATCTTTGGCCAGTGAGCAGCACCCATCATGGATCAAAGACCAGCACCCATCTTTGGCCAGTGAGCAGCACCCATCATGGATCAAAGACCAGCACCCATCCTTGGGCAAAAGGCAGCGCCCATCCTGGGTCAAGGTCCAGCACCCATCATGGACCAGAGACCAGCACCCATCCTTGGCTACTGACCAGCACCCATCCTTGAGCAACGTGCAGCACCCATCCTGGGTCAACAACCAGCACCCATCTTCAGCCAACGACCAGCACCCATCCTTGGGTAACGAGCAGCACCCATATTTAGCCATGAGCAGCACCCATCTTTGGCTAGTGAGCAGCACCCATCATGGACCAGAGACCAGCACCCATCCTTGGCTACTGACCAGCACCCATCCTTGAGAAACGTGCAGCACCCATCCTGGGTCAACAACCAGCACCCATCTTCAGCCAACGACCAGCACCCATCCTTGGGTAATGAGCAGCCCCCATATTTAGCCATGAGCAGCACCCATCTTTGGCCAGTGAGCAGCACCCATCATGGACCAGAGACCAGCACCCATCCTTGGCTACTGACCAGCACCCATCCTTGAGAAACGTGCAGCACCCATCCTGGGTCAACAACCAGCACCCATCTTCAGCCAACGACCAGCACCCATCCTTGGGTAATGAGCAGCCCCCATATTTAGCCATGAGCAGCACCCATCTTTGGCCAGTGAGCAGCACCCATCATGGACCAGAGACCAGCACCCATCCTTGGCCAAAGAGCAGCACCCATCTTTGGGTAACAACCACCACCCATCTTCAGCCAACGACCAGCACCCATCCTTGGGTAACGAGCAGCACCCGTATTTAGCCATGAGCAGCACCCATCATGGATCAAAGACCAGCACCCATCTTTGGCCAGTGAGGAGCACCCATCCTGGATCAAAGACCAGCACCCATCTTCAGCCAACGACCAGCACCCATCTTCAGCCAACGACCAGCACCCATCCTTGGGTAACGAGCAGCACCCTTATTTAGCCATGAGCAGCACCCATCTTTGGCTAGTGAGCAGCACCCATCATGGGCCAAATACCAGCACCCATCTTTGGCCAATGAGCAGCACCCATCTTTGGCCAGTGAGTAGCACCCATCATGGGCCAAAGACCAGCACCCATCTTTGGCCCGTGAGCAGCACCCATCCTTGGCCAGAGACCAGCACCCATCCTTGGCTACTGACCAGCACCCATCCTTGAGAAACGTGCAGCACCCATCCTGGGTCAACAACCAGCACCCATCTTCAGCCAACGACCAGCACCCATCCATGGGTAACGAGCAGCACCCGTATTTAGCCATGAGCAGCACCCATCTTTGGCTAGTGAGCAGCACCCATCCTGGATAAAAGACCAGCACCCATCTTTGGCCAATGAGCAGCACCCATCTTTGGCCAGTGAGTAGCACCCATCATGGGCCAAAGACCAGCACCCATCTTTGGCCAGTGAGCAGCACCCATCCTTGGCTACTGACCAGCACCCATCCTTGAGCAATGTGCAGCACCCATCCTGGGTCAACAACCAGCACCCATCTTCAGCCAACGACCAGCACCCACCCTTGGGTAACGAGCAGCACCCGTATTTAGCCATGAGCAGCACCCATCATGGATCAAAGACCAGCACCCATCTTCAGCCAACGACCAGCACCCATCCTTGGGTAACAACCAGCACCCATCCTTGGATAACAACCAGCACCCATATTTAGCCATGAGCAGCACCCATCTTTGGCCAGTGAGCAGCACCCATGATGGACCAGAGACCAGCACCCATCCTTGGCTACTGACCAGCACCCATCCTTGAGCAATGTGCAGCACCCATCCTGGGTGCAAAACCAGCACCCATCTTCAGTCAAAGACCAGCACCCATCCTGGCACAGAGATCAGCACCCATCCTTGGCAAATAAGGAGCACCCATTCTGGGCCAAAGATCATCACCCATCTTTGGCACCCAAGCTGGGCCAGTGAGCAGCACCCATCCTGGGTCAACGAGCAGCACCCATCTTTGGCAAATGACCAGCACCCATCCGTGGTCAATGACAAGCACCCATTTTTGACCAGTGAGCAGCACCCATCTTTGGCAACCAACTGGACCAGAGAACAGCACCCATCCTTAGGCAATGAGCAGCACCCATCCTGGGCCACAGATCAGCACCCATCATGGACCAAAGAACAGCACCCATCCTAGGCCAGAGATCAGCACCCATCTTTGGCTAGTGACCTGCACCCATCCTGAGCCATTCACCGGCACCCATCCTTGGCCAACGACCAGCACCCATCCTTGGCCAAAGAACAGCACCCATCCTTGGGCAACGACCAGCACCCATCCTGGGCTAGTGACCAGCACCCATCTTTGGCTACTGACCAGCACCCATCCTTGGGCAATGACCAGCACCCATCCTGGGCTAGTGACCAGCACCCATCCTTGGCCAGTGACCAGCACCCATCCTGGGCCAGCAACCAGCACCCATCCTGGGCCAAAGAACAGCACCCATCCTTGGGCAACGACCAGCACCCATCCTTGGCCAAAGAACAGCACCCACCCTTGTGTATTCACCAGCACCCAAACTGGGCCAGTGGGAAGCACCCATCCTTGGCCAAAAACCAGCACCCATCCTGGGCTATTGAACAGCACCCATCCTTGGCCAGTGACCAGCACCCATTCTTGGCCAGCAACCAGCACCCATCCTGGGCCAAAGAACAGCACCCATCCTGGGCTAGTGACCAGCACCCATCCTGGGCCAAAGAACAGCACCCATCCTTGGGCAACGACCGGCACCCATTCTGGGCTAGTGACCAGCTCCCATCCTGGGCCAGCAACCAGCACCCATCCTGAGCCAGTGACCAGCACCCATCTTTGGCTACTGACCAGCACCCATCCTGGGCCAGCAACCAGCACCCATCCTGGGCCAGCAACCAGCACCCACACTTAGCCAGGGACCAGCACCCATCCTGGGCCAGCAACCAGCACCCATCCTTGGCCGAAGAACAGCACCCATCCTTGGCTAGTGACCAGCACCCATCCTGGGCTAGTGACCAGCACCCATCCTGGGCCAGTAACCAGCACCCATCCTTGGCCGAAGAACAGCACCCATCCTGAGCCAGTGACCAGCACCCATCCTTGGCTACTGAACTGCACCCTTCCTTAGTAAATGAGCACCCATCCTGGGTCAGTGACCAGCACCCATTCTGGGCCAGTGACCAGCACCCATCCTGGGCCAAAGAACAGCACCCATCCTTGGCTACTGACCAGCACCCATCCTGGGCCAAAGAACAGCACCCATCCTGGGCCAAAGAACAGCACCCATCCTGAGCCAGTGACCATCACCCGACCTTGGCTACTGACCCACACCCATCCTGGGCCAAAGAACAGCACCCATCCTGGGTCAGTGACCAGCACCCATTCTGGGCCAGTGACCAGCACCCATCCTGGGCCAAAGAACAGCACCCATCCTTGGCTACTGAGCAGCACCCATCCTGAGCCAGTGACCATCACCCATCCTTGGCTACTGACCAGCACCCATCCTGGGCCAAAGAACAGCACCCATCCTGGGCCAAAGAACAGCACCCATCCTGAGCCAGTGACCATCACCCGACCTTGGCTACTGACCCACACCCATCCTGGGCCAAAGAACAGCACCCATCCTTGGGCAACGACCAGCACCCATCCTGGGCTAGTGACTAGCACCCATCCTTGGCCAGTTACCAGCACCCATCCTTGGCTACTGAGCAGCACCCATCCTGAGCCAGTGACCATCACCCATCCTTGGCTACTGACCAGCACCCATCCTGGGCCAAAGAACAGCACCCATCCTGGGCCAAAGAACAGCACCCATCCTGGGCCAAAGAACAGCACCCATCCTGAGCCAGTGACCAGCACCCATCCTTGGCCAGTGACCAGCAGCCATCCTTGGCTACTGAGCTGCACCCATCCTGAGTCAGTGACCATCACCCATCCTTGGCTACTGACCCGCACCCATCCTGGGCCAAAGAACAGCACCCATCCTGGGCCAAAGAACAGCACCCATTCTGGGCCAGTGACCAGCACCCATCTTTGGCTACTGAACATCACCCATCCTTGGCTACTGACCCGCACCCATCCTGGGCCACAGATCAGCACCCATCCTTGGCTACTGACCCGCACCCATCACTGGCCAACCTGAAGGCCCCTCACCTCCGCGTCGGACTCGAAAAATCCATCCACCTGCAAGCCCAAATCGGGCTACCGCAAGCCAAAGCTTCGTTTGGAGGCCGGGAAAAGGAGGGACGGGGGGAAAAGGGAAGGAATGGATGAGAAACGGAACAAAAAGGAGATGAAGTCATTCATTAACCGCGAGGAAGAGGAAGAGGAAGTGGAGGAAGAGGAAGCGGAAGTGGAGGAAGAGGAAGAGGAAGAGGAGGTCGTCGATGGCAACGTACCAAAGAGTGTAAGGGACCTTCATAATTGGGAGATGATGACGCTTGACCTCCATTTCTAGACCAAACAGCTGTGCCTGCTAACAGCAAAATCGGAATTACCGTTAGAAAAACACAAAAGGAAAAAAAAAATCAGTGCGATTTCGGCGGCTCGCTTCGATTTTGTCGAGGAAGGGGAGGGAAGGGATGAGGATGAGAGGTGGAAAAGGTGCGAAATCGGCAGCGCGATGGCGTGAATACGAGGGCAATTTTCTCCCCCGCAGCAAAAAAGAAAAAACCCAGCGACGACGACGACGACGTCAACAAAAAAAAAAGGGGGGAAAAAGTGAAAGAAGCTTGGGAAAAAGAGAATTATTTGAAGGACAATACCTGAGAGAGAAGGGGGAGAACCGACAGGAGTTGAAGGATTTGATGGGAAGCTGGTGTTGGTGTGATCTGGAGAATAGATCTTTAATAAGAGACGATAGACGGTTAATTGGGAGGGCAGCGCAAACGGACGCGGGGCTGCGAAATCGGGGGGGGGGAATTGAAATTAAAGCCGCTTTGACGGGCGGACGAGTCGTTAACGAAACTCGTTAAGGGAGACTTTGGAAATGGAGCGTCGAAAAGCTCTCATGAGAACTCAATGGAACCCAGTGTGCCCAGAAAATAACCATGGAGGACCTGGAAGGTCCTTTTTTTCTTTTGGTTTGGTTTTGCTGCTCGTCTTCTCAACCTCCAGGCTCCCAATTCTAATTAAAACGGGCTAATTAGGGTGCTGAAATCAAGAGGTCCTTACAGATGCAAGCGCTTTCCCCAGCGCGTCGCCGGTCTGCGAGCTGCCGGCCGCCCCGCTTCCTCTGTTGGCTGGAAAACAAGAGATCCAGTGTGAAAACAGATGGAAAAACAGAGCACACTTTCACCTTCCAGGACCTTTTCAACTCAACCCATTCATTCCCCTTCAGCACTTTCACCTTCAAGGACCCTTTTAACCCATTTCATCACCTTTCGACCTTCACGCCTTCCAGGACCTTTCAAACCCAACACATATCTTCATCCTTTCACTCTTTCGCCTTCCAGGACCTTTCCAACCCAACACATTCGTTCCCCTTCAGCACTTTCACCTTCAAGGACCCTTTCAACTCATTTCATCACCTTTCAACCTTTAAACCTTCCAGGACCTTTCCAACTCAACCCATTCATTCCCCTTCAGCACTTTCACCTTCAAGGACCCTTTCAACTCATTTCATCACCTTTCGACCTTTAAACCTTCCAGGACCTTTCCAACACAACACATATCATCACCCTTTCATTGTTCCATCTTCCAGGACCTTTCCAACTCAACCCATTCGTTCCCCTTCAGCACTTTCACCTTCAAGGACCCTTTCAATTCATTTCATCACCTTTCAACCTTTAAACCTTCCAGGACCTTTTCAACTCAACCCATTCATTCCCCTTCAGCACTTTCACCTTCAAGGACCCTTTCAACTCATTTCATCACCTTTCGAACTCCACGCCTTCCAGGACCTTTCAAACCCAACACATATCTTCATCCTTTCACTCTTTCGCCTTCCAGGACCTTTCCAACTCAACCCATTCGTTCCCCTTCAGCACTTTCACCTTCAAGGACCCTTTCAACTCATTTCATCACCTTTCGACCTTTAAACCTTCCAGGACCTTTCCAACCCAACCTGTTTAGTCACCTGTTCACTCTTTCACCTTCCAGGACCTTTCCAACTCAACCCACTCGATCCACTTCAGCACTTTCACCTTCAAGGACCCTTTCAACTCATTTCATCACCTTTCGACCTTTAAACCTTCCAGGACCTTTCCAACTCAACCCATTTGTTCCCCTTCAGCTCTTCCACCTTCAAGGACTCTTTCAACTCATTTCATCACCTTCTGACCTTTACACCTTCCAGGACCTTTCCAACTCAACACATTCAATCCCCTTCAGCTCTTCTACCTTCAAGGACCCTTTCAACTCATTTCATCACCCTTTGACCTTCACACCTTCCAGGACCTTTCCAACTCAACACATTCAATCCCCTTCAGCTCTTCCACCTTCAAGGACCCTTTCAACCCATTTCATCACCTTACGACCTTCACCCCTTCCAGGACCTTTCCCACCCCAAACCTTTCAGCCCTTTCACCTTCCAGGACCTTTCCAACCCCAAACCTTTCAGTAACCTTCAGCACTTTCATCTTCCAGGACCTTTCCAACCCCAAACCTTTCAGCCCTTTCCTCTTCCAGGACCTTTCCAACCCCAAATGTTTTCTTAACCTTCAACCTTTTCACCTTCCAGGACCTTTCCAACCCCAAACCTTTCAGCCCTTTCACCTTCCAGGTCCTTCCGAACCCCAAACCTTTCAGCCTTTTCATCTTCCAGGACCTTCCCAACCCCAAACCTTTCAGTAACCTTCAGCTCTTTCACCTTCCAGGACCTTTCCAACCCCAAACCTTTCAGCCCTTTCATCTTCCAGGACCTTTCTAACCCCAAACCTTTCAGCCCTTTCATCTTCCAGGACCTTCCCAACCCCAAACCTTTCAACCTTTTCATCTTCCAGGACCTTTCCCACCCCAAACCTTTCAGCCCTTTCACCTTCCAGGTCCTTCCGAACCCCAAACCTTTGAGTAACCTTCAGCACTTTCACCTTCCAGGACCTTTCCAACCCCAAATCTTCAGCCCTTTCACCTTCCAGGACCTTTCCAACCCCAAACCTTTCAGCCCTTTCATCTTCCAGGACCTTCCCAACCCCAAACCTTTCAGCCCTTTCACCTTCCAGGACCTTCCCAACCCCAAACCTTTCAGCCCTTTCACCTTCCAGGTCCTTCCGAACCCCAAACCTTACAGCCTTTTCATCTTCCGGGACCTTTCTAACCCCAAACCTTTGAGTAACCTCCAGCCCTTTCATCTTCCAGGACCTTCCCAACCCCAAACCTTTTCTTAACCTTCAACCTTTTCACCTTCCAGGACCTTTCCAACCCCAAACCTTTCAGCCCTTTCTTCTTCCAGGACCTTTCCAACCCCAAACCTTTCAGCCCTTTCATCTTCCAGGACCTTTCCAACCCCAAACCTTTTCTTAACCTTCAACCTTTTCACCTTCCAGGACTTTTCCTACCCCAAACCTTTCAGCCCTTTCACCTTCCAGGTCCTTCCGAACCCCAAACCTTACTGCCTTTTCACCTTCCAGGACCTTTCCAACTCAAACCTTCCAACCTTTTCACCTTCCAGGACCTTTCCAACTCAAACCTTCCACCCCTCCTCTACATTTCCAACCCATTCCAACCCATCCGCCCCTCTCAACCCCTTTTATCATCTTCAAGGACCTTTTCAATTCAATCCTCCTTTCCTACCGTTCCGAAAACCATTCGCATATTCGTCCTCATTTGCATAAATTATTCCTCACCCATGATCCCGTCCGTCCCATTGGCTGGAGGGGTGCAGGACGAGGCGCTGTAGTGATTGGTTCCGCTGCGGTGGAAGGTGGACATCGGAGGAAGACTGGAATTGATGTCTGCTGACGAGTGGGATGGGTAGCTCTGCAAAAAGAACCTATCTCAACTACAGACCTTCCAGGACCTTCCCATCCTCACCTTTCCGTCCTTTTATGTATCTTTCAGGACCTGTCCGATTCGCTTTGTTACCCTGTGGTTCTTGAAGCTTTAAGGACCCTTCCAAGCTAAACTTCAAATGGTTCGGTTGCCTTTAAGGACCTTTCCAAACCAACCCGAACACCCAACAACTTTCTAAGCTTCCGGGACCTTCCCAACCTGTTTCATCATCCTTCGTCTCTTTAATCTTCCAGGACCCTCCCACCCCACTAATCATCACCCCTTTCTGACCTTCCAGGACCCTCCCACCCCACTAATCATCACCCCTTTCTGACCTTCAAGGACCCTCCCACCCCACCGCCCACCCCTAACTGACCTTCCAGGACCCTCCCACCCCACTAATCATCACCCCTTTCTGACCTTCCACCGCCCACCCCTTTCTGACCTTCCAGGACCCTCCCACCCCACCGACCTCCCCTTTCTGACCTTCCAGGACCGCCCACCCCTTTCTGACCTTCCAGGACCCTCCCAACCCACTAATCATCACCCCTTTCTGACCTTCCACGACCCACCACCCCTTTCTGACCTTCCAGGACCCTCCCACCCCACTAACCATCACCCCTTTCTGACCTTCCACCGACCACCCCTTTCTGACCTTCCAGGACCCTCCCACCCCCCCGCCCACCCCTTTCTGACCTTCCAGGACCCTCCCACCCCACTAACCATCACCCCTTTCCGACCTTCCAGGACCCTCCCACCCCACTAATGATCCCACCCCACCACCCACCCCTTTCTGACCTTCCAGGACCCTCCCACCCCACCGACCACCCCCTTCTGACCTTCCAGGACCCTCCCACCCTACTAATGATCCCACCCCACCGCCCACCCCTTTCCGACCTTCCAGGACCCTCCCACCCGACTCATCATCACCCCTTTCTGACCTTCCAGGACCCTCCCACCCCACTAATCATCACCCCTTTCCGACCTTCCAGGACCCTCCCACCCCACTAATGATCCCACCCCACCACCCACCCCTTTCTGACCTTCCAGGACCCTCCCACCCCCCCGCCCACCCCTTTGTGCCCTTCCAGGACCCTGCCATGGACCACCCCATTACCAGTCGCTCATGGGGATGCAGGCTGCAGTAGCTGCCGGATTGCGGGAGGTGCGAGGAGTTTCCCAGCATCCCCCCATAACCGGATTGGTTCATCCCAGCACCGGAACTCCACGGATCACCGCTGTGATGCCCATCTGGAAGTCGGAGGAGCTTAATTAACGTCTTAATTAGCGGAAGTTCGTTAGGAAAAAAGAAAGAAAAGGGTTTACCTTGCATGAAGAAGGAGCTGGGAAAAGTGCTGCCTGTTGGTTTGGATGACGGATAACCGGGTGAATCGCGGTTGTAGTCGGCGGTGCTGGCGGAGGGGGCATAAACCTGGGGGTACAATGAAATGGGGGTTTTTTGGGGGTGGGGGGACGAGGGAGGGGGGTTGGATTTGGGGGTTGTTGGAGGATTTGGGGTCAGGACAGAGCTGGGGGTCTTGGAGGTCTTGGGGACCTTGGAGGTCGTGGAGACCTTGGAGGTCTGGGAGGCCTTGGAGGTCTGGGGGACCTTGGAGGACCTGGGGACCTTGGAGGTCTTGGGGGTCTTGGAGGACCTGGGGGTCTTGGAGGTCTGGGAGACCTTGGAGGTCTTGGGGACCTTGGAGGACCTGGGGACCTTGGAGGTCCTGGGGGTCTTGGAGGTCTGGGGGACCTTGGAGGACCTGGGGGTCTTGGAGGACCTGGGGACCTTGGAGGTCTGGGTGACCTTGGAGGTCTTGGGGACCTTGGAGGACCTGGGGACCTTGGAG
Organism: Phasianus colchicus; assembly: GCF_987193195.1. Lineage (NCBI taxonomy): Eukaryota > Metazoa > Chordata > Aves > Galliformes > Phasianidae > Phasianus > Phasianus colchicus. The sequence continues at coordinate 92,163,964 of NC_143476.1, read as the reverse complement.
GTCTGGGAGACCTTGGAGGTCCTGGGGGTCTTGGAGGTCTTGGGGACCTTGGAGATCTTGGGGACCTTGGGGTCTTGGGGACCTTGGAGGACCTGGGGACCTTGGAGGTCTTGGGGACCTTGGGGGTCTGGGAGACCTTGGGGGTCTTGGGGACTTTGGAGGTCCTGGGGGTCTTGGAGGACCTGGGGGTCTTGGAGGTCTTGGGGACCTTGGAGGACCTGCGGGTCTTGGAGGTCTGGGGGACCTTGGAGGACCTGGGGGTCTTGGAGGACCTGGGGACCTTGGAGGTCTTGGGGACCTTGGAGGACGTGGGGACCTTGGAGGTCTTTGGGGTCTTGGAGGACCTGGGGACCTTGGAGGTCGTGGAGACCTTGGAGGTCTTGGGGACCTTGGCGGTCTGGGAGACCTTGGAGGACCTGGGGACCTTGGAGGTCTTGGGGGTCTTGGAGGACCTGGGGACCTTGGAGGTCTTGGGGACTTTGGAGGACCTGGGGACCTTGGAGGTCTTGGGGGTCTTGGAGGACCTGGGGACCTTGGAGGTCTTGGGGACCTTGGAGGACCTGGGGACCTTGGAGGTCTTGGGGACCTTGGAGGACCTGGGGACCTTGGAGGTCGTGGAGACCTTGGAGGTCTTGGGGACCTTGGAGGTCTGGGAGACCTTGGAGGTCTTGGGGACCTTGGAGGACCTGGGGACCTTGGATGTCTGGGAGACCTTGGAGGACCTGGGGACCTTGGAGGTCGTGGGAATCGCAGAGGTCCTGGGGGTCTTGGAGGACCTGGGGACCTTGGAGGTCTTGGGGACCTTGGAGGTCCTGGGGGTCTTGGAGGTCTGGGGGACCTTGGAGGTCTTGGGGGTCTTGGAGGACCTGGGGACCTTGGAGGTCTTGGGGACCTTGGAGGACCTGGGGACCTTGGAGGTCGTGGAGACCTTGGAGGTCTTGGGGACCTTGGGGGTCTGGGAGACCTTGGAGGTCTTGGGGACCTTGGAGGACCTGGGGACCTTGGAGGTCTGGGAGACCTTGGGGGTCTTGGGGACCTTGGAGGTCGTGGGAATCTCAGAGGTCCTGGGTTCTTGGAGGACCTGCGGATCTTGGAGGTCTTGGGGACCTTGGAGGTCCTGGGGGTCTTGGAGGTCTATGAGACCTTGGAGGTCCTGGGGGTCTTGGAGGACCTGGGGACCTTGGAGGTCTTGGGGACCTTGGAGGACCTGGGGACCTTGGAGGTCATGGGAATCTCAGAGGTCCTGGGGGTCTTGGAGGACCTGGGGACCTTGGAGGACCTGGGGACCTTGGATGTCTGGGAGACCTTGGAGGTCTTGGGGACCTTGGAGGTCTTGGGGACCTTGGGGGTCTTGGGGACCTTGGAGGTCCTGGGGGTCTTGGAGGACCTGGGGACCTTGGAGGACCTGGGGACCTTGGAGGTCGTGGAGACCTTGGAGGTCGTGGGAATCGCAGAGGTCCTGGGGGTCTTGGAGGACCTGGGGACCTTGGAGGTCCTGGGGGTCTTGGAGGATCTTGGGAACTTGGAGGTCGTGGGGACCTTTGAGGTCTGCGAGACCTTGGTGGTCTTGGGGACCTTGCAGGTCGTGGAGACCTTGGAGGTCTTGGGGACCTTGGGGGTCTGGGAGACCTTGGAGGTCTTGGGGACCTTGGGGGTCTTGGGGGCCTTGGAGGTCTTGGGGACCTTGGAGGTCGTGGGAATCGCAGAGGTCCTGGGGGTCTTGGAGGACCTGGGGACCTTGGAGGTCGTGGAGACCTTGGAGGATCTTGGGACCTTGGAGGTCATGGAGACCTTGGAGGTCGTGGAGACCTTGGAGGTCCTGGGGGTCTTGGAGGACCTGGGGACCTTGGAGGTCTTGGGGACCTTGGAGGACCTGGAGACCCTGGAGGTCTGGGAGACCTTGGAGGTCCTGGGGGTCTTGGAGGTCTTGGGGACCTTGGAGGTCGTGGAGACCTTGGAGGTCGTGGGAATCGCAGAGGTGCTGGGGGTCTTGGAGGACCTGGGGACCTTGGAGGTCTGGGAGACCTTGGAGGTCCTGGAGACCTTGGAGGTCTTGGGGACCTTGGAGGACCTGGGGACCTTGGAGGTCGTGGGAATCGCAGAGGTCCTGGGGGTCTTGAAGGACCTGGGGACCTTGGAGGTCGTGGGAATTGCAGAAGTCCTGGGGGTCTTGGAGGACCTGGGGACCTTGGAGGTCTTGGGGACCTTGGAGGTCGTGGAGACCTTGGGGGTCTTGGGGACCTTGGAGGTCCTGGGGACCTTGGAGGTCTTGGGAATCGCAGAGGTCCTGGGGGTCTTGGAGGACCTGGGGACCTTGGAGGACCTGGGGACCTTGGAGGTCTGGGAGACTTTGGAGAACCTGGGGACCTTGGAGGTCGTGGGAATCTCAGAGGTCCTGGGTTCTTGGAGGACCTGCGGATCTTGGAGGTCTTGGGGACCTCGGAGGTCTGGGAGACCTTGGAGTTCTTGGGGACCTTGGAGGACCTGGGGACCTTGGAGGTCTTGGGGACATTGGGGGTCTTGGGGACCTTGGAGGACCTGGGGACCTTGGAGGACCTGGGGACCTTGGAGGTCTTGGGGACATTGGGGGTCTTGGGGACCTTGGCGGTCTGTGAGACCTTGGAGGACCTGGGGACCTTGGAGGTCTTGCGGACCTTGGAGGACCTGGGGACCTTGGAGGTCGTGGGAATCTCAGAGGTCCTGGGGGTCTTGGAGGACCTGGGGACCTTGGAGGTCTTGGGGACCTTGGAGGTCGTGGAGACCATGGAGGTCTGGGAGACCTTGGAGGACCTGGGGACCTTGGAGGTCCTGGGGGTCTTGGAGGTCTGGGAGACCTTGGAGGACCTGGGGACCTTGGAGGTCTTGGGGACCTTGGAGGTCGTGGAGACCTTGGAGGTCTTGGGGACCTTGGAGGACCTGGGGGTCTTGGAGGACCTGGGGACCTTGGAGGTCCTGGGGGTCTTGGAGGACCTGGGGACCTTGGGGGTCTTGGGGACCTTGGGGGTCTGGGAGACCTTGGAGGACTTGGGGACCTTGGAGGACCTGGGGACCTTGGAGGTCGTGGGAATCTCAGAGGTCCTGGGGGTCTTGGAGGACCTGGGGACCTTGGAGGTCTTGGGGACCTTGGAGGACCTGGGGACCTTGGAGGTCTTGGGGACCCTGGAGGTCTGGGAGACCTTGGAGGACCTGGGGACCTTGGAGGTCTTGGGGACCTTGGAGGTCGTGGAGTCCTTGGAGGTCTGGGAGACCTTGGAGGACCTGGAGACCTTGGAGGTCTGGGAGACCTTGGGGGTCTTGCGGACCTTGGAGGTCGTGGGAATCTCAGAGGTCCTGGGTTCTTGGAGGACCTGCGGATCTTGGGGGTCTTGGGGACCTTGGAGGTCCTGGGGGTCTTGGAGGACCTGGGGACCTTGGAGGTCTTGGGGACCTTGGAGGACCTGGAGACCCTGGAGGTCTGGGAGACCTTGGAGGTCCTGGGGGTCTTGGAGGTCTTGGGGACCTTGGAGGTCGTGGAGACCTTGGAGGTCGTGGGAATCGCAGAGGTGCTGGGGGTCTTGGAGGACCTGGGGACCTTGGAGGTCTGGGAGACCTTGGAGGTCCTGGAGACCTTGGAGGTCTTGGGGACCTTGGAGGACCTGGGGACCTTGGAGGTCGTGGGAATCGCAGAGGTCCTGGGGGTCTTGAAGGACCTGGGGACCTTGGAGGTCGTGGGAATTGCAGAAGTCCTGGGGGTCTTGGAGGACCTGGGGACCTTGGAGGTCTTGGGGACCTTGGAGGTCGTGGAGACCTTGGGGGTCTTGGGGACCTTGGAGGTCCTGGGGACCTTGGAGGTCTTGGGAATCGCAGAGGTCCTGGGGGTCTTGGAGGACCTGGGGACCTTGGAGGACCTGGGGACCTTGGAGGTCTGGGAGACTTTGGAGAACCTGGGGACCTTGGAGGTCGTGGGAATCTCAGAGGTCCTGGGTTCTTGGAGGACCTGCGGATCTTGGAGGTCTTGGGGACCTCGGAGGTCTGGGAGACCTTGGAGTTCTTGGGGACCTTGGAGGACCTGGGGACCTTGGAGGTCTTGGGGACATTGGGGGTCTTGGGGACCTTGGAGGACCTGGGGACCTTGGAGGACCTGGGGACCTTGGAGGTCTTGGGGACATTGGGGGTCTTGGGGACCTTGGCGGTCTGTGAGACCTTGGAGGACCTGGGGACCTTGGAGGTCTTGCGGACCTTGGAGGACCTGGGGACCTTGGAGGTCGTGGGAATCTGGGAGGTCCTGGGGGTCTTGGAGGACCTGGGGACCTTGGAGGTCTTGGGGACCTTGGAGGTCGTGGAGACCATGGAGGTCTGGGAGACCTTGGAGGACCTGGGGACCTTGGAGGTCCTGGGGGTCTTGGAGGTCTGGGAGACCTTGGAGGACCTGGGGACCTTGGAGGTCTTGGGGACCTTGGAGGTCGTGGAGACCTTGGAGGTCTTGGGGACCTTGGAGGACCTGGGGGTCTTGGAGGACCTGGGGACCTTGGAGGTCCTGGGGGTCTTGGAGGACCTGGGGACCTTGGGGGTCTTGGGGACCTTGGGGGTCAGGGAGACCTTGGAGGACTTGGGGACCTTGGAGGACCTGGGGACCTTGGAGGTCGTGGGAATCTCAGAGGTCCTGGGGGTCTTGGAGGACCTGGGGACCTTGGAGGTCTTGGGGACCTTGGAGGACCTGGGGACCTTGGAGGTCTTGGGGACCCTGGAGGTCTGGGAGACCTTGGAGGACCTGGGGACCTTGGAGGTCTTGGGGACCTTGGAGGTCGTGGAGTCCTTGGAGGTCTGGGAGACCTTGGAGGACCTGGAGACCTTGGAGGTCTGGGAGACCTTGGGGGTCTTGCGGACCTTGGAGGTCGTGGGAATCTCAGAGGTCCTGGGTTCTTGGAGGACCTGCGGATCTTGGGGGTCTTGGGGACCTTGGGGGTCTTGGGGACCTTGGAGGTCTTGGGGACCTTGGAGGTCTGGGAGACCTTGGAGGACCTGGGGACCTTGGAGGTCGTGGAGACCTTGGAGGTCGTGGGAATCGCAGAGGTCCCGGGGACCTTGGAGGACCTGGGGACCTTGGGGGTCTTGGGGACCTTAGAGGTCCTGGGGACCTTGGAGGACCTGGGGACCTTGGAGGTCGTGGAGACCTTGGAGGTCGTGGAGACCTTGGAGGTCTTGGGGACCTTGGAGGTCTGGGAGACCTTGGAGGTCTTGGGGACCTTGGAGGACCTGGGGACCTTGGAGGTCTGGGAGACCTTGGGGGTCTTGGGGACCTTGGAGGTCGTGGGAATCTCAGAGGTCCTGGGTTCTTGGAGGACCTGCGGATCTTGGAGGTCTTGGGGACCTTGGAGGTCCTGGGGGTCTTGGAGGTCTATGAGACCTTGGAGGTCCTGGGGGTCTTGGAGGACCTGGGGACCTTGGAGGTCTTGGGGACCTTGGAGGACCTGGGGACCTTGGAGGTCTTGGGGACCTTGGAGGTCGTGGAGACCTTGGAGGTCTTGGGGACCTTGGAGGTCTTGGGGACCTTGGAGGACCTGGGGACCTTGGAGGTCTTGGGGACCTTGGAGGTCGTGGGAATTGCAGAGGTCCTGGGGACCTTGGAGGTCTGGGAGACCTTGGAGGTCTTGGGGACCTTGGGATTCTTGGGAACTTGAAGGTCGTGGGGACCCTTGAGTTCTGCGAGACCTTGGTGGTCTTGGGGACCTTGGAGGTCGTGGCGACCTTGGAGGACCTGGGGACCTTGGAGGTCTGGGAGACTTTGGAGGTCTTGGGGACCTTGGAGGTCTGGGAGACCTTGGAGGTCCTGGGGACCTTGGAGGACCTGGGGACCTTGGAGGTCTTGGGGACCTTGGGGGTCTTGAGGACCTTGGAGGTCGTGGGAATCTCAGAGGTCCTGGGGGTCTTGGAGGACCTGGGGACCTTGGAGGTCTTGGGGACCTTGGAGTTCTGGGAGACCTTGGAGGTCTTGGGGACCTTGGAGGCCTTGGAGATCTTGGTTTTGTTGGAGCGCTTGGGCTGTTGGAGGACTTGGGGGGTTTGGACGACTTGGGGACCTTGGAGGACTTGGGGTCTTGGAGGACTTGGGGTTGCTGGAAGTCTTGGGGGTCTTGCAGATCTTGGGGTTGTTGGAGATCTTGGGGTCTTGGAGGATTTGGGGTTGTTGGAGGGTTTGGGGTTGCTGAAGGTCTTGGGGACCTTGGAGGACTTGGGGTCTTGGAAGACTTGGGGTTGTTGGAGGACCTGGGGACCTTGGAGGACCTGGGGTCTTGGGGACCTTGGAGGACTTGGGGACCTTGTAGGACCTGGGGACCTTGGAGAACTTCGGGGCTTGGAGGATTTGGGGGTCTTGGAGGACTTGGGAATCTCGGAGGATTTGGGGTTGTTGGAGGGCATGGGGGTCTTGGAGGACTCAGGTTTGTTGGAGGACATGGAGGTCCTAGAGGACTTGAGGTTCATGGAGCACTTGGGGACTTTGGAGGACTTGGGGCTGTTGGAGGACTTGAGGTTGCTGGAGGACTTGGGATTGCTGGAGGTCTTGGGGTTGCTGGAGGTGTTGGAGACCTTGGAAGACTTGGGATCTTGGAGGATTTGAGGTTGTTGGAGGTCTTGGGGATCTTGGGGTTGCTGGAAGTCTTGGGGGTCTTGGAGACCTTGGGGTTGTTGGAGATCTTGGGGTCTTGGAGGATTTGGGGTTGTTGGAGGGTTTGGGGTTGCTGGAGGTCTTGGGGGTCTTGGAGGACTTGCAGTCTTGGAGGGCTTGGGGTTGTTTGAGAACATGGAGGTCCTGGAGGACTTGAGGTTCATGGAGGACTTAAGGATCTTGGAAGACTTGTGTTTGTTGGAAGACATGAGGACCTTGGAGGACTTGGGGACTTTGGAGGTCTTGGGGTTGTTGGATGACTTGGGGTCTCAGAGGATTTGGGGGTCTTGGAGGACTTGGGATTGTTGGAGGATTTGGGGTTGTTGGAGGGCTTGGGGGTCTCGGAGGACTTGGTGTTCTGGGAAAACTCAGGTTTGTTGGAGGACATGGAGGTCCTGGAGGACTTGAGGTTCGTGGAGGACATGGGGACCTTGGAGGACTTGGGGTTGTTGGAGGACTTGGGGTCTTGGAGGATTTGGGGTTGTTGGAGGACTTGGTGACCGTGGAGGTCTTGGGATCTTGAGGACCTTGGAGGACCTGGGGTTGTTGGAGGACTTGGGGGTCTTGGAGGACTTAAGGATCTTCGTGGACTTGGGGTTGTTGGAGGACATGGCGTTGTTGGAGGACGTGGGGTTGTTGGAAGACCTAGGACCTTGGAGGATTTGGTGACCTTGGAGGACTCAGGGGTCTTGGAGCTCTGGGAGGACTTGGGGGTCCTGGAGGACTGAAGGACCTTGGAGGACTTGGGGTTGTTGGAGGACTTGGGGTCTTGGAGGATTTGGGTTTGTTGAAGGACTTGGTGACCTTGGAGGCCTTGGGATTGTTGGAGGACTTGGGGCCTTGGAGGTCATGTGGTCTCGGAGAACTTGGGGATGCTGGGGATCTTGGAGGACTTGAGAACCTTGGATGACTTGAGAACCTTGGAGGACTTGGGAGCCTTGGAGGACTTGGAGGTCTTGGAGGGTTTGGGGTCTTGGAGGACCTGAGAGTCTTGGAAGATGTGGGAACCTTGGAGGAGTTAGGGCTGTTGGAGGACATGGAGGTCTTGGAGGACTTGGGGTTCTTGGAGGACTTGGGGTTCTTGGAGGACTTGGGGACCCTGGAGGACTTGGGGCCTTGGAGGAATTAGGGATCTTGGAGGTCGTGGGGTTGTTGGAGGTTTTGGGGTTGTTGGAGGATTTGGGGTCTTGGAGGATTTGGAGGACTTTAGGTTCTTGGAGAACCTGGGGATCCTGGAGGACTCAGGGTTGTTGGAGGACTTGAAGTTGTTGGTGGATTTGGTGACCTTGGAGGACTTCGGGACCTTGGAGGTCCTGGGGTTGTTGGAGGACTTGGAGATGTTAGAGGACCTAAAGACTGTGGAGAACTCAGGGGTCGTGGGGTTCTTGGAGGACTTGGGGATCCAGGAGGACTTAAGGACCTTGGAGGACTTAGGGTTGTTGGAGGACTTGAGGACCCTGGAGGTTTTTGGGATCTTGGAGGATTTGGGGTTGTTGGAGGACCTGGAGACTATGGAGGTCTTGGGGATCTTGGAAAACTCAGGGTTGTTGGACTTGGGGACTTGGAGAACTTGGGGTCTTGGAGGACTCAGGGTAGTTGGAGGGCTTGGGGACCTTGGAGGTCTTGGGGTTGTTGGAGGACTTAGGGACCTTGGAGGACTGAGGGGTCTTGGGGTTCTTGGAAGACTTATGGAGTCCTGGAGGGCCTAAGGACCTTGGAGGACTTGGGGTTGTTGCAGTACTTGAGGATCCTGGAGGTCTTTAGGATCTTGGAGGATCTGGGGTTGTTGGTGGACATGGGGACCTTGGAGGTCTTGGGATTCTTGGAGGACTTGGGGGTCCTGAAGGACTTAAGAACCCTGGAGGACTTGGGGATGTTGGAGTACTTGAGGACCCTGGAGGTCTTTGGGATCTTGGAGGATTTGGGTTTGCTTGTGGACCTGGGGACCTCGGAGGACTCGGGGTTGTTGGAGGACTTAAAGGTCTTGGAGGACCTGGGGACCTTGGAGGACTCGGGGTTGTTGGAGGACTTAAAGGTCTTGGAGGACCTGGGGACCTCGGAGGACTCGGGGTTGTTGGAGGACTTAAAGGTCTTGGAGGACCTGGGGATCTCGGAGGACTCGGGGTTGTTGGAGGACTTAAAGGTCTTGGAGGACCTGGGGACCTTGGAGGACTCGGGGTTGTTGGAGGACTTAAAGGTCTTGGAGGACCTGGGGACCTTGGAGGACTCGGGGTTGTTGGAGGACTTAAAGGTCTTGGAGGACCTGGGGACCTCGGAGGACTCGGGGTTGTTGGAGGACTCAGGGCTGTTGGAGGACTTGGGGACTTTGGCGGACTGAAGAACCTTGGAGCACTCAAAGACCTCGGGGAGCTCAGTGTTGCTGGAGGACCTGGGGATGTTCCCACCCCTAATGAGCCCATAATTAGAAGCAGACGCCATTTCCATCCGACCGGCCCTAATTGGGACCACATGTGTGCGAGGACATCGCATCCAGCTTGGAAAGTTCCGGAAGGAAAACCCACCCACTCCCAACCTGCAATTATCCCCCGATCTGAACCAGATGTCGGGCCCTTTCCAGATCTTTCTCTCGTGGACAAAGACGCGGGAAGGGTTCGTTAGCATCAGACGCTAATTGATCGCAGACGAACCACTGAGCGTGTGCACAGCAACCTGACAGGGGGAAGGGGAGGCACTGGGAGCACTGGGAGGCAATGGGAGGCAATGGGAGAACTGGAAGGCACTGGGAGCGTTGGGAAGCAAGGGGAAGCAGTGGGAGGCACTGGGAGGCACTGGGAGCACTGGGAGCACTGGGAGGCAATGGGAGGCAATGGGAGAACTGGAAGGCACTGGGAGCGTTGGGAAGCAATGGGAAGCAGTGGGAGGCACTGGGAGGCACTGGGAGGCAGTGGGAGGCAGTGGGAGGCAGTGGGAGCACTGGGAGGCAATGGAAAGCAGTGGGAGATAGTGGGAGGCAATGAGAGGCAACGGAAGGCAGTGGCAGGCAGTAGGAGGCAGAGGGAGCACTGGGAGGCAATGGGAGGCACTGGGATGTAATGGGAGGCAGTGGGAGACAGTGGGTGGCAATGGGATGTAATGGGAGGCAATGGGAGGCACTGGGATGTAATGGGAGGCAGTGGGAGGCAGTGGGAGGCAATGGGAGGCAATGGGAGGCAATGGGATGTAATGGGAGGCACAGGGAGGCACAGGGAGGCACTAGGAGGCAATGGGAGACAGTGGGAGGCAATGGGATGTAATGGGAGGCACAGGGAGGCACAGGGAGGCACTGGGAGGCAATGGGAGACAGTGGGAGGCAATGGGAGGCAGTGGGAGGCAGTGGGAGGCAATGGGATGTAATGGGAGGCACTGGGAGGCCCTGAGGGCAATGGGAGGCAGTGGGAGGCAATGGGATGTAATGGGAGGCACTGGGAGGCAGTGGGATGTAATGGGAGCACTGGGAGGCAGTGGGATGTAATGGGAGGCACTGGGAGGCAATGGGAGGCACTGGGAGGCAATGGGATGTAATGGGAGGCAATGGGATGTAATGGGAGGCACTGGGAGGCAGTGGGAGGCAATGGGAGGCAATGGGAGGCACTGGGAGGCAATGGGAGGCAATGGGAGGCAGTGGGGGCACTGGGAGGCAATGGGATGTAATGGGAGGCACTGGGAGGCAATGGGAGGCAATGGGAGGCAATGGGATGTAATGGGAGGCACTGGGAGGCACTGGGAGGCAATGGGAGACAGTGGGAGGCAATGGGAGGCAATGGGAGGCAATGGGATGTAATGGGAGGCAATGGGAGGCAATGGGATGTAATGGGAGGCACTGGGAGGCAATGGGAGGCACTGGGAGGCACTGGGAGGCACTGGGAGGCAATGGGAGGCAATGGGAGGCAGTGGGAGGCAATGGGATGTAATGGGAGGCAGTGGGAGGCAATGGGAGGCAATGGGAGGCAATGGGATGTAATGGGAGGCAATGGGAAGCACTGGGAGGCACTGGGAGGCAGTGGGAGGCAATGGGAGGCAATGGGAGGCACTGGGAGGCAATGGGATGTAATGGGAGGCAATGGGAAGCACTGGGAGGCACTGGGAGGCAGTGGGAGGCAATGGGAGGCAGTGGGATGTAATGGGATGTAATGGGAGGCAATGGGAGGCAGTGGAAGACAGTGGGAGACAGTGGGTGGCAATGGGATGTAATGGGAGGCAGTGGGAGGCAGTGGGAGCACTGGGAGGCAATGGGAGGCAGTGGGGGCAGTGGGAGGCACTGGGAGGCAGTGGGAGGCAATGGGAGGCAATGGGAGGCAATGGGAGGCAATGGGAGGCAATGGGATGTAATGGGAGGCAATGGGAGGCAATGGGAGGCAATGGGATGTAATGGGAGGCAATGGGATGTAATGGGAGGCACAGGGAGGCACTGGGAGGCAATGGGAGGCAGTGGGAGACAGTGGGAGGCAATGGGAGGCAATGGGAGGCAATGGGAGGCAGTGGGATGTAATGGGAGGCACTGGGAGGCAATGGGAGGCAATGGGAGGCAGTGGGAGGCAATGGGAAGCAGTGGGAGGCAATGGGATGTAATGGGAGGCAATGGGATGTAATGGGAGGCAATGGGAGGCAATGGGAGGCAATGGGATGTAATGGGAGGCAATGGGAGGCAATGGGAGGCAATGGGATGTAATGGGAGGCACTGGGAGGCAATGGGAGGCACTGGGAGGCACTGGGAGGCACTGGGAGGCAATGGGATGTAATGGGAGGCACTGGGAGGCAATGGGAGGCAGTGGGAGGCCCTGAGGGCAATGGGAGACAGTGGGAGGCAATGGGAGGCACTGGGAGGCAATGGGAGGCAGTGGGAGGCAATGGGAGGCACTGGGAGGCAATGGGAGGCAATGGGATGTAATGGGAGGCACTGGGAGGCACTGGGATGTAATGGGAGGCAATGGGATGTAATGGGATGTAATGGGAGGCACTGGGAGGCAATGGGATGTAATGGGAGGCAGTGGGAGGCAATGGGAGGCAGTGGGAGGCAATGGGATGTAATGGGAGGCAATGGGATGTAATGGGAGGCACTGGGAGGCAATGGGATGTAATGGGAGGCACTGGGAGGCAATGGGAGGCACTGGGAGGCAATGGGATGTAATGGGAGGCACTGGGAGGCACTGGGATGTAATGGGATGTAATGGGAGGCACTGGGAGGCAATGGGATGTAATGGGAGGCAATGGGAGGCAATGGGAGGCAATGGGATGTAATGGGAGGCAGTGGGAGGCAATGGGATGTAATGGGAGGCAATGGGATGTAATGGGATGTAATGGGAGGCACTGGGAGGCAATGGGATGTAATGGGAGCACTGGGAGGCAATGGGAGGCACTGGGAGGCACTGGGAGGCAATGGGAGGCAATGGGAGGCAGTGGGAGGCAATGGGATGTAATGGGAGGCAGTGGGAGGCAATGGGAGGCACTGGGAGGCACTGGGAGGCAATGGGATGTAATGGGAGGCAATGGGATGTAATGGGATGTAATGGGAGGCACTGGGAGGCACTGGGAGGCAATGGGAGGCAATGGGAGGCAATGGGAGGCAATGGGATGTAATGGGAGGCACTGGGAGGCAATGGGAGGCACTGGGATGTAATGGGAGGCAATGGGAGGCACTGGGAGGCACTGGGAGGCACTGGGAGGCAATGGGAGGCAATGGGAGGCAATGGGAGGCAATGGGATGTAATGGGAGGCACTGGGAGGCAATGGGAGGCAATGGGATGTAATGGGAGGCAATGGGAGGCACTGGGAGGCACTGGGAGGCACTGGGAGGCACTGGGAGGCACTGGGAGGCACTGGGAAGCATTGGGAGCGCCGGTAACGCGAACCAGATTCGCGGTGGAACGGGAAACAAACAATTGTGCACCATTTCCTGCGCATCGATTGGAAAAAGTATTTCGGGGCCGCGGGAGCCGCCGGCGGCCGGATCCGCGCACAGACGGGGCTCCGGGCGCTCATTATGGGATGTCAGCGCCGCCACACGGCCCTCCGCCTCCACTGCTCCCTGCTCCCTGCACCCAGCAGCCCTGCTGCTCCCTGCACCCAGGAGCCGTGCCCTGCTGCTCCCTGCACCCAGGAGCCGTGCCCTGCTGCTCCCTGCACCCAGCAGCCCTGCTGCTCCCTGCACCCAGCAGCCCTGCTGCTCCCTGCACCCAGCAGTCACACACAAGCACTGATGCACACCACACACAAGCACTGATGCACACTACACACAAGCACTGATGCACACCACACACAAGCACTGCTGCACACCCACACACAAGCACTGCTGCACACCCACACACAAGCACTGCTGCACACCCACACACAAGCACTGGTGCACACCCACAAGCAGTGGTGCACACCACACACCAGCACTGATGCACACCCACAAGCTCTGATGCACACCACGCACAGAGGGGTTGGAACGAGAAGAACCGCAGGTCCTTCCGCCCCACCCACCCTCCGGTCCTGTGGCTCTGACCCCCAGCCTCGCCCTTCCGACGCCCCACCCTCACCCTCACCCCAACGCCACCCAACGTCACAACCCGGCTGCGCCCGCCCAGCCCCGCGCCCAGCCCCGCGCCCAGCCCCGCGCCCAGCCCCGCGCCCAGCCCCGCGCCCAGCCCCGCGCCCAGCCCCGCGCCCAGCCCCGCGCCCAGCTCCGGAACAGCGCGGCCGCGCTCCGAGCGAGCGGCCCGTGCCGCTCCGCGCTCCCAGCAGCGCCAGCCGTGCCGCGAGCGGCCCCGAGCGCCGCCCCGCCGTGGAGCCGAAGCCGAGCCGTGCCGCCCGCGGCGCCGCTCCGAGGGGCGCGCGGAGCCCCGACCCGCACGGCGGGCTGCCGCGGCTCGGGCCGGGCAGGGAAGCGTCGCGAGCGGCCCCGCGCGGCACGGCTCTCCGCCTCCGCGTCAGCGCCCAGCGCGGCGCCGACGGACCGCCGCCACCCGAGCCGCTGCGCCGACCGACGGCGCGGCGCGGAGCGGAGCGCCGCGGGGCTCCGCGGGGCCGGGGGCGGCCGGCAGGACGCGGCCGGGAGCGGCTCGTGGCACCGCTGTGCGCGGCGGCGCGGGGCGGAACTGCGCGGCCGGAGCCAGGAGCCGGGAGCGGAGCTGAAGAGCCGCGGCCGCAGCGCAGGTTTCCCTTCGATGTGCGCAGATGTGCGCGGCCGCAGGGGCTGCAGGGCGATGCCGAAGGCGGCGTTAGAAGCACATCCTGACACTTCTGTTTCCCGTTTCCATCCGAGCCCGTTTCTCCCCCGGTCCCACGCGCCGCGAAGCGGCACTCCGTGCTCCCAGCGGCCCGGAGCAGCACCGGAGCTCACGGCCGTCACCGCCTGCGGCCGCCGCTCAGCTCCGAAGGCACCGCAACACTCGGCACCCGCACGGCAGCGCGGACACCATCGGCATCCAGCTCTGCTACATCCAGCTCTGCACATCCAGCTCTGCTACATCCAGCTCTGCACATCCAGCTCTGCACATCCAGCTCTGCACCTCCAGCTCTGCTACATCCAGCTCTGCTACATCCAGCTCTGCACCTCCAGCTCTGCTACATCCAGCTCTGCTACATCCAGCTCTGCACCTCCAGCTCTGCTACATCCAGCTCTGCACCTCCAGCTCTGCTACATCCAGCTCTGCTACATCCAGCTTTGCACATCCAGCTCTGCACATCCAGCTCTGCTACATCCAGCTCTGCACCTCCAGCTCTGCTACATCCAGCTCTGCTACATCCAGCTTTGCACATCCAGCTCTGCTACATCCAGCTCTGCACATCCAGCTCTGCACATCCAGCTCTGCTACATCCAGCTCTGCTACATCCAGCTTTGCACATCCAGCTCTGCTACATCCAGCTTTGCACATCCAGCTCTGCACATCCAGCTCTGCTACATCCAGCTCTGCACCTCCAGCTCTGCTACATCCAGCTCTGCTACATCCAGCTCTGCTACATCCAGCTCTGCTACATCCAACTCTGCACCTCCAACTCTGCTACATCCAACTCTACACATCCAGCTCTGCACCTCCAGCTCCACACCTCCAGCTCCGCGCCCTTCGTGCGTTTCCCACAGCAGAGCCGGCCGGGCAGATGCGCCGCGAGCGGCCGGCAGGAGATGCTGCCCGGCCAGCCGTGAGCCGCAGCCGGGCCGAAGGCAGCGGCACGTCGGCGTCCCGCGGCCCCCGGCTTTGCGCGCTCGCTGCCGGGCGCTCGCTCTGCTTCCGCCGCTCCGCTCCGCACCGCCCGTCCCCTCCCCGCCGCTCTCGGAGCGGCTCCGCGGCGCTTTGGCGTTTCTCTCCTTTTGTTTATTCCCAGGAAGTCCCTCTTCCGCCGCCTGCGCAGCGCTCGGCCCCGATTTAACCCGGGCATTAACTTGGGACAGGGAAAGGAAACAGAACGGGGGGGGGTTGCAGGAAAAAAACAGAAAAATGGTAAAAAAGCACAGGGACGGAGAGCTGTGCCCCACACAGAGCTGTGCCCCATACCGAGCTGTGCCCCATACCGAGCTGTGCCCCATACCGAGCTGTACTCCTACACAGAGCTGTGCCCCACACAGAGCTGTGCCCCACACAGAGCTGTGCCCCTACATAGAGCTGTGCCCCATACAGAGCTGTACTCCTACATAGAGCTGTGCCCCACACAGAGCTGTGCCCCTACATAGAGCTGTGCCCCATACAGAGCTGTACTCCTACATAGAGCTGTGCCCCACACAGAGCTGTGCCCCATACAGAGCTGTGCCCCACACAGAGCTGTGTCCCATACAGAGCTGTATCCCATAAAAAGCTGTGCCCCATACAGAGCTGTGCCCCACACAGAGCTGTGCCCCATACACAGCTATACCCCTACAGAGCTGT
Source organism: Phasianus colchicus (assembly GCF_987193195.1). Taxonomy (NCBI): domain Eukaryota; kingdom Metazoa; phylum Chordata; class Aves; order Galliformes; family Phasianidae; genus Phasianus; species Phasianus colchicus. The sequence continues at coordinate 92,148,475 of NC_143476.1, read as the reverse complement.
GCCCCATACAGAGCTGTGCCCCATACAGAGCTGTATCCCAATACAGAGCTGTACCCCATAAAAAGCTGTGCCCCATACAGAGCTGTGCCCCACAGAGCTGTGCCCTGTACTGAGCTGTACCCCTACACAGAGCTGTGCCCCCACACAGAGCTGCACCCCATACAGAGCTGTGCCCCACACAGAGCTGTGTATGTGCCCCATACACAGCTATACCCCTACACAGAGCTGTGCCCCACACAGAGCTGTACCCCCATATAGAGCTGTGCCCCCATACAGAGCTGTGCCCCATACAGAGCTGTGCCCCCATACAGAGCTGTGCCCCATACAGAGCTGTGCCCCATACAGAGCTGTGCCCCCACACAGAGCTGTGCCCCCATACAGAGCTGTGCCCCATACAGAGCTGTGCCCCCATACAGAGCTGTGCCCCCACACACTGCAGCCCAACGTTCAGCCGTGCCTTTGTGTGCCCACCTGCACACAGCCAGGCAGTGCGGCTGCTTGGCTCCATGGGGCACACAGAGGGCAAGCAGGATGCCATGCGGGGCTGTATGGGGCCATGCAGGGCAGTGCAGGGCTGTATGGGGCCATGCAGGGCTGTATGGGGCCGTGCAGGGCTGTATGGGGCCGTGCAGGGCTGTATGGGGCCATGGAGGGCTGTATGGGGCCGTGCAGGGCTGTATGGGGCCATGCAGGGCTGTATGGGGCCGTGCAGGGCTGTATGGGGCCGTGCAGGGCTGTATGGGGCCGTGCAGGGCTGTATGGGGCCATGCAGGGCTGTATGGGGCCATGGAGGGTCATGCAGGGCTGTGCAAGGCTGTATGGGGCCATGCAGGGCAGTGCAGGGCTGTACAGGGCCATGCAGGGCTGTATGGGGCGGTGCAGGGCTCTACAGGGCTGTATGGAGCCATGCAGGGCTCTACGGGGCCATGCAGGGCTGTATGGGCCATGCAGGGTCATGTAGGGCTGTATGGTCCACGCAGGGCTGTATGGGGCCTTGCAGGGCTTATGGGGCCATGCAGGGCTGTATGGGGCTGTCCGGGCCGTGCAGGGCTGTATGGTGCATGCAGGGCTGCATGGGGCTGTATGGTGCATGCAGGGCTGTATGGTGCATGCAGGGCTGCATGGGGCTGTATGGGGCCGTGCAGGGCTGTATGGTGCATGCAGGGCTGTATGGGGCCGTGC